>NC_136951.1:14863306-14980806 GCF_949987615.1 Pollachius pollachius
CCGGAGGAGACTAAACTAAACCCTGCCTCCGGAGCTCGGAACGGTGGAAACAACCGGAGAGCGATTCCCGCGCGCAGTTACCGGATCGCTTTATATTATTAAAACCCTGGTGGCGCAACGAGATCTACGTCCCAAGGCACGTCCACGTCCCACCCGGACTATAAAGACCCTGGTGGCGCAGACTCCCCCCCCCCCACACACACACACACACCGGACGCGGGGATCCAGGTCCCGAGGCAGGTCCCACCCGGACTATAAAGTAGGAGTTCACGAGAGAGGAAAAGACGCGCTTTGATTCTTCCGTTGGAGCTGAAGGGGACCGGGTTGTTGGGTTGTTGGTTCGAGTCCCAGAGCGGATCATGGGGATCGGCGCTTGAGCCGCCAGCAGCCAGCATGCAGCTGCAGCCGCGGGTCGCGTGGGCGCTCGCGGGCGCCGCGCTGTGCTCCTTCCTCCTCCTGCTGCTCCACGCGCGCCTCCTCAAAGAAGGTAACCGCGACGACCGGTGAACGTTTGCTGATTATTATTCGTTCTTATTGTATTATTATTAGCTAAATATGGAGGCTACATCAAAAAATACAAAATAAAATAATAATAATAATAATAAATGTATAAATGATAATTATTATTATATTTTGTATTTTTTGTTGTAATTATTATTATGGTTATTAAAATAATTAAATAGATCGATTATATTAGGTGTATTTTTAATCCGAAAGAGGAAGGCACGGTTCGTAAACTTCTATTTCTGTATTTCTGTACTGGAACTCGGAGTGTCAGACGTGGTGTGTGCGTGTTGGATGTGTGAGTGTGTTTGTGAGGGCTCTCTGCAGCCTGCTGCGCAGTGCGCGAGAACACACGAACGACGTCCACACTGCACTGGGCCCGCCGAGGCGTTTTACACCCTTTTACATCATCCCGCCACAACAAGTAGTTCAGCGTCGCGTGGAATTCAACGGAGAGACCCGAGCTCGACTCGGCTCGAGTGTAATAAGCAGGATAAGTTGTGGTGAACAGTATAGTCTCAGCATCAGTAGAGTCTAAGTAGAGTCTCCGCAGAGACTCAGTAGAGTCTCGGTAGAATCACAGTCTCAGTGGAGTCTCAGAAAAGTCTCAGTAGAGTCTCAATAGAGTCTCAGCCCCAGTACAGTCTCAGTAGAGTCAAAGTCTGAGCAGAATCTCAGAAGAGCCTCAGTAGAGCCTCACTAGAGCGTCAGTAGAGCCACAGTAGAGTCTCAGCAGAGCCTCACTAGAGTCTCAGTAAAGTCTCAGTAGAGTCTTAGCAGAGTCTCAGTGGAGTCTCGGTAGAGCCTCCGTATAGTCTCAGTAGAGATTCAGTCTCAGTAGAGTCTCAGTCTCAGTAGAGTCTCAGTAGAGACTCAGTCTCAGTAGTCTCAGTAGAGCCTCAGTAGAGTCTCAGCCTCAGTAGAGTCTCAGCCTCAGTAGAGTCTCAGCCTCAGTAGAGTCGCAGTAGAGTCTCAGCCTCAGTAGAGTCTCAGCCTCAGTAGAGTCGCAGTAAAGTCTCAGCCTCAGTAGAGTCTCAGCCTCAGCAGAGTCGCAGTAGAGTCTCAGCCTCAGTAGAGTCACAGTAGAGTCTCAGCCTCAGTAGAGTCGCAGTAGAGTCTCAGCCTCAGTAGAGTCGCAGTAGAGTCTCAGCCTCAGTAGAGTCTCAGCCTCAGTAGAGTCGCAGTAGAGTCTCAGGCTCAGTAGTCAGTAGTCAGTAGATGGCACTAGAGTCCATCCGCTGGGGAAAATCGATGTCAAGCAGCTATATCGCAATCCCTTAATCCCTGACCCCCTCCCTCTATCCCTCTGTATGTCACGTCTGTCCCTCTGTCTGTCTGTGTGTGTCCCTCTGTCTGTCTGTCCCTCTGTCTGTCTGTCTCTGTATGTCCCTCTGTCTGACTGTCCCTCTGTCTGTCTGTCTCTGTTTGTCCCTCTGTCTGTCTGTCCCTCTGTCTGTCTGTCTCTGTATGTCCCGCTGTCTGTCTGTCCCCATCCCTCTGTGTGTCCCTCTGTGTCCCTCTGTCTGTCTGTCCCTCTGCCCCCTTGTGAATCCTCTCCCTGACAGTATCAGTGAAGCCCCTCCAACACGCTCGCCCAGCTGTTGTTTCTGTGTTGTTCAGAGCGGGAAGAGACTGCGGTTTTGTGTGTGTGTTTGTGTGTGTGTTTGCGTGTGTGTGTGTGTGTGTGTGTATGTGTGTGTGTGTGTATGTCTGTGTGTAGGACATGCTGGGCTCTATCCGCAGGGCAAAACCCTGTCTCCGCTGTGTTCTGACATCCCATAATGACAAATATATATATATGGCAATTAAATCGCGTGTGTTCTCAATAGTGTTCCTAAAACCGGAAGTTTCCACCTGTCACTCACTTCTGTTGGACCCCTTTAGGAGAAGAAACCCTTAGGAGAGAGAGAGAGAGAGAGAGGGAGATCTTGTGTGTGTGTTTATGTAGTTTTTTTGGGGTGTGAGGGGGATATTTTTTAATACATGGGGATGAATGTGAGTGTATGCACACTCGTAAGCACACAAACACACACACACACACACACACACACACACACACACCTTCCCTAGGGCAAGGCAGGTGGAGAGATTCGCACCAGCAACTTCACTTCTGTCAGTGAGTGCACGAGCGTGTCCCCGTGCGTGTGCGCGTGCATGTGTCTGCGTATGTGTGTGTGTGCATGCATATGTGTGTTCGTACGCGTTTGTGTGTGTGTGACTGACGTGTGCTCAAGGATCTCCGGCTCCCGTTCAGTTTACCCTGGATGCTGTCCTTTTACAGCAGCGAGCATGTCATCTGCACCGCCACACACATACACACATACACACACACACACACACACACACACACACACACACACACACACACAGAGACACACACACACAGACAAAGAGAGAGAGACACACACACTCACACGTAGCGCGCCGCGGGCGCGTGGCAGGTCGTCTCGTATGTTTGCATGCCTCCGTGCTCATTCAAGGTCCCGTCTTATTGAAAACTGCTCAGGAGAGAGCGAGAGCGCGCGAGAGAGAGACAGAGATAGAGAGTGGTTTAGGGAGAGAGAGTGAGTGGTTAAGAGAGTGAGAGAAAGAGAGAGAGAGAGAGAGAGAGAGAGAGAGAGAGAGAGAGAGAGAGAGTGTTATACAAAGGAAAAGATGTACTTGAGGCTATGGGCGGCCAAGGTCAACACCAGCTGTGTGGCCGGGTGGAGACATAATGAATTCAAAGGACTGCATTAGCGGCAGTCTTCTGAGGACACACACACACACAAACACACACACACACACACACAGGCTGAAACAGAACAGCGGTGTGGTGTACCGACACAGTCGTACTCGAGCGCACACATTGACACACACAAATGACTGAAATTAAAATAGAAATCTTTGAGATTCCTCCCTGGTGTTTCTCAACTGCTTCTGTCTGGTTGTGTGTTTGTGTGTGCGTGCGCTTGTCTGTTTTAGTGTGTGTGTGTCTGCGTTGTCTTAGTGTGTGTGTGTGCATTTGTCTCAGTGTTTTTCTGATATGAAATATTGGAATGTATGTGAGTGTGTATGAATGTGTGTTTGCTGTTGGGAAGTGCATGACAGGAATGTGCCTTTAGGTTCATTTATATAAATTTGAAATATCTGTGTTTATTTGTGTGTTTCTGCTTGTATGTGAATGCGATTGGAATTAGTGCTAAGGTGCATTTATTAGAACACGCAAATGCGAGTGTGTGTGAGTGTTTGATCACATGTGGTTTTGTGTGGTTGTTTGTATATGTGCATATGATAGGAATTTGTGCTTAGATGCTTTGCCAACCGGCTCGGTGTGTGTGTGTGTGTGTGTGTGTGTGTAGGTGTGTGTGTGTGTGAGTGTGTGTGTGTGTGTGTGCGTATGCGTGTGTGTGTGTGTGACCACGGCCGTGGGCTCCTGTCATGGCCATCCTGGGATGGAAGGATACTACCTCGCTAGCTAGCATCTCCAGTTACCTCCTTCTCAGCATCGATTACACCCACCTCAAACTTATACGGCGAGCATCAGCCCGTGGTAACCGTGGCGATGGCTGCCGTCTCTTCCTGCTGCAGAGTTTGTCCAGAGTACGAGTGATGACCGGGGGGCGGGGGGGGTCATATTAAGACATTATGGGATACATTTCCACACCTCATATTTCTCACGCTGTCCACTTCTATAATTCGAGCAACGGGGCGAATCACATTTACACCGATCGCTGCAGGGAGATGTAAAGCACGGCGGTCTGCGCATTGACAGCTGTTTTCAAATTCCACTACGTGTTGTGGAGTGTATGTAAGAGTGTGTGAGTGTGACTGTGTGTGAGTGTGTTTGTGTGTGTATGTGTGTGTGTGTGTGTTCAGGTGTGTGTGTGTGTGTGTGTTCGTGTGTGTGTGGGTGTGTGTGTGTGTGTTTATAAGGGTAAGTGTAAGTTTGTGTAAGTGTGTGTGTGTAAGTGTAAGTGTTATTGTGTTTGTGTGTGCGTCACGTGCATGTGTATGCATGCAAGTACCTCTACATGTGCATGTAGCAATGCACTGAAAGAATCACTGTACTGTTCAATTTAATTATTTTATTTCCAATTCGGATGTAATATCAGATGTTAAAACGGGCCACCATTTTATGTACGCCATGTATCAAAATACACGGTGTACATAAAATGCTTACATCCGATAGGATGTTAGCACATAAAATGGTGGCTCATTTTACATCATTACATCCGGACATCATTATTTTAATACATGGTGAAAATTTAAGAGTGACAGACCGAGACATGAATGTATCCCAATGAATACGTTCCAGTTAAGGTTTTATAAAAGAAGTACGTGAGGTTAATGAGTGTTATGAGGAGCGGGCGAAAGTAGAGTTTGAGGGAGGGCAGCATCTCTCCACGAGGGATTAGTGGCTAATTATCGTCCCGGCTAAGCGTCTCATCTCTGTTTAAAGGATTAGTCACGTGTGTGACGCTGAGGTCAGGAGTTTCACAACTAAGTAAACACCAGAGAAAGTCAAATGTTAAATCTTGCTTCCCCAACAGAAAGTATTGCCATCGTGTTCGCGGTTGCGGTGTTCTGCCAAACTTATCGACGCCAACCGAAACAAGGTTTCAGAGGCAATTATCGGTTGACAAAAAGTGAATTAATGTGATACATTTGAAAATTATTTTGTCATATTTTGCCGAAAAATAATATTTTTAAAAGACAGTATATTATTTTGGAATTTATTATAGTGTTGATTTTGTAATATCCCTTACCAAGCTCATAATCGTAATCAGGTTTTGTTCTATAAATACCATGGGAGGAGTTAGACCCTCACAGCGTCAACATGTTTTGAGATGACGAGAGACAACAAGAGATAAACATTCAGCATCCTCGGAGGGGAATCCAGCGGCCACCGCGGCAGCAGCAGAGAGATGCACTAGTGAGGCACCGCTAAAATAAGAGGACATAACCAAAGATAATAACCATACAAATAGAAACAGGAACACAGATAAAAGCCCTGATATCTACACCGGATCTCTGAAAGAGATGATTTAACATTTGTACAGACTGTCAATTAATTTGAATATTTAAATTTTTCTATTTATATTTCTAATAGTCTATCATAAAATATAAGGATCATCAATTGTCAATTGGATGAAAATAAACATATACAAATATGAATTAATGTTTTAATTTACAAATTAATAAGTCCAAAGGCAAGACAGAAGGATAATTGGTCCAACATATATACATTTTTAATAAATGTGATTTTAAGAGTCTGGAGTAGGGATTAAAGTAGAATACGTCATATTAACACGACATATTTACCCAACATATTCATCCAACATAAATACCCTACATATTTAGCCAACATATTAACCCAACACATTGACCCGACATATTGACCCGACATTTTTACGAGGTATATTACACCGACATTTCCACCCGAAATACTTACCGACATATTTACCTCGCTGCCCAAACACCATACATTTTTTAAACGCCGTTGCGGAGTCGACCCCAGAGTCCCACCGCCACGCTGTACCACGCCAACGCTTAGCCTCTACAAAAACATTACAAAAAAAGAGTTGACCTTTAAACATCAACTCCTGCCCCGTTTCCCACGGCGGAGGAGGAGAGCGTTACAGTGGACCCGCGGAGATCCCTGTGCAGCCGTTCCTCGCCGCCCGGCCGCCATTTGTTATTTATGAGGTCATAACGGGAACCGCTTCGACCCGGGGCCCCCGGAGGCCCGCTGGCCTTCTCCGCCGGCTCCTCAGGGACCGCCACGACCCATCGATTCTCATTTTGAACCCAGGCGCCGGCGCCGGGCCCGAGAGTGAGGGAGCCGGGATGTATTCAGGCTGACCGACGGCGGCCCTCAAGGTCTTTGCTTTATTACTTCCTGCGCGCGTTCCCCGGTCCTCAGGTGGCTATCTGGGTCAAGTGGAGCCAACTTCTCCGCTATTGGCTGTCAGGGGCGGCCCCGCGCTCTGACCGCGTCTTTATTTATGAGCCGGTGGAAAAGAGAAGGGCTCCGACCTCATGTTGACAGTTAGGAGTCACCTCCCGCTCTCCTTCCTCGTCTCTCCCCATCGCCCCCGTTCTCTGCTCGCTCGGCTGTTTCGCCCCGTGATCGAATTGGCGTTCGCCGTCCCGTCTGTGTTTTGCGCTCCAATTCTACTCGGCGCCTCCGTCCGTTTTTGGGCCCCTTCTCAAGGTTTCTCCCCCTCTGTTTGGCGGGGGTCTTCCTTGTCTTTGGACGGCTCGGGGGTTAGGCCTGTGTCCTCAGAAGTGGGCCTTCTGAAGAAGCCTTTTGTCACAATAACTCTGATCAAGGACTTAACTTAAGCTGATTTGTTAAAGATCCTAAGACGATTCCCATTGTGGACATTGTGTCTCTGCGGCGGTGGAGGTATTAGCGTGGGATTAAGTGTTTGAGGCGCGGCGGCGGCGGCGGCGACAGCGGGAGAGGTGTGTCCGTACATCTGTAATGCCGCCTTACGTTGCCGTATGTTAATCAGACGACGGCGAGGAGTGCGGGAGGATGTGAGCTCATGCACAGCCCCGCAGCGACGCTCCGAGATGAAGTGACACACGGATAATGCTCTTGTATGTAAAGCCCCTCCTCCCACCTTCTCACCCGGAGGCATGCGCGTGGGAGGGGTACATGGCGCCGCTCTCTACAGACTCTCGCCAACGCTGGATCACCCTGAAGCCCTTTTTTCCTCACTGCCGTTATTTTCTCACATAATCCCGCCGCAAACAAATTTAAATTGAGTGCAATTTATCTTTAATGGTTAGTATCAGCTGTAATCCATAAGGGCAACGCGCATTAATCAATTGCATAATTGATTCATTACCTAAAGGCTCGGCTAATTAATTGACTGGGATGAATCAATCACCGTGGCGGCGGAGGCAGGAGGAGGCAGGATTCCTGGGTTTTCCTGGAGGTAATGGGAACCCTCGTCAAACCACAGCTGTCCGTCTCATGGACCCCTGTTTCTGTTTTGCGTCCCGGCGCTCGTGGAAACTTCTGGTATTTACGCTCTCGCCGTGCTCCTATTGATCTGGTTCCCACCGGTTCCCGGGGTGTGAGAGGAGCCGTCATGCTCCTCCCGGTCCAATCGATGGCCGGCTGGCGGTAACGGGGGGCGGGGGCTTGGCTTCTCGCTGGCTTCCGGAACTATCGACGGCCCGAGAGGCGTCAACCAATCAGAAGCCGAGCTCTCTGGAATGCCCCGCGGGGTCGGACGCCCCGAGGGAGATAGAGAGAGAGAGCGAGAGATGGAGATCGACTCTGGGGGCCGTCTTGTTGGCCCTCGGGTCGGACGCAACCGCCAACCTCACCCAGAGACCGCCGCCCCAGACTTAAACACTCTTCTCACGCACCGGGTGGGCGTAGAGCCTCTTTAGAGAGGCAGCCGGCTGACTTTAACTGACCGAAACATTAACAACCATTTCCAAACAATTAGAGCCGACTAAATACGGAGCACAAAAAATCCAATTCGCTCTAATTCAGCGGCTGATGGAGCAGAACGGCTCTGGGCTGTGAATGAGAAACCCCCTCTGCAACACACTCACAGATCACTCGTCTCCTCGGTGTCGCGGCGGGCGATTGTGATTGGCCGAGGCAGTGGGGTGCAGCGGCGGGTTGGGGGGAGGGGGGAGAGGCGATGAGGGAGGGGGGCCGGAGTTAAGGGGCGCAAAGGCCCCGTGACGAGGGTGGGGGTCAAGGGCCACGGTCGTTAGGCGTATCCTGGTGGCCCTGGTTACCGTTGTGGGCGTGGTTACCGTTGTTGGATTGGTTACCGGTGTGGGCGTGGTTACCGTTGTTGGATTGGTTACCGGTGTGGGCGTGGTTACCGTTGTTGGATTGGTTACCGGTGTGGGCGTGGTTACCGTTGTTGGATTGGTTACTGGTGTGGGCGTGGTTGCTATTGTCGGTGTGCCGGAGATGCTCCCAGGCTGAAGGGCTACCGTTGTGTCCGTGGTGACTGTTGTGGCCATGGTAACCGTTGTGGCCATTGGTTAGGGTTATGGGCGTGGTGGAGCCTCTCGGGGGCGGAGGTTTGGATGAAGGTTGTGGCGGTGGTTGGGCGGAGGTTGGGGCGTAGCGGCGACGGTCTGCTTGGTTTAATGGGAGAGGGGAATCACTGTGTCTCTTGGAGAGGCTTCATGGAGACACTCGGTTACGGTCGCAGGCAGCCAGCGAGCCTCAGCTGGGGGCGGCCATGCATGCAAATAAACAGATGAACTCAGACTGACACAAGCACGCCAGACGCACACACACACACACACACAAGCACATGCACACACACATACAAACGCCCACGCATGTATGCATTCACACACACACACACACACGCACACACACAAACACACACACACACACACATAAGCATGCTCGCCCCCACACACACACACACACACACACACGCCCACACATCTATGCATGCACAGACACACACAAACTCAGTCCTCATCAAACACACACAAACACACAGAAACACAGAAACACATGGCCACACATATGTGCATGCAAACACACACACACACACACACGTACACAAACTTATGCTCACATACACACAGATACATTTACATTCTCACCCACACACACCTGCTCACACACACACACACACACACACACACACACTCCTAACACTGGGGAAGGATCCAGTGTTAGGAGAGGTCAAAGGTCAGCAGAGCTTCGGGTTGGATGACCGAGAGACGCCCAGATTCGGGCGGGGAGAGGTTAGAAACGTTTATAGCTTTTGGCCGGTGAACTTAGAGATGTCCCGGTCATTTGTCCACTGACCTGTCAGACAGTGGGCGGAGGAAGAGGAGGATGATGAGGAGCAAGGATGCTGCTCCATCAGCACTTTCCTCCTGGGGCAGCTTCTGGTTGCCCTAGCGATACATCCATCATTGCCGTTGACGATGCTCCGCTGTGTTTATATATATAAATATATATTTAGATAAATACATACACATTCATATAGATACCCCTGTCTATAGCTCACAGGCTAACACTCTAGCACACTCGAAGGCGAAGTCAGACCGCCCCTCCAATCAATGGCGGCATCTCCTTTTCCTCCCTGTGATCAATAGATGGTTAAGTAGTTTACTGCTCCCCGCGCTCGGCTAACTGGCTCGAGAGGAGAAGGTTTCTCCGCCTCGAGGAACGCGCCTGTCAGGTGGTCCATCTGCGTAAAAAAACATTTAAAATAAAAACAATTGTTTTACATACTTTTTTATAGGCTGTGTATTTTTGATGGGCAGGACATGCGGATACCAGAGAGAGGGAGTGATATGACGCGAACAGGAGTCTAACCTGGGCAGGGACAAGGTGTATAACCTCTGTTGTCAACGCACTACATTTACATTCAGGGCATTTAGCAGATGCTTTTATCCAGAGCGACTTATATATCGCTGTCGGTACAGTAAGGTTATACATAGAACCAAGTGCCAAGCACTAACCAATGTTAGGTTAACCGATTCCCGGTATACGACAAAGATAGCTAGGAAAAGATGGTACACAAGTACTATTTTTAAGCGCCAGGACTTACAACATACAATAAGTGCGTAAGTGGTGCGGGGGGGAGGCTATGCAGAGTCTAGGTGAACTCTGAGCACTTGCTTGTTAATTAATACACATCGATAATCCAAAACACGGTCACCGCGTCGGTAGACCAGCCTCACGGATCTGCGGTGCCTTCAGGCCTTGTATTCATATTTTATCAGTGGAGGACGAGAGCTTGAGGACAATTTCCTGTCCTCAGTCATCCTCCTGTTTTTGTGCTTTATCTCCATTCACCTCTCTCTCTGTCTCTCTCTCTCTCTGTCTCTCTCTCTGTCTCTCTCTGTCTCTCTCTCTGTCTCTCTCTCTCTCTGTCTCTCTCTCTCTCTCTGTCTCTCTCTCTCTCTGTCTCTCTCTGTGTCTCTCTCTCTCTGTCTCTCTCTCTGTCTCTGTCTCTCTCTCTCTCTCTGTCTCTCTCTCTCTCTCTCTCTCTCTCTCTCTCTGTGTCTCTCTCTCTCTGTCTCTCTCTCTCTCTGTCTCTCTCTCTCTCTCTGTGTCTCTCTCTCTCTGTCCTTCTCTTTCACTCTCCTTCCTCTCCCAGACGCATCTCCCAATCTTAAGACCCTCTTTCCCTCTTCTTTCTACGCCTCGTCTCTCTCCGTCTCCCTTCTTCCCCTCTCTCTCTCTAACAATCTTCTCATTTTGGGTTCCACCTTTCCCCCTCTGTCAGACGTTGTGCGCCGACCCAGACGCCGATGCTTGGATGTCTGGCCGTAGCCCCTGCTGTGCATTTCACGGGGGGGGGGTGGGGGGGGTTTGCAGGGTATTGGCTACGCCACGCCGCCGCGAAACAAATTGCATGTTTCTCTTTAGAGAGCTAATGGAGGGTTTATCGATTTTAACAGGCCGGCCGCTCACTTTGTCTCGCCTGTCAGATTGTGACTAAAGCAATTTCATAAAGATCATTATTCGCCTTTTCTCGCGGATGTTTTCCAGCGGAACAGGGCCCCCTCTCTGGTCGCCCTCGCCCGCCTCTCGCAGCCAGCTCTTACGGTTCAATTGAAAGAAAATTAGAAGGGAATGACACATAATGAAAATCAGTAGCAAACATTGGCATGTCATATCCCCTTAGCTTGACTCACCCTTGAATAAATTGCATTGGAGGGACCCCATTCCAGGGCACGCATCCAACCCAACCGGGCTAATGGGTTTAGCCCACTGTAAAGGACAACTGCTGGCGTTATAGGGCTATAACAACTTGTGTCACTCATTTAGCCCGTAATGCTATTATGCAGCATGGAGGGCAAGGCGCTGTCACGGACGTTAGCCTAAAAAGAGCGGGAACAATGTAGCTGTGATGATGTACCCTAGCCGCGCGGTAATCACCGCAGGCTACATCACCCCAAGGCTTCAGGAGATGGAATTAAATGTCAAACTGATTTTTATCGTGCCGGAATAGGGGGTGGGCGGGGGAGGGAGGTTTAAGTAGTTTAAATGTTTAGATAATTTGGCCCGGTGCCACTTGTTGAATTTCAAGTGAGTCATTGGGAGCTCTTTGTGTTGCTAGGTCGCAGGGAAGAACGTTCTAGAAATAGTGGTTCTGACGAATATAACGGTTTATATTATTATATTTTAGCAGTGGAGGACTAGGGTTCATGAACAATTTCCTGTTCTCAGTCATAATCCTGTTTTGTGCTTTATCTCTGTTCCGCTCTCTCTCTCTCTCTCTCTCTCTCTCTCTCTCTCGCTCTCTCTCACGATCTTCTCATTTTGGTTTTTACTTTTCCCCATCTTCTCTCCCCTCCCTCCCTCCACCCCCCAGATATTTTCTATAACCCATACATTACCTCTAACAAATCGATCGCCATCTCCCCATCTCTATCTGTTCAATTCCCATTTCCTCTCCCCCGTTTCCCCCCCCCCCCTACATCCCTCCCTTAACCCCCCGCGCTGCTCCATGCGTGTAAACACAGAACACGTTAATTGCCTTTGTCTTTTACGACTTACACCGCGACTAGCGCGTAGCTTAGCGCTTAGCTTAGCGCCCGCCTTTACGGTCCTGTCGATATACGCACGGTGCGGCGGTCAGCGTTAAAGACTTACGATAACGACCTGCGTCCGACCGCCGCGAAGGAGAGCTGGACTCCATCATATGGGTCCGCCGGAGCCCTCGCTGCCAAACTCATAAATACACAAACACGTTTGCCTGGACCGAGGGGGCCGCTTTTTATGCTCCGTAGTCCCGGGGAATTATTCAAGCTCAGGCCACCCAGCGTGTCTTTACACAAAGAGGCACTACATAAAAAACAGGGACACTGCCGCCGCCGCCGCCGCGCAGGCTCAACCCCTCAATGCCTTCCTTTCTCCATGGGGCCGGGATGGGGAGCCAGACACACACACACATGCACATGCAGACGCGCACGTAGACGCACACACACATGCAGACGCAGACACACAAAAAGACAAACGCACACGCACACACGCAAGCAGATACCCACACAGACAAACATACACACAGAACCACACACACACACACACACACACACACACGAGAGCAGAGGGCCAGCACTCTCACACTCTGAAATTTCATGACAGCCTGCGTGAAGCAGGCTAGATATTCATTGATGTTGCTACGGGTCGTCGTCACCTCCTCTCCTCCTCCTCCTCCTCCTCTCCCTCGGTTACCGTGGGATACGGCGGCCTCAGCCTCTCCTCTTATTAACGGCATCCCATTCGCGGGCCATACTCAGAGATGGATCGCAGAATATATTTCACCCCGCAGACTGAAACACAAGGAATCCGGTATTGGGGTGGGCAGTGGGGTGGGGGGGGACGTCATATTTTAATAATGATATGTATTCAGCAAATGAAATATGCCGGGCTTGCAAATTTGCCTTGCTGAACCGACAATAAATTACGGCTGGTGGCTGGGTGGCTGCGTGGACCCCAGGATAATAGCACTCCGGTCTGGAGCGAGGATAAGGAGAGGAGTGCCCTTGTTTAAATCACAAGCTACGACCGGGATTTGTGTGTGTGTGTGTGTGTTTGTGTTTGTATATGTGTGTGTGTGTGTGTGTGTGTGTGATTATATGTGTGTTTGTATGTGACTATGTCTGAGTGTGTATATGTGTGTGTATGTGATTATATGCGTGTGTGTACGTATGTGTGAGTGTGTGTATGTGATTATGTGTGTATATGTTCAGATGTGATTATGGTGGTGGTTATGAGGTCCCCCCCTTCACTGTAAAGTGTCTTTGAGTGTCTAGAAAAGCGCTATATGAATTCAATCCATTATTATTTATTATTATGTTTGTGCGTGTGTGTGTGCATGTGTGGGTGTGTGATTATATAGGTATGTGTGATCGTGTGTGTGTATGTGTGTATATGTTCAACTGTGATTATGTGTGTGTGTGTGTGATTATATAGGTGTCTATGATCATGTGTGTGTGTGTGTGTGTGTGTGCATATATTCATGTGTGATTATGTGTGAGCGTGTGATTTTATAGGTGTGGGTGATCATGTGTGTGTACGTGTGTATATCTTTGTGCGATTATGTGTGTGTGTGTGATTGTGTGTGTATGTGTGTGTGTGTGAAAAGTTGCCATGTTGACTGCGTCGATGTGAATAACCTCTGATACATCGTCCGTCAGCAGGTTTCAATAGTTACAGACTAATAAAGCTAAACGTCTTTAGCACACAGAGAGCTGTGACCTTTTAAGTTATGCTTTACAGATAATCTTCTATTTCGATGACGTGAGCCGATCTGAACTTTTGGTTTGTTGATTCACGGTGTTCCTGTACGATACACTGTACTCGTACTCAAGATGAATACAAACACACATCTGAAGACACGATGCAGCCTACGCTACGCTAGAATGATTCTACTGTTAAAGTTCTTTATGAATCCCAGACTGAAAATCAGGGGCCACAGCTGAGAGGATAGTAATACCAGGACAAGAAATATAAATGTATTTACACATAATTAGTCACTTTAAAACTGTATGAAAAAGGAGCTCACCTGTGCTTAGGCTGAGCAGAGCATGTGACAATGGGTTAAAACAGGTTAAAACAGGCAGTAAGCAGGCTAGAAGGTAAGACTTCCAGTTGAGACAGGTTGTATGTGTGTGTGTGTGTGTGTGTGTGTGTGTGTGTGTGTGTGTGTGTGTGTGTGTGTGTGTGTGTGTGTGTGTGTGCGTGGGCGTGAATGTGTGACAGGCGAGCGGAGCAGAACAGACACCAGTCCACTAGAACAGCAGTAGCCAACAGGTAGAACCTCTCCAGGAAATGGGATCTTAATTGATAGACCTGAAGCCATTAGTGAAAAATCATTAGTGTGCGTCTGTGTGCGTGCACGTGTGTGTGAATGCGTATGTGTGTCTGTGTATGTGTATGTGTGTGTGGGTACCTACAAGTGGAAAGAAATAAATCTGTCAGGATTTAATGAAACAATTGGCACAACCTTACACATGGAGCTTCCCTCAGGAACATCCACAACCACACACACAGAAGAAAACTCATTTACACACACACACACACACACACACACACACACACACACACACACACACACACACACACACTTCACATATTGCCTGGCTCTCTCACTGACTCACTCTCTCCATCTCTGTCTCCTTTTGACAATAAGCAAACAATCCTTGGTTTCCAGAAACTCCTGCCAGTGTAAATATGAATCACTGGGCGTCAATCTTTGAGGACCGCAGTGGAGAATTAAGAAGCTTTTCGAAATTTGCCCTGAGGGGAGACGTGAGGAGAGATGTGCTTCAGCCAGCGCAGGGGACCTTAGCCATTCAATAAGTTATTTGTCTTATAACACACACACATATGTGACACGGCAACAAGTCACACTCCAGGAAAGGCTGGAGAAATTGATTCCAAGGGATGGAGATGGAGACGGCGGAGACAGAAGGTGGGAGACAGGTGGAGGAGAGAGCAACAGATTGGGGGGAGAGACTGGATGTTGGAGTTTGGATGAGAAAATGGAGAGAGAGAGACCGAGAGAGCGAGCGAGCGAGAGAGAGAGGTAGAGAGAGAGGGAGCGAGAGGGAGCGAGGGAGAGGGAGCGAGAGAGATGGAGAGAGAGAGATGGAGGGAGAGAGAGAATCACAGGTTGGTGCCGATCCTGAAATACATTCTTGACAGAGGGAGGCTGGTTTCCACGGTAACCTATGATACAGTGAGTGGCGAGAGAAAGTTTAAGAACAGAAGGCTCTGCTTGTATGGAGAAACCTTCACCCTCCCTCCCAATCTCTCACTGGTCCTACTGGGTTATCTTACTGGTCTGGAGAAACCTTCTCCTTCCATTCTGTTACTGGTCATTCTGGGATATTTTACTCCGACACCACAGATACTCAAGGACATCAAATATAAATAATTTAACCTTGATATATTTGATACATTATACATCTCTACAAATCCATATTTTATCCATCACTGCCCTGGTATGAGTAGGAGAATCAATAAAAAACACTATTCTCGCTCTATATTTTTGTGCTATATATATTTGGTGATATTAAATATTGATTTAAGATACGTTCTCCAGATGCGCACCTCATCAGCGGTGTAACCTGGGGTCCCCTGGTGTTGGGGGTCTCTCGACAGCCAACCCCTTGACCCCGCATTCACCCTCCGCTGCAGCCTCAGCGGCGGGTCTGATGGCCCTCCCAATGGAAGGCCTCTTGGGGTCTCAGAAGCCTCAGCAGCGGGTCTGATGGCTTCCCCATTGATGGCCAGCAGCGATACCGCTTAGCAGAGAGAGAGCGCCCTGCAGCTCCACCACGGGAAGAGGTGGTGGTACAGAGAGGGCAGACGGAGAGACATACAGATAAGAGTGAGTGAGAAGTGACGTCGCTAGAGAGAGAGAGAGAGAGAGGGAGAGAAAGAAAGAGAGACATAGAGAGGGAGAGAGAGAGAGAGAGAGAGAAAGAGAGAGAGTGAGAGAGAGAGAGAGCAGGAGAGAGACAGAGAGATACAGAGAGAGAGAGAGAGAGAGAGAGAGAGAGAGAGAGGGCGATGGGCTGGCTTCGATAAAGAAGCAACGACAGGAGGGATGATAAAGCCATAGAGAGGGAGTGAGGCAGAGAGCGAGACGGGTATATTTAGGGCGGGACAAGAGAATAACGGCACAACAGAGAGATGGAGAGAGAGAGAGAGAGACAGGCCTGTGGAGACCCCCCTACCTAGCCTCAGAGTGGGTTCCCAGGCCTGGTCTTCCGCCCTCCTCCTGCCGCCTGGTGCGCCGCCTCATGTCGCCGTCCACACGGTGATCCCAGGGCAGTGGGGACAGGGACAGGGACAGGGCCTGTCTGTCGGGGGGCAGTGGGGAGGGGATCCAACTCCGATCCGGGTTGCGGGATTGGTTTCCCTGAGCTCTGAGGGACGTGAGGGGCCGGCGGAGGCTCTCGGTGGCGTGGAGGCCACACCCTCAGAGGCTCGAGGGCGGGATGCGGCTCAGGAGGTAGAGCGGGCTGGCTGGTGACCGGAAGGTCGCTGGTTCGATCCCCGGCTTCTCCTAGCCGAGCGTCGAGGTGTCCCCGAGCGAGGCGCCTCGCCCTGACCCTGTCGCCTCGCGCGGTCGACTCCGCCGCCGGTGTGTGAATGTGTGCGTGGATGGGTGAATGTTGTAAAGCGCTTTGAGCGGCCGCTGGTGAGAAAGGCGCAGTTTAAATGCAGTCCATTTACCATTTACTGGGGGATGGTGTCCTCCATTGTCCCCAGACATGACACCCTGCTCGACTCGTCGATTGTTTTGGAGTTTCTCTCAGCTATAGTATTACTTTATATATTGTGTTTGGTTTACACTGTGCAGCTTTCTTTGGGAGTTAGGGTATCTGGAAACATTTCAGAGGTGTTTTTGGGTTGAATTTGAGTTGCACTACCAGGAAAGTATGTGTGTGTGTGTGTGTGTGTGTGTGTGTGTGTGTGTGTGTGTGTGTGTGTGTGTGTGTGTGTGTGTGTGTGTGCGCGTGCGTGTGTGTGTGTGTTTGGAGGCCGGAGGGGGGGGGTATCTGTCAGAGGGAGTCAGGGGGAATGAGAGAGAGAGAGAGGGCATGTGTGTTGAGTAAAGCCAGAAAGCAGATATAAGCGATACAGAGATAGCTGCATGTATGTATATTGTATGCCGTTGTTTGCCTGTGAGTGCATATAGCAGTCTTAGTTCATAATTAGCAGACGCAGCATAAAGTAGGCTGACAACCTACACACAGAGATGCACACACATACACACACACACACACACACACACACACACACACACACACACACAGCAGCTGTGGTTAGCATAAGAACAGATAAGAATGTTTCCTCTCCTGTCGGCTAACAGACTCTACATCGACTGAATACCAAATAGACCAGCCTCTCTCTCTAGGGGAGAGCTACATAGAGGCACACTGGGGGAGAGGGAGAGGGAGTGGTGGAGAGACATAAAGACGAACTGGGGAGAGAAAGAGCGAGTGAGAGACATACAGAGATACTGGGGAGAGAGGAGGTGTAGACAGAGGAGGAGAGAGAGTAATGCACAGAGATGAAAAGAGAGAGAAGGTGGTGCTAAAGAAATGGCAGATGGAGAGACATACAGATTAGAGTGAGCTAATTTAGAAGTGGCTAGAGAGAGAGAGACATGGATAAAGGAGGAGAGAGAGAGAGAGAGGGAGAGAGAGAGAGAGAGGGAGAGAGAAGCGGGTCTTACAGAGGCAGATAGAGAAACATAGATTAGAGTGAGACAATTTAGAATAGGCATTTAAAAGATAGAGAGAAAAAGGGGAAGGAGAGAAAGGAGAGAAAGGAGGGAGAGAAGAGCGAGAGAGAGAAAGGGGAGAGAGAGAGAGAGAGAGAGAGAGCGAGAGAGAGAGAGAGAGATGGGCTGGCATTGATAAAGAAGCAACGACAGGAGGGAAACGAGGGAGTAAAAAAAATGAAGCCATGGAGGGGGAGAGAGGCAGGGAGGGAGACGGGTGTATTTAGGGAGAGACAGAGTATAACGGCCCAACAGAGAGATGGAGAGAGAAAGAGAGAGAGAGATGGAGAGAGAGAGAGAGGGAGAGAAACAGAGCGAGTGAAAGAGAGAGAGAGAGAGAGAGAGAGAGAGAGGGAGAGAAACAGAGCGAGCGAAAGACAGAGAGAGAGAGAGAGAGAGAGAGCGAGTGAGGTAAAGTCAATTTACAATGCTGCTACAAAGAAGAGCCCTGTCTGTGTGTGTGTGTGTGTGTGTGTGTGTGTGTGTGTGGTCTTTGGATGGATAAATTAAACGAAAGTGTATCGGCGGTTTCGTGACCCCCCACTCCCACCCGCCCCCTACCTTCAGCACCCATTCACCCTCTCTCCACATAAATACATCATCACATCATCCATAACATGCCCCCCCCCCCCCCCCAGAACCCCTAAGCTGGAAACATCTCCCCTCCTTCTCCTTTCTTCTGCTCTCCTCCTCCTCCTTTCCTCCTTCTCTCTCCTCATCCTGCCTCCTCCTCCACTCTCTCCCTCATCATTTCCTCTTCCCTTTTTTCCTCCTCTCCTCCCCCTGCACTTCACCAACTGTCTCCCCCTCCTCTTCCTCCTCCCCCTCCCCCTTCCCTCTCCCCCTCCACTCCCATTCTCTCTCCTCTTACCGTCCTCCTCCTCCCCCCTCACTCTCCTACCCACCTCCCCCTGACCAGCTCCTCCTCTCCCCCTCCTCTCCCCTCCCCTCTCCTCTCCTCTCCTCTCCTCCCCTCTCCCCCCCCCTTGACCAGCTCCTTCTCTCCCTCTCCCCTTTCCTCTCCCCTCCTCCCCTTTCCACCCCCCTGACCAGCTCTTCCTCTCCCCTCTCCTCTCCTCCCCGCCTCCCCCTGACCAGCTCCTCCTCTCCCCTCCCCTCTCCTCCCCACCTCCCCCTGACCAGCTCCTCCTCTCCCCTCCCCTCTCCTCTCCCCTCCTCCCCTCTCCCCCCCCCCTGACCAGCTCCCCCTCTCCCCTCCTCCCCTCTCCCCCCCCTGACCAGCTCCCCCTCTCCCCTCCTCCCCTCTCCCCCCCCCCTGACCAGCTCCCCCTCTCCCCTCCTCCCCTCTCCCCCCCCCCTGACCAGCTCCCCCTCTCCCCTCCTCCCCTCTCCCCCCCCCTGACCAGCTCCTCCTCTCCCCTCCTCCCCTCTCCCCCCCCCCTGACCAGCTCCCCCTCTCCCCTCCTCCCCTCTCCCCCCCCCCCTGACCAGCTCCCCCTCTCCCCTCCTCCCCTCTCCCCCCCCCTGACCAGCTCCTCCTCTCCCCTCCTCCCCTCTCCCCCCCCCCTGACCAGCTCGGGGGTGATAAGGGGTCTCTGATGACAGCTCTGCTCTTCAAGCCCATGAATAATGCAGGCACAGTGCGCAGCTCCAGCCCAGCGCACGCAGCGCATTAAAGGGCCGCTGACGGACAGACCGGGGCACCCGACCATGGGGCCCGCGCACACACACACACACAAACACACACACACACACACACAGACACACAGACACAAACACACACAGACACACACCGGAGGGACGCGATGGACAGACTGGGTTCACGTGTATGCAGATGTTTTAAGATCACACACACACGCGCACAGACCAGGTACTGTCGTGGGATTGACAAAGCGCACGCACACACACACACACACACACACACACACACACACACACACCATGTGCACGCCATCGACCGATGAGTCAGAGGAGCAGCGGGCGGCGGTGGCTGGTTTGATTCCCGGCGGAGAGGAGGGCAGGGGAGGGTGTCAGGAGGAGGTGAAGTTGTAGATGTCAGGTTATTATGGGATGGACAATAAGCCCCTTAACAAGGAAGAGAGAGAAGCTCTCTTTGGACTGCTGAATGGGAGGTGGACAAAGCGAGGCTTGTGGCTCCCTTGTAGCATCCTCCTCTCTCCCCTTCCCTCCATCTCTCCTCCTGTTCCCCTTCCCTCTCTCTCCTACGTCTCCCTTTCACCCTCTCTCGCCTCTCTCCCCTTCTCTCGCCTCTCTCCCCCCTTCTCTCGCCTCTCTCTCCCCTTCTCTCGCCTCTCTCCCCTTCCCTCTCTCTCCCCTTCCCTCTCTCTTATCTCTCTCTCCTTTCCTCTCTTCTATCTCTCACCTCTCTCTCCCCTTCCCTCTCTCTCCTCTTCCCTCTCTCTTATCTCTCTCTCCTTTCCTCTCTTCTATCTCTCACCTCTCTCTCCCCTTCCCTCTCTCTCTCTCTCCCCTTTCCTCTCTCTTATCTCTCTCTCCTTTCCTCTCTTCTATCTCTCACCTCGTTCTCCCCTTCCCTCTCTTTCCTCTCTTTTCCCTTCTCTCTACTCTCTCTCTCTCCCATTTCCCTCTCTCTCCCCTTCCCTCTCTCATCTCCCTTCCATTCCCTCCATCGCTCACCCCCCCAATTCCCCTCTCTCCCTCTCCCCCTCTCTCCCATTCCCTTTCTCCCACCTGTTCAGGTCTGGCCCCCATGCTCCGTGTTACGTTAGACAACTGCTCGTCCTCCACTCGCGCTCTCATTTCTCCCCTCTTATTACCCCATCTCTCTCTCTTACACAAAGCTATGTCCCCTTTCTCTCTCGTCTCTCTTTATCCACGCGCTGTCTCTCCTTTCTCTCTCCTTTGCTCCTCTCTCTCTCTCTCTCTCTCTCTCTCTCTCTCTCTCCCTATATTCCTCCAGCATTACCTTTGTGATTAGCATAAATGCCTAGTTAGCGTTCTGCTTTAATGACTTCCCCAGCAAGCTAACTGACAGCTAGCGATTGTGAATGCTAACGCTTAGCGGTTCTGTTTGAGGGCGCTCGTATAAAAACACAATACTGCAGCATGGGGCTGCTGCTTCTGCTGCTGCTGTTGTTGTTGCTATTATATCTTATGTTGTTGCTGTTTTGTTGTCCTCCGGGGGGTCTGCACAGCTGAATATATGAATTATCCTAACAGGATAAGCCCCCTCTTTCCAGGTTGGTTTTAAGCCTTTTTTTTGCCAAGTCAGAAGCGTTTTGTGGAAGTGTGAATGTGTTGCTGGTTGCTTTGTTAACTAGTATTCAAGGGTGGCTTATTGCAATGAACGCTGGATTCCGTGGGAATATTTTAGAATAATGTTTTTTCGCTGAAACTCTATTTAGTAGACCGCCTGCACATGCATTTTTCTCTCTAATAATTTACATTATTGGTTAGAAGCACATATGTGGATAAATTCACACTATCGTTTCATCGTTATTTACTATATTTTAATGCATTTTATAATCTAAGTCATAAACAAACAAAATACCGTGCATATTTTATATCTTTATCTTCAGTGATTTATTTATCATATTTTACTAGAAAGTATTTACATGTTCCCTAGGTTTAACGTTGAACAACATTTACATAAAAAGGTCCCAACAAAACCATAATGTTAGCAGAGGGGAGTCGACAAAGGGATTCATTCTGCTGTTAAATCATGGCTTCATGGGTTGCACGCAGCTATGTGGGAAACGTTGAATATTCATTATTGCGTTGCACAGGGTTGCATAAGGCGGTAACATAGTTTTACTGGGAATGTCATGCTGGTAAAATGAGCCATTTCAGGAACATATGCTGCACGCTGCTTACATATGCCTGTTCGCTTGCGGCCCTACGGGATTACATCCTATTTGCTAAACTACATTTGCCGGGTAGTAATGGGTATCCGCTCTTAGGAAAACCCTCATCTCTCTATCAATATTCCATGTGTTTATTATGCATTTATTTATAGGAATGTGTGCTTTGAAATGACGGCTGGGGGAAATGTAATCAAATTCGACACCTTTTTCCGTTTCTGAGTTTTGGGGGTAAAAATAAAACCTAACGGTAATATTTCCCCCAAGGAACCTGAGGTATAATGCTCGAAGGTGAGCTTTTTTGCTCCGCTCTTTATATCTGATAGTTTCCATGTTTGTTTGTTTTTAACTCTCTCCGCCTTCGCTTGACTGAGTCACGAAACGGAGTGTGTTCAACGTTCCAACCCGATCCCGTTATCAATACCTAATCAGCTCATCCGCACCTTCATACGCTCAGAACGCAGACGTGAATCGGGACAGCCCAGGAGCGCTACGGCAGACACGCTGAGAGGGATTCCTCTGAACGCCGCTGAACATCACAGTTTAGCGCAGCGGCGGCGCTATGAGCCGGGGGGCTGAGATGAAAGCGTACGAGAGAAAGGGGGAGACAGGAACGGGTTCTCCCGTCGCTCCCGTCTCCCCCACTTGGTACTTCGATCTCGGTACGTCTGCGACTCGCTGCTTTACGTGAGGAAGTCTCTCCACCACCGCATCACATCTGGGTCACAGTCAGAAGAGCTCTGATAGACGGCTTGAGAGTCAGGCCTCTCTCTGTCTTAATAAACTGCAATTATCATATATATATCTATTAATACATTTACATTCAGGACATTTAGCAGACGCTTTTATCCAAAGCGACTTACAATAAGTCCATTTGTAAGAAGAAGGAGAAACAACAATATTCGCTGTCGGTACAGTAAGGATGTTCATAGAACCAAGTGCCAACCACTAACAATCACTAGGTTAACCCATTCCCTGTGTCCAACACAGATAGCTAGGATAAGATGCTACACAAAGCTAAGAACTATTTTTAAGTGCAAGGATGTACCACATACAATAAGTGCTCGCATTAATTGCCAGGACGAAAAACATGCAATAACTACGCACATTAAGTGCCAGGATGTACAACAATACAATACGCGAGTAAAAAGGGGGTAGGGGGAAGGCTACGCTGATTCTAGGTGAACTCTGAAAAAGTGAGTCTTGAGTCTTTCGTGGAAGCTGACTCTATATTAAATATATCTATACATTTATAATCTTGATGAGAGGACCAGGGGGGGACTGTGGTTCTCGTCATGCAGGCGAGGGGCGTCTGTTCTCCGCCCATCTCCTCCTGGATCATTATCTCCTCAACCAGCTCGTAAATCTCACCCTAGTGCTACTCTCCAGCTCTCTTTTGCATGAATATTCATAACATGGCCGTATGAATATTCATGACCCTGCCGTATGAATATTCACGAGTGTGTGTCGTTCGGCCACTTCGTCTCCCCGCTTTGACGGCGCAATATACTCCCCGGTCTGCCTAGTTTTGGGCCTGGGTTTGGGTAGCTCCTCCCTCCTCCTTCCTTCCTCCTCCTTCACCCTCTCCTTTCCTCTTGAGCCTCCTTCACCCTACTCCTCCCTACCTCCTTTTCCCTACTCCTCCCTTCTTTCTCCTCCTCCTTCTCCACTCCTTCCTCCTCCTCCCTACTCGTTCCTACTCCTTTCCCCTCCCTCCCTGTTCTTCCATCTTCTCCCTCCCTCCCTCCCTCCCTCCCTACCTCCTCCCCCCTCCTCCCTCCCCCCTTACTCCTCCTCCTCCTCCTCTCTCCTCCTTCCTCCTCCTCCTCCTCCCTCCTCCCACCTCCCCTCACCCCGTGGCCCGTGGTTGCAGGTGAATAACGAGGCGGCTAACAGCCTGTGAAGGGTTTATTCTGCGGGAGAGAGCGCATATATCAGGGTTACCGCCGTAAATGACACCTCGGCGCGCAAATTAGGGACGCGTTCGCTCTCTCTTGACTGCACGCCGGAGTAGTAAACCTGGAGTACTCTCCGGTTGTTGTTTCACGTGTTATTCACCGTTTGTTGGGCGTGGCGGGCAGGTGAGACATCGCCTGGTGTCACTATGCCGTGCCACTGCCTTGTGTTGGGGTTATCTCCTCTTTGGTAAGTGTATATGTATGGAGGAGGAACAGCCGGGGAGACTGAGGGGAGCCTGGAGGAACAGAGGGGAGCAGGCTGACCCGGTAGGGGAGGGGAAAGATGCTGTCACCGGCGCCGCCGCCATCTTCCCTTATCAAGGAACATAGCGAGGCCCTCTGTGGTCTGTTGAAGGGGAGGGCGGACAAGCCTAGGCTTGTGGCTCCCTTAAAGTGTGCTCCTTTTTAAACCCTTCCCTCTCCCTCCTCCCTCACCCCTTCCCTCTCTCTCCCCTCCCCTCTCACTCCCCTTCCCTCTCTCTCCTCCCTAACCCCTTCCCTCTCTCCTCTCTTTCTCCCCTTTCTCTCTCTCCTCTCTCTCCCCTTCCCTCACTCTCTCCTCCCTAACCTCTTCCCTGTCTCTCCCCTTCCCTCTCTCTCTCTCCCCTTCCCTCTCTCTCCTCTCTTCCCCCCTTCCCTCTTTCTCCCCCTTCTCTCTCTCCTCTCTCTCCCCTTCCTTCTCTCTCCTCTCTTCCCTTCCCTCCCTTCCCTCGTTCTCCCCTTTCTCTCTCTCCTCTCCCCTCTCTCTCTCTCCCTTTCCATGGTCCAAGTGTTCAGACTCTGTTTCCCTCCTCTGTGGTTGGATACACACGTGTGTGATACACTGTGGGAACAAAGTGACAGACAGGGCAGAGTGGTAGTTATGGTGACCGCCTGTAATGTTGTATGGGTTGAAACCCCCGTTTCCACAGCTTCCCAGAGCGAGAGGCCCTGAAAACCCATTGTTTATTCTCTCAGCTTACAATGGTATGATGAAGTCAAGTATACAATTATTTATCTTATTTGTAATAATTTAAAGATACGAAAACATATTAGTCCTCTAAGGATGGAATCTTACAGCCAGGCATCCTACTGCTATACATGGGTGAAGGCAGCTGTCCACGTTAGTGCCTTGCTAAAGGGCAAACTACCGGGAAAATATGATATGTTACACTGATGTTTTGGGAGCGTATCGAACGTTATAGAGGCTCCGGTGGGATTGAAACAGTCATCGAGTGACAAGCGACCGACAAGGGACCAGCTAATAACTATGGATCCGGTTGTCGTCCGACTTAATCAAACGACCGCGACGGTGCGAGCGTCCTCACAGCTGCCTCTCAGCGGATCGGCCTCACATGGCGCCGCTCACACCGTTTCCTGTTCAAGTTCCCCCCATCGATCCCAATCGATCCGAACCAGAGAGGGAAAAAATCCCCCGGGGGGCCCAATGTACAGCGGTTAGCGTTCCCATGACAACGCTAAACCAATTACGCATTCCAGGTTAATTTATCAAGCCTCGAGGAAAAGATGGCCAACAGTGTAACCTTCCCCCCCCTCCCCCCGTGGCTTTTTATGATGGCTGAAGTGTAAACGCCGCCCCCCCCCCCCCCCGGCTCATTGTGCAGCACGTTTTAATAGCTTACACTTTGCTTGCTTTTTACCTCTTTAATTCGGTCCCTTTTGTATGTCTAGGGGCGAGCCGCCGCACGGCAACAAATTAGCTGTTCAAAACAATGCTTACAAGCCCGGGCGCATAATTACGGTATAATAATGCACTTCACACGCGCTCCCCCGACGCGGAGCGCGGACCAATGAAGCGGCCTCTAATAACACACCTGCTGCCGAGAGGGGTCTGCGCGCGGCCGCCATTTTACTGAGATAGCCACGGTTAATATCTATGGTTATAGATATTAAGATACCTAGATATTAAGATACCGATAACTATTCATATTAATAATAATTGTATTAGGATACTTTTATATAGGCAAAAGGTATTAGGATACCTTAAACTATTCACATTATTAATAATCGCATAAATAACAAAAAAACATTATTATTAATAATAGCAATCGTTTTTTAAAATATTTTGTAGATATAATAAAAACTATTTTACAGCTAGTATAATTAATAATAATAATAATATTAATAACAATACTAATAATAGTAATAATAATAGTAATTATTAGAACTATACAGCACTTTTTCTAATACTCAAAGACAACCTTTTCAGAAGAGAAACAGTAAAGCATCAGTATCAATTAAAGCTTTGGGAACTGAACATGTCACCTTGACATCGCCAACCCCCCATCCCCCTACCGCAATGCCAACCACCTCCACAGGTGAGCCTGACAGCGGCAGGTGTGAGGAGGGCCTGTGTGTGTGTGTGTGTGTGTGTGTGTGTATATATACTGTGTGTGTGTGTATGTGTGCGTGTGTGCGTACATACACTGTGTGTGTGTGTGCGTGCGTGCTTGTGTGTGCATACACTGTGTTTGCGTGTGTGTGCATAAACTGTGCATGTGTGTGCTCGTGTATGCGTATGTGTGTGTCACTGGCCCCGGGATTTTGTGTTCTCCAAAGTCGGCACTCTGAATCCAAGGCTCCCACTCTTGGCGAGAGCTTTAGCAGAAGCGTGGTCGGTGTTGCAGACCGCGGTCCCCTCCCTGCGCCGGTAGGATCGTCGCATTAGAGAGCAGCCCAGCGCGACGGATCCGCCTCGACACAGAGTGCCATCCCATAATACCTCTGGCATACTGCTAACCGGCCTTTCTACATGTTTAGATAGGGGAAACAACACTCGATGGCGTTTCCTTCCTCGTCCTGTTCTTTTCTTATCTGGGCTTTGTTTGGAGACGGTTGACGTGTGTTGTGGAGGGGTCTGGCTTTGGTTCCAGGATTACGACATGGAGGTACCACAGAGAGAGAGGGAGAGGAGGAGAGAGGCACAGTCTGAGAGAGAGAGTGATAGGGGGGGAGTAGGAGGGAGAGGCAGAAAGAGTAAAAAGACAAAGAGGGAGAGAGAGGAGGAGATACACAAAGAGCGAGAGAGAAGGAGGAGGAGGTAAAAGACAGAGAGCAGGAGGGAGAGAAGAGGCGACATCGGATGACAGATGGAGAGGTCTGGCAGATACACAGGGGAGGGGGTGTGTGGGTGGGTTTGTGTATGTGTCCCTAAATATGTGTGTGTGTGTGTGTGTGTGTGCGTTTGTGCGTTTCTGTGTGTCTGTACGAGTGTGTCTGGGTTTATTTGTGTCGATCTCAAGGTATTCAACATTTTCTACTGTTTAATTTGCGTCTCAAAGATGCTTAAAGACTCAACACACACTTAAAACACACAAACACCTACACACGCACACACACACTTCTCATTTCCTCCGCTTGCGTTTTTAATTGATGTTCAAGCGTCGCCGGGCGCTAACCGTGCGTTATTGCCCAGAGTTCATCACTCTGGGGCCGCGGGGGGGTCAGAGGCAGAGCGGCACCCCCAGGGAGAGCAGTGTTCCCTGGGTCGCGTTCCACTCCCACCCCCCCCGCCCCCCTACAAACCTGGAGGATCATTAGCTAGGGAAACAACGTTAGCGCGCTAAGCTACGGCTCACATCCCACAGATCACTTTTAGCAGCTGTGGGGGGGGGGCGCTTCTTTGTAAATGTTATCAATGAAACCCAAACGCTTTCTTTGCTGCTGCTGGGAAATGGGGGGGAGTGAGGCCGCTAAGAAGACCCTGACTCCCCAGGTCCGACCTGGGGAGTCAGGGCCCCCCTCTGGAACTCCCTCCTGAACCACAACCACATCCGACAGACACACTCCCTTCATTTAGACAGGCCCACAAAACCCTCCTTTATAAGATCGCTTTTACCACATAACCTCCTCCCCTTGCTCCCATCTTATAACTTATTGGCTTTTTACTGGTACACGTTCTTATAAAATGATTTTATTTTGTGCTCACCCTGTAAAGCGTCTTTGAGTACTTAGAAAAGCGCCGTATAAAACAAATGTATTATTATTATATTATTATTAATACCATTAGTATTATTATAAGAAAGGGAATGCGTCGATACGGACTATATACCCTATGGCTGCGTTGCGACGCTAAAATGGACGCTATATGTCGCCCGTTTACTAGACCTCAACAGGCAGTGCAGAGTGCCTTGCGTTTCACAGCGGGGCGAAGGTTTCCTGTGTGAACAGGGCCTAAGCTAAGCTTAGCCGGTTCGTTTCCAGTGCAAACGAACGCTTTGCTAGCCACTTTGCTGGCGCTTCACTGCGTACATTTTACACACTGAAGCGCCAGCAAAGTGGGGAAAACAAACCAACGTTTTATGCTCGTAGCCGCGCTCTGCTACACGTCGGTGACGTAAAGCGTCAAAGCAGAGAGGAAGCCGGGCGTGAGGTGGGTTGACAGGAGGTGCTCATGGCGGACATTAAGGGAGAATGGTTTCGTCCTGGATCAGTGAGGTCGTCTCCATCTGTTTTGGAATAGGCGAGGCCTGGCGTGGAGGGCGGGGCCTGTCGTAGAGGGCAGGGAGTGACACGGGAAGCTTTGATTATGAAGTGTCGGTTGAACAGATGAAAAGCCTCCAGGGTTTCATGCAAGGATGGGGACGGGGGGGGGGGGGGGGGTCGTCTCCTGGGTGCCACTGCCTCTCTCACCCGGGCGCACAAAATCACACATCCGTAAAGACATCGGATCCCCGTCGCTGCTCAAAAGCTTTCCGAATTACCCACAGATCATTCCGAGGAAACCCACCGCATTTCATCATCATTTCTGTCTCCTCTTTTACCTCGGCGTTCATTTGAACCGGCGCGTCCCGGCGACCCGCCCGTCCATTAGCGCCGAGCTAGCGCTAACCGTGTTAGCGTGTGAAGTGCGTGTCTTGGGAGGCGGGGGAGGGGGGGGGAGGGGAACACGTTGGGAATGAGAGGTAACTCAGCGAGGAGGTTGGGAGTCCCCCTCGGGGCACTCCACTGAAGTTCTTAGAGGAGCAGAGACGTCCCGGCTTCTGCTTTGAAGCCAGCAGGGAGCCTTCTGGGGTTGGGTTGGGTTGGCGGAGAGGATCTTTATCAAACGAACAAGCCACAAGGGTGCAGGGTTAGTGGGAGCCACCATTGAGGCTAGTCCTAGGGAGGTTGAGTGCGTTACTGATCAGAGATCCAGAGTCGGAGCCCGACCTGGCCTTGGGATAGCTCTGATTTGCCGTCCTTCCAGGGTGCTGCGCAAGGTTTCCACAAACTTCATCCCTCTTACGTATGTTGTACGTCCTGGCACTTAATGTACGCACTTATTGTACACTGTCTGTCCGTGCACTTAATGTATGAACTTATTGTGTGTTGTACGTCTTGGCACTTAATGTACGCACTAATTGTATGTTGTTACCCTAACCCTATTTTAAACATGCAAATATTATGAAATACTGTATAATTTATGAACCGGTCTGCAGGTAAAATGCATCTCCAGCAGGGAATGGAATCCAGGTGTGCGTACTGGAGAGACACTGGAGAGTTTAAACAGAGATGCTTGTCTGTGTTTTACCTGCTTGGCCTTCAAATTGTTTTGTGTATGAGGGTTGGGGCATGTTTGTGCTTTGATGTGTGTGTGTGCAGCTGTGTGTGTGTGTGTGTGTGTGTGTGTGTGTGTGTGTGTGTGTTTGCCTCTATGTGTATTGCCACGCGAGGGTGTGTGTGTATTTGTGTGTTTTCCCGAACACACATGTGCTGCTTGCCGAAGCAGTTTATGAAAAAAGTGCCTTTGTAGAAAATTAAATCACTTCGGAGCGATTCCAAGTTGCCGAGCCCAGACACAAAGACCTAGAATATACTGGGCACATCTCTCTCTCTCTCTCTCTCTCAATTCCCCCTTTTCTCCATCCCTCTTCATCTCTATATAAGTTCCTCTGCTTCCCTGTACCTCTTTTATGCTCCAACCTATCTCTCTTTATCTCCCTCTTCATCCCTCTCCATCTATCAATCCCTCTTTCTCCTTATATCTCTCTCCCTCTAACTATTCAGTTTTATTATTTTATTTCTGTCTATATATATCAATTCTATCACTATTTAAACCTCATCTTCTTCCATCTATCTCTCCCTACCCCGTATGATGCCCTCGCTCTCATGCTCGCCCTCCGTCTCCCCCAGCCCCACTCTCCATGATGAGAGAGAGAGTTCTCTTAATATGAATTCACATCCAGACTTACTGATTACTCTCCAAACTTTGATAGCTCTAATGCAGGGTTAGGATGGCAAAGGGCTGGTGGTGGATGGAGAAGGATAGAGGGGGATTGATAAGGGAGGAGGAAGAGGGAGGAAAGAGAAGGATAGAGAGGGATTGATAAGAGTGGAGGAAGAGGGAGGAAAGAGGAGGATAGAGAGAGATTGATAAGGGTGGAGGAGGAGGGATGAAGGTGGAGGAGTACAAAGGAAAGGGTGGAGAAGTATATAGGGGGCAGGAGAAGGAAAGACGAGGATGGAGAAGGATAGAGAAGGATAGAGGAGGCAGGAGAAGGATAGAGAAGGATATAGGAGGCAGGAGAAGGATAGAGGAGGATAGAGGAGGCAGAAGAAGGATGGAGGAGGGTGGAGAGGGATAGAGGAGGATGCTTATAAACCAGCTGCTTGGATCCTCCAATCCTTTTGTTCTGCCAACTCCTTACGCCAAACACAGGACTTCTCTGGCCACGTATTAATCCAGTTTGCTCTCCACTTAAGTTAAGTGGATTTTTTCTCTGTATTAAATGGCTTTTATGAACAAATCGTTGATACACTGTTCTCCGGACCCCTTAAGATGACCGGAGCTGAACACAATTAAACTAAGAACCCTATTAATAATAGTAAGTCACCGTTTACGTCGTCTAGCGGACGTTGTCGTCCAGAGCGACTGCCGATGCGTGTCGTAGAGGAGCAGGTGGGGCTGATCCCTCTCAAGGAGAGCCACGTGCACTCCCCACGTGCACACGCCCTACACTCACTGCAGCGCCAGGGGGGAGGGGGGTGGGGGGGGACTAGCGCTACGAAAACAAACACTAAATCTGATGAACTTTATTTCATTAACTCGGATTATTAAATCACCTGAGCGTAAGTACTGGCGTCGGGGGCCGGCAGGAGTCAGAGGGGCCCCGGTACGGCCGCGGCGTAGCAGCGTACGGGCCCTTAGCCGGGGCCCCGTAGCCAGGGAGCAAGAGGCAAGGACATCAAGGATCCACTAATGCAGCATTTGGATCCAGAATGGCTTTTTAGCCGGGCTGCCTTGGCAACCGCCCCTCAGCTCCGCCTCGCAGCAGCTGGAACACGCCAGCATGATGTAGTGGTGTTTTAGCCTGGCCCGCCGCCGCCGCCGCCGCCGCGCGCACGCTAATGGAGGCAACGCACACACACACAAGCACACGTGAGCACAAACACACACACATATGCACAAGCACACACACACACACACACACACACACACATATGTATGTTTACGCACGCACACACATACTCACGCACATGCACGGACACACAGACGGAAGCATGTGCACACACACACACACACACAAACGCAAGCACCTGCGCGCACACATGCACACGCACACACACGTACGCAAGCGCCACACACACACATATGTATACTTAGACATACACACATATGCACACACATGCAATCACATGCACGCAAACACACAAACACAAACCCAGGGTTGCTTTCCAACAACATTAAACTGCCCGGTCGTGATGTGTACCAGTTGGCAGTGAACCGCGTGGAGGAGATAGGATGTAGTATTTATGATTTTAGAGACGCATCGCGGCAAGCTTCACTGCACATGCAGAACACAGCACACGCCAGGGCTGCACACATACACACAGAAGTGCACACACACACACACACACACACACACACACACACACACACACAACACGGCTGGCTTGGATTTAATCAGTAGAACTGTAGTTCTGTAGTATTGCTGAACAGTAGTATCTTAGTATTGTAGTGCTGCTGACCATTAGTATTGTAGTGCGGCTAAACAGTAGTACAGAAATACAGCAGTAATGCAGTATCATAGTATAGTATTTAAAGAGAAGCATAGCAGTATCGTTAGACAGCAGTTAAATACAAGTGAGCTATCTTAGTACAATAGCAATAATATCTTAGTACAATAGCAAATAATATTAATCAGCTGTTTTTACCCTTTACCGTTTTACCCTCAGTCAAGCTTTTGTCACTGCATCACTTCATTTGTTCACTGCATCACTTTCACTCAAGACTGTGTGAAAACGACTGTTTGTCTGATAAACCCCCGACCCAGCCGTCCGCCCACAACGCCGGGATAGAGCCAGGTGTTTATTCTCTAAACCCATTTGGTCTACGGAGGTAAAGCTGAGAAAATGACATTTGAAACAAAAGAGAGAAAAGTTACCAGCGGTGCAGGTTTTAGATCCAGGCCGACTTTCCTGTTTTCCCGAGTTAACCACCTGCCACCGTGCATCAAGCTAACCGCCAGCAGCCCGCCACTGCGCTACATCCAGAGCTCACTGCAGCACAGGGAGAAATGTGGGTTCGGATTGTGATAAACCAATTCTAGACTTGACGACTCAACTTGAAATGATTCTTGTCAGATTCTCGGTTCCAGAATAGAGATATTTCTTGTGCAAACAGGGCCTTTTATTCCACAAACATTTATTATAGTCTTCGATAGTAGATAGTCGATTCTAGACTTCACGACTCAACTTGAATTGATTCCATTCAGATTAAGATTCAGATTCATGGTTCTAGAATCTGGATGCTTATCATGCAAACAGGGCCCGTTCATTCCACAAACATTTATCACGGTCCTGACACGCATTCGACCGGGAACCGTCACTGAGCAGATCCATGAATCGGACGCTCTCCTCTCTCCTCTAAACTATTTTTATTGCTCAGGGCCTGGGAATGGCCTCTCTGCTGCCCAGTTCCCATCAGTGCTCCCTTCCTTTGATTTCTTTATTTATTTGGCCGCTTTCGTACCGAGTTCTACGAAGTGTCTGCTAACCCTTCTACTGCTGCTGCGCTTATGTGGCGTTTTGGAGAACGTGTGGAACCACTAACACCCCGCAGCGATGCGCGCGGAAATCATTAGCAAACCGGTAACGTTAGCCTTCCTGGGCGGCCGGTGACCTGAAGGGTGGGATTTTCATGTATTTTTGTCCACCGCAGCGATTCTCCCAACCCCGCCAAAACACCGCCCCCAGCCGATTCCCCCCACACACTCCCCTCTGTAAGACCTAGTATATATAGAAATATCTCCCGTCCTCGTGACCGAGCCACGGAGAGAGAGAGGGAGAGAGCGACAGCAGTGCTAAAACGTTGCTAAAACGAGAAGGGCGATAACGATTATATATTTATTCAAAACGTTTGTGCTCCACATTAAATGTCCTCTTTAGAAGACGTGTTTTAAAATGTCAGAGTGAAGAGGGCCAGAAAAGAATCCGTCCCCTCTTCATGGCGTGCGTTGGCGTGTCGCTGGACAAACCAGCACGTTCTGAGAGGGAGGGGAAGTGTAAAAATGCGTGTGAGTGTGCACGTGGAGGGGGGGGGGGTGTGCAAAGAAGTGTGCACGGCCGTAATTCGGCACGGTGCTAAGCTGTGCGGTCAGTCGACCATCGCCAGAACAGACCGCACACAGGTTTCAATCAGCCTCCCCCACTTCCTCAGCAGGGGACGGGGGGGGTCAGCAGGGTAAGTCCTGGACCTCACCCCATCCCCCACACCCCACCCCCATGTCTGTCTACCTCCACGGGGGCCTACCCTGCTCCTTTATGAAATGGGTCAGAACAATCACAGATGTTTGATGGATGACTGAATGGTGAGACGATGGACACACAAACACGGAGACGCAGGAGAAGGGCGCTGGTTTGGTTATGTGCTGTACGGACCTTTCAGAACGACTCGCAAAACGTTATCCTGCACTTTGGTTACTTTGATCCGAATCGACGCACACAGTGATTCATGCCTTGACACTCTTTGTGTGTGTGTGTGTGTTTATAAAAGTGTTTGTGTGTGTATAAAAGTATGTGTATGTGTATGACAGTTTGTGTGTGTATGCGTGTGTGTGTGTCTATAAAAAAAGTGTGTGCGCGTGTGTATACGTGTATGAACGTTTGTGTGTGTGTGTTTATATGAAAGTGTTTTTGTTCTCTGTCTGTGTGTATGTGTGTGTGTGTGTGTGTCACAGTTCATGTGTTTGTGTTTTTAGTGTCTATATGAAAGTGTGTGTGTGGGGGGGGGTGTTGTGTTGACACATTGCACCGCTCGGTTACATAACAGATCCCAGACACCTCTTCACAGCGAGGAAGAGGAAGAGAGGGGCTGACGAAGAAAAGGAACTGATCAAATAATGTGTGGGGGCGGGGTGCGAGCAACGGAGGGAGGGTGTGAGGTGGTGTGTTTAAGAAACACACCAACACACACATACACACACACATACTACCAACACACACACACACGACACAAATAGTCATTATCAGCCCGCACCAGGAGCAGAGGAGCAGGAGGGCGGAGGGGAGGATGGGGGAGGGAGGAGTGTGAGGGGAGAGGAAAAAAGCGAGAGAGAAAAAGGAAGAGGAGGTGGTTGTTTTGTGGCAGTGGTGACAGTTGGGGAGGGGAGAGGTGTGAGTCAAGGGAGAGTGGGAGAGAGGGAGAGGGAGAGAGAGCGAGAGAGAGGGAGAGAAAGAGAGAGAGAGGGAGAGCGAGAGGGAGAGAGAGAGAGAGAGAGAGAGAGAGAGAGAGAGAGAATGAAGAAGGGTTATAGAAGACGAGAGGATGAATGGAGAGTTATGCAGAGAGAGAAAGGAGGGAGGGAGATATAAGTAAGAAGACAGGGAGAAAAGAGGGGAAGAGAGAGAGAAAGAGAGAGAGAGAGAGAGAGGAGAAGAGAGAGAGACAGAGGGAGAGAGAGAGAGAGAGAGAGAGAGGGGGGGGGGTCTCTGGGACATGGTGGAGGGTTAATTGGCTGTTCCAGCAGAATGTGCTTTACATTTTAACACGTCTCTTTCGACTGCTGCTCTCTCCCTGCAGAAATGCTCGCTCTGCCAATCCCTCATGCCTTTGAGATTACCAAATATATCCATACAATAAAAAACATATGTAAAATATAAATTGGACTTACACCTCTTATTGCTTTTTACTCATGATCTACTGCTGCTCACGCGCACGTGCGTGTCTGTCTATGGGGCGGATTGTCATTTCTAACAAATCAACTTCTATTTTATAATATTAGAGCTGTCCCCACACATACAAACACACACACACACACACAAGCACACACACCTTTGCCAGGGTGTAGGTGTGTGGTTGGTATATAGATATATATGCATACATACAGGGCTGTCTGTGCTGTGTGTGAGGTTGGTATATATATATATATATGCATACATACAGGGCTGTCTGTGCTGTGTGTGAGGTTGGTGGCACTATTACACACCATTAGTATTCATGTCCTTTCTTACTGGCTAATGGAAATGTATAAACATATATATATGGCTGTTCTGTAAGGGGAAATGGCTAATTTGAGACAAGTACATAGCCTGTAGTGAGACCCTACAGGCTGTGTTCTCAGACACCTTGTAGCTGGCCACGCTACAGTTATTCATGTTGGGTATTTCATCTTATTAATGCAATAGTCTTATCAGCTTTCTACACATATTCACCATCATAACAATAATACAATTGTGTCGTGATTTTCAATGGATAAAATAAAATGAAAACTATAATACCATAATGCACCACAGAGCAAGAGAAATTGAATAGCTTCTAATATTTCCCATCAGGAAACGGTTTGGATACCATTTTGAGGAGAGCTGGTGGTTGATGGTTAAACTGGTAGGGTTGGGCTCCATTAAGTTTGAAATAGTTATAAAATGTCGAGGTATCCGGTTAGAGATGGCTTAATTTAGGCTGAGGTTTTGTAATGTTACTGTTAGGATAAGGATCTAGAGGGGGGAGCAATGCATCTTGGGAAAAAGGAAGAGAAGTCCACTCACGCCCATCACACTCCTGCCCACGGCGTCTGGGGAGGTGTTCCCGCTCTTTGGAGGGTTTAGTGTTAGGCAGGGTCGTAAAACGCGCACCTGTGAGAGGCTAACTATGTATCAAGGGCTCCACCAATTAAAACGGCCCTTACAATCACCCTTTCCTCACAAAGTCCCGTCTCTAAACCTCACATCCTGTTTCGTTGATGTCACTTCCAGGTCAGCTTGCGGCGGGGACGTGTGAGATTGTGACTCTGGACCGGGACAGCAGCCAACCACGTCGCACCATCGCCCGACAGACAGCCCGCTGTGCCTGTAAGAAGGGCCAGATCGCCGGGACAACACGGGCCAGTCCCGCCTGCGTAGACGGTAAGCCCCTCCCCCGCAGCTCACCCATTGGTTGCTGTCTTTGATGTCACTCAGGGGGGAATGAAATCTGAATTTAATTAAAATTGAATTGTTGTCCGATTGGAATTAAATATCAATGGAATGGAATTGGAATTAGATTAGAGTTGAATTGGAATATAATTTGAAAAAAATGGAATGGAATTTTAATTTAATAAAATAAAATAGGAATTGGAATGATATTGGAATTGAATTAAAGTTGATTGGGAATTGGTTCAGCCAGCAGTGGTTTCCCGGCGTATTTTAAGAAATCAGTTGTATTTAATTGTATCTAATTGTATTTAATGTGATTGAACTAAGAAAATAAAATATAAAATAGTGTTGGACACACAGTGTCCCAAACATAACATACAAGAAACTACTCCAGAGACTACCCCAGAAGAATGCATAAAAAAAACACTGACAGGTTATTGCCCACCGTTAAATATAAATGAATCCATGTGAACTGACTTGGTCCAGCTCCTCAGAGTTCCTTGGCTCGTTGGATCTGAAGCAACATTAAAGCACACGGACGGGGCATGAGGGGGTCAGGGTAATAACACCAAGCCTTAATCAAACAGGGTGTCAGCCAGGCTGCATAACAGCATCATGAGCATTCAGAGTCACGGCTCCTAATGAATGAGACAGCCTTTATTAACGAAGCCGGGATCAGACCCGACCAGACGTCTGACCCCGTCTGGAGTGGAGCGAGGACTTCCGTTTGAATAAACTGATAAACGGAGGGGAGGGGAGGCTCAGGAAGGAGGGAGGACGGTGGTTTATCGGTCCTGCATTGATCTGAGGAGAGAAAAATGCAAAGTGGGGAAACGGCCACAAATGGAGGGTCAATATCGAAAAAAGCTCAATATTAGACTATCAATATTGGTGCTTTAACCTTACGAGTGTCCTTGTGGTTTGGCTTGTTGGTCCAGCTCAGGCCCCGACTCTGAAGTCTAATGTCGGGTCTGAGTCGTTAAGCAGCTTTCACACCGCCGCGCGGCAACTCGCCGCATCCGTTCATTTCAATGAGGAAAGGGCGGCAGAGGGGAGGCGGTTACAAAAGCGGCTGAAAACCAGGAAGCGGTTGCCGCCCACGTGAACGCGCACAGATTTTGCCCTACCGCTCAGCTTTCCCCGTGTTGAAACACTCGGCGGCAGCCGCCCGGCGGCAGCGGCGGCAGCAGCAGCCGCTTTTGAAAACGCCTGGCCCTTCCCACCGCCGCGCTGAACCCTCCGGCAGCGAGGCGGTTATAAGGGCGGTTGCCGCGCGGCGGTGTGCAAGCACCATAACTCGGGCCAGGATTATTCCAAGGTTACGTAATCTTTCTCAACCTTGTAGCCGCTTGCTTTCATGCACAATTATACATCTGTCCATTGGGCCCCTATGGACCCCCTCCCTCTCATGGGGTTCCCCCCCACTGGGTTTGGGGGACTTTGTCCTTGTCCTTCAGAGGCATTAGGATGGGGGGGCTGCTGTCTGACGGGTCCCTGAAAAGCACTCTGGCACCGGCACTGTCATTAAAGGGCCAGTGGGTTAGCATAAAGTGCTGTTATTTCAGTGTCGTTTTTGGGGGGGATTGACATGGCTCTCCATCAGCTATTAGTGGGTGAAATGCACTAAGAATATGGGCTTCGAGTTGACCGTGCCCACCACTCTATGGGATGATAACAATCCGAGTCCACTCTTTATCTCTTCCCTTATTGGTCGAGGGATCCATCACGGTTGCCTGAACGCAGCCCTCAATGGCGAAGAAACCACAGGGAGGGAGGGAACACAGAGAGAGTACAGTGTTTATTTTATAGTTTACTACAAAATCTTTCGCTCTTCTGTTTGGTCTATAAAATGTCTCGTGTTTTAACTACTGCAACTTTAAGGTCGCTGCATTAATAATGCCCCCCCCCCCCCCGAACGGGATGATGTGGTGCTGATGGAATCATCTGGCACATCTGCAGCGCAAGTCTTCCTCCTTCGACACACTGACTCAGCGAGTCAACTCTGAGAGCTGCTGCTGTTGGTATTGTTGTTGTTGTTGTTGTGGTGGTTGTCACTGCCCGCTGTGTATGCGAAGCCTCCTGATGTGCGTTTACTACTTTGAGGAGGTAAAGTCGAGGATAATCCCGGAGACGAGATAAGATTTCCGCTGTCTCGCCGTTTGAAGTGCCAATCCGCCAGGGAGAGCCGACTTCAAGAGCCGCCCAAAAAAGAGGCTGCCAAGAATCTCCCGATGACGGCAAGATACTCTCACCTTGTACCTCTCTTCTGCTGTATCGTCTCTCTCTCTCCCTCTGTAGCTCGCTCTGTCTCTCTCCCCGTCTCTGTAGCTCGCTCTGTCTCTCTCCCCCTCTGTTCTCCCACAACTGTACCGAGGAAGCTTCTGAACCGGGTCGGTTCTCTGCTGAATTCGAACAAAACATTCTGAATCTGGTTGGAGTTGGACGGAGATCTCTGAGGGGCCAGACCTCGGCCCGCTGCTGCCCTAGAGAAGAGGTCTGGTTCAGGGGGATTGGAGGACACTTTGAGGGACCACAGATGGTACAGAGAGATAATATGAGATGGAAAGTTGAGCTGTGAGGTTAGACATTACGTTTGAGGATGGTTAGAGAGGTTTGAGGTATTTCTGCTCAGGAAAAAGGATCTGGCGAGCGAAGCGTTGTGTCCTTAAAGTTGGTTCTGATGGCTCTACTTTTATGGATGCGCTCTAGCAATAGTTTGTACCACAGATCAGTAAATGGAGAGAGACAAAGAGGGAGAGAGAGAGGGGTTGAGAAAGAATAAAAACAAGAGATTGGCCGTCAAAAATGGTATCACTCAGTATTAGATTTAGAGCTAGAGTTCTGATGACATCAGAGAGACACTGATGACGTCACAAACCGACCACATCAGGGACAGACTGCTAGACAGACAGACGTCGCAGAACGATGACATCACACAGACTGCTAGACGGACAGACGTCATGGGCCGATGACATCAGATAGAGGCCGACGGCATCACAGACAGACGGGCCGAGGACGTCCCAGAGGAGAGGCCGTCAGCGGTCCCACAGTGATGAGGTCGTTGGGAGGAGAGACAGGAGACATCAGTTTCTCAGTTGGCCTGGGCCGCACTGTGACACGGGCGCTCAGCGGAGGGGCGTCGAGGGGACGACCTCACCTGCTCCGCCGCTGACTCTGATTAGACCGCCGCGGGGGGGCATTGAGATAGCATGAAGGACCAGCTGTTCACTAGAGAGAGAGAGAGAGAGAGAGAGAGAGAGACAACAAGAGACAACCAGAGAAAACCAGAGAGAGACAGAGAGAGAGAGAGAGAGAGAGAGAGAGAGAGAGAGATGAGTGATGTTTTTCTGGAACGGGCGATGGTCTCGGGAGGCTATTGGGGAAACATGTCAGTCCTGGGCCGCATGCGTCGGCTTAGCGCTGCGCTACAGGCTAGTACGGGCTAACGAGTCACCTGGTTCAGAGACTGCGAGTGGATTCCTACCTCATAGCCTTAGAGCTTACAGCCTGCTGTGGTTTTGGACTTTTGCATAGAAATATGAGGCGCAGAAGGAATGAAAAGAGGAAACCCATTTTGGAGCATATTTTGGTTTGTTGTATTGTATAGGTGACAGCCAGTCCACAGAACACTAATTACAAAAATATAGTTGAAAATTAGAACATTGTTAGAAAATAAAATCCAACCCCAATGCAATTAAAATAAGGTTGTTTTTACAGTTTTGTCATTGGTTTTCCTCTTTTCTAACATCTTCAAGATGTGCTGTGTCTCCACGGTAACAACATCTTCAGGATGTTCAGAATGTTGTTACCGTGGAAACACAGCAGCGGAGACAAACTGTTCCTAGAGACATTTTGGAAGAAGAGCAGCGACACACATGCACACACACACACACACACACACACACACACACACACACACACACACGCTAAGCCCCTGCTGTTTCCTCATTAACATGTTGGTTAATTATCAATACATCATTTGCTAACGGCCGATAAATGACCAATGACTGAACATTATTATCATCACTGATTATCATAAAGTGTTACCACTTATATTCTTACTTATGCTTACACTATACTTCATATATTTACCTTCTAGCATAAACTCTTCAATTTTGTATAGACGTCTAGCATGGCTGGATATGGATTGATATATATCAATCCATCTATCTACATATATGTATGCATGTATCTATCTATCTATCTATCTATCTATCTATCTATACATACATATACAGACACACACACACAGATAAATGTATAGGTACATGCATTACAGGCCAGCCTGCAGCAGATTGCAGTGCGCTGTAATGCGGTCAGACAGGCTATTATGCTGTCTCTTAATGAAACTCCATTACCCACGTTCCCCTTCTGCTGGGCGCCCGCCCCGATAAATCAGGAGGGCTGAGGAGATGAAGAGGGCCCAGGTGTTCCTCACTTCACGCGGCTCCACGATGTCACCCAGTTATTGATGTTCCATTAGCTCGGGTACCCCTGCCCGCTCTCTCTCTCCCTCAATCTATCTCTCATTATCATTATGCCTCTCCTTCTTTAACCCTCTCTCTCTCCCTCTCTCTCTCTCTCTCTCTCTCTCACTCTCTCTAATTTTTCTCCCTCTCTCCCTCTCCCTTTTGCAATATCTGTATTTCTTTCCAAATGGTTCTCATCCTTAATTTCTCTCTCGCTCTCCTGTTGCCCCCCTTACCTGCTCTACTTCTTCTTCTCTCTCCCTCCCTTCTCTCTCTCTGAGATCCCTCACTTTCCAACTCTCTTCCTTCAATCCTCCTTCTCTACCCTTTTTTCTCTCCTTCCCCCCCTCACCCCGTCCTCTCTCTCTCTCTCTCTTCTTTCTTCTTTAGATGGTCATTCTTTCCCCTTGTTTCTTTCTCCCTCCCTCCCGCCTACCGCCTCTTCCTCTCTCTCCCCTTTTTCTTCTCTTCCTCTCTCTCTCCCTCTTTCCCTTCACCCCCCCCCCCCTCCCCCCCCTCTCCCCCCCTTCATTCACGAGGGCTACACTAGGAAGTCATCATGACGTGAGCGTCTCTGTAAAGAGGAAGGGTGTGCATGAACACTCTGGAAGTCTCTAAAGTGGAGCACTCCAGCCGCGTCCACCCAGAGGCCGAGCCTCTATTTAGGATGCCCTTTTCAGGCTAAACTCCCCAACCCGCGGTGGTTCTCCCTGCTAACGGGGGGGACGGGGAGGGGGGGGAGCCGTTGTAGCGGAGGAATTGATCTCCGGTGGGCGACCTTTGAATCCACTGGAAATGTTACAGTAGAGGCACCCTGTCATGTGGTCACATGCAGACTCCTCCCCCCTCTGGAAACCACGCGCCTGATGACTTGCGGAGGAGAGCCCCCTCGACTGGAGAGGGTTGGAGTGTGTGTGTGTGTGTGTGTGTGTGTGTGTGTGTGTGTGTGTGTGTGTGTGGTCACACACCAGCCTCTTTCGCCCCCAAACGAGGAGCGAATCACTTCATCGTCATCATCATCTCCATCCTCATCACATCCTCCACCAGCTTATTAATATCAAAGAGCTGCCAAGAGTCAAGTCAACAGCTCTGTACTTACAGAGCTCTCCCCCTCTCTCTCCACCTCTCCCCCTCCCCCTCTCTCTCTCTCCCCCCCCTCTCTCTCTCTCTCTCCCTCTCTCCCCCTTCCTCTCTCTCCCTCCCCCTCTCTCACTCTCCCTCCCCCTCCCACTTTCTCTCTCTCTCTCTCCCTCCCTCATGGTTGCAATCATTCAAACAGCCGCTGGTGTGTGTGTGTGTGAGTGTGTGTGTTGAGGGTTTGAAGAGTCGCACTGCGGTACACTGTGGCCAGACACACACACACACACACACACACACACAAAAAAAAATCCTTGCAACCAGCGTGTGAATAGGCGTGATTGTCTCGAGAGCCGCCCGCCTCAACAATTAACTCTTAATTACCGTCTCTATGCAGTACGTCTGCCTTTTGTCTCCCCTGCGTTTGAACACTTCAAACTGCCGTGGTTCCAATCTCACACACACACACACACACACACACACACACACACACACACACACACACACACACACGGGCAGCTCCTTATTCAGGGACAGTAGATTACAGGCGACCTGATGAGTTTCTGAGGAGGGGTTAGCTGCTCATGCTCAGTGGGGGATGACTGGTGTCGTGGTCGGGGGTGTCTGACTCCCAGTCGAGACGGACTGTGTTCCATGCTCACATGTTCTCCGTCTGACTGGAGGATTTCTTGAGCAGGATGCTCTGTAACGACGTCTATCTGAGTTCACTGCGAGGCGCTTTGGATTAAACTATTTTTTCTTTGCAAGGGAGAGAAGAGAAACATTGTTGAGTTGTTTGTTACCTTTCTATATCTCTCTCCAACTATAAACACTGTCCGTGCAGCTCTCTCTCCCCGCCTCTATCTAGGTGTCTCCTTCTCTCCTCCTCTATCTAAGTGTCTCCTTCTCTCCTCCTCTATCTAGGTGTCTCCTTCTTTCCTCCTCTCTCTCCTGTCTCCTTCTCTCTCCTGTGTCCTCCTTCCTCCTCTATCTACCCGTCTCATTCTCTCCTCTCTAGGTGCCTCCTTCTATCTCTCCTCTCTCTAGGTGCCTCCTTCTGTGTCTGCTTCTCTCTCTAGATCTCGAAGAATCAAAAGCAGAGTCAAAATGGTATTACTCCCTGTTCCTAGCGAGGGGAGCCCTCAGACACATCCGACTGTGTGTGTTTGTGTCTGTGTGTGTGTAAGTGTGTGTGATTGTGTTTAAAAAGCTCCAGTCAGGACGGGAGGAAACAAGACGGACGAATCAGTCAGTGAAAGTAATCGCTGGCAGAGCGACGTCAGAGAAATAAATTAGAAATCAAGCGCAGCGTGTTTGATGAAACCTCCGGATAGAGTGGCAGCCAATCATCTGCCGGCGGTCGGCTGATTGCCGCCCTCAATGGAAGACTATCAAAAAAGAGAGAAAAAGAGAGTCTCCCCTTTCTCTCGCTCTCCTTATCTCTCGCTTTCTCGCTCACTCAGAACTCTGACATGTCCCACACACAAACACACACACACACACGGGCACGCAGAGACACACACATTCAGCCACACACACACTCAAGGTGTCCCACACAAAGACCCATGCACGCGCACACAGACACACACACACACACACACACACACACACACACAGACACACACAGCCGCAGGCAGACAAAGAGTAGAAGTACTTGATCACAGGTCAGTGCTCTCCTTTGATGAGAGCCACATCACTGCAGTCAGAGCTCTTCCACTCTCTTCCCTCTCCTCCCCACTCCTCTCTCCCTTCTCTTTCTCTCCCCTATGCAACACTCCCCTCAACGACACCACCGTCTTCTCCTCCCTGCTTCCCTCCTCCCCTTCTCCACTCCCCTCCTCCCTCCTTTTTATTTCTCCTCTGATCCACTTCCTTCTACTCCTCCAACCTCCCCTCCACTCTTTCTCTCCCCTCTGCTACTCCTCTTCCCTCCTCTTCCTCCTAACCCCCCACTCTCCTCCTCTCTCGTTCTCCCCCCTCACCACCAGAGACGTGTGTACAGTATCCGTGCGCACGTGGCACGACGGCGAACGGATGAACGCACGGCGATGCGAGGGTGTCGAGGGTCAGACGGAGGGATGGGTTAACGGGTAGATGGAAGGATGAAGAGTGAGTGAGTGAGAAGGTGGAGGTACACGCATATTGATTGGCAGAACACAGAGAGAGACAGGCAGACAGAAGGAGGGATGACACGATGATTCATCAGCTGGACGGAGGGATGGATGTGTTAATGAGGATAGATGAATAGGTCAGGTGTACAGAAGGCCAGGACTCAGACAGAAGGAGAGAGGGATGGATGGTCTGGCTGGTAAACGGAAGGAAGGATTAGAGACAGAGGGATGGATAAATGAGAGAGAGAGAGACAGAGAGAGAGAGAGAGAGGTATTTAATGTTTTATACTTTGAATTGTCCACCTGCTTCGGCAATGTTATCGTTTGTTTCTCATGCCAATAAAGCTTTTTTGAATTTAAATTGAATTGAATTGAATAGGATAGAATGATGAAGGGATGAGCAAACAGATGACAGATGAGAGATAGTGTGTTATTTCCTGTATCTCCTCCAGACCTGGGCGTGAGGAGCACTCTCTAGCGGGCCTTAAAGTACCATCAAGACTCACTTGTTCAGAGTTCACTTAGACTCTGCCTAGCCTCCCCCCATACTCTCCCACACCCCTCTCACTCACTTATTGTGTGTTGCACGTCCTGGCACTTAAAAACAGTACTTTGCATTGTGTAGCATCTTATCCTAGCTATCTTTGTTGTATACAGGGAATGAGTTAACCTAGCACTTGGCACTTGGTTCTATGAATATCCTTACTGTACCGACTGGGATATATTGTTGTTTCTCTTTCTTCTGGCAAATGTACTTCAAAGTGTCTTATCCCCTAAATGCAAATGTAATACTGGTCTGGATTATCCAACCATACAACCCTCTCTCCTGGCTATAGCTAAAACTTTTGTTACCAAAATAATGTACAGATTCTGCCTAAGATCAGCTAGCGAGCCATACAAATGTAATCAATAGCAACACAGCACCTTGGCTTTTCAGCTAGCAGTGCTTGCATTGCGATTCACTAGTATTTTGTGAACAAACTCTGTTCTGACCAACACTGGCAATTCAGTCCCAAAGACAGAAGTGCCTTATTGCTTTTTTCTCAGTATTGGCGAAGCTCTGCACTAAAATTGGCAGAATCTTAACTTTGGAAAATTCTATTGGCAGCCATCTTGAGCGAAGACAGGCGCGATGATGACGATGGTTCAGTCACTCGGATCGGTGTTATCCTCGCTGTTGTTCTGTTGAGAGTTACAATCCCTGTTTTCCATATCTCTTGCGCCATATTACTGCTCTTAAAAGACTGGATTGGACAACCGGCTCCTCGTGATGTCACAGCAGGAAGCGGGGAATGTCAACAGACGGAAGCTGTGGGTCGTAGAGCTGAGAGCAGAGGAACGGCAGCGCGGAGACGACTCGATCGCGACCGGAATGATGAAATGCCTAATTAGGTCGTCAATGTTGTGTTTTCTCTATCTCTCTCTCTCTCCCTCTCTTTCCATCTCTCCCCCCCCCCTCTCTCTCTCCATTTCTCCTTCTTCCTCTCTCTCTCCATTTCTCCCTTTCTCTCACGCTCCCTGGCGAGTTTTGTCTTTTCTAAATTATCGTTATTGGTTGGCTCTGTAATTCCATCGGAGCAACGCTCCATTTATTAACGTACACAGAGTAGCGGCCATGTCTCACCGCGCCGGTGACTCGGTCCTGGCTCGGCCTGGATTAATGACCCTGTACCACGCCTGTAGCGTGTATTCACCACAGATTCATGTGTTCACGTCTCACTGACGGGGCAGCCATCGAGCAGCGTTTTACGAGTGGCTGAACACAATCAAAGGGGAAAGTCCGCGGCGGTGGAGCTTGCCTCATCACCACGTGATCAACAACGCAGGTGATGGGTTCCAGCCGCACCTGGGCATCCCCTGTACGCTACACGGCATTCCTCTCTTCTTCAACCCACTTCCCCCGCCTGCCGGAAAAGACACTAAATTAACTCTAGAAATTGGGGAAGCAACAACTAAAAACATCTCCTTAAAAAAGGTTAAACAAAACAACAAAGGGAAAGCGCGTTTTTCTCTCTCTCTCTCTCTCTCTCTCTCTCTCTCTCTCTCTCTCTCTCTCTCTCTCTCTCTCTCTCTCTCTCTCTCTCTCTCTCTCTCTCTCTCTCTCTCTCTCTCTCTCTCTCTCTCTCTCTCTCTCTCTCTCTCTGTGAGGGCAAGAATAAAAGCCCATAAAAGCAAAAAAATAACCGAAAATTGGAACAGCAACAACTAAAACATCTCTTTAAAAAAAGGGTGAAACAGAACAACAACAAAATGACAACAAAGAGAGGAGAGCAGCTCCAGCGACACCAACAGGAGAATGAGCTCTTTATATTCCGCGAGTCGGTTGGCAGCAGAGCATGCTGGGAGAAAGGGGGGGGGGGGGAGGAGCGTTCTGGTGGATATCCGAGCGGAAGTGAGCGGGGAGCCGGAGTGAAGCGGTCGCCACAGGACTCCGATGTGGCGGCGGTTGAGAGCGCCGCGGTGGTTCCGCTCAGACAATGGGATTGTGGGATGATGACACCGGCGCACAACAGGTGTCGCAATGATACTGGGCCGGGGGGGGGGGGGGGGGGGGGTTGTGTGTGTGGTTGTTTGTGTGCGTGTGTGTGTGTGAAAATAAATCCTCGTCCTTGGGTTTAAGCGCCTTTGGCTCACCTTGTATGCAAACACACACATGCAAAAACACACACACGCACACACACACACGCACACGCGCACACACACACACACTCACACACACACACACACACACACACACCCACACACACACACACGTCCATCCCCAGAGGCCCTCATGTCCCGGGCAGTAGAAAAATCAGATCAAAGAAAGAAAATAGAAACACACACACACACAGCATTCAGCACAGCCCCTCAAAGAAGAGAACAACACACACACACACACACACACACACCGCACGGCCCTCGGCCGGGCCCCAGGGGAGCAGCGGGCCCCTGTGAGGAGGGTTTTACGGGCGCGCCGTGATGAAGATCACATGGTCACAATAATATTAGCACGCGCTGACAGGCGGCTGAGAGCGCGATGGATGAGCGGTAAAAATAAAAGGAAAATTATTACAAATGGTGTCTTCTACACCTCCAGGGGGGGGATTCATCATGCACCGCTAATATGACCCGCTCGCTCTATCTCTCTCTCCCTCTCTCTCTCTATCCAACACGGCTCTCTCTCTCTCTCCAACTGTTCTCTCCCTCTCTCTCTCTCTCCCAACTGTTCTCTCTCTCTCTCTCCATCTCTTTCTCTCTCTCACTAACATGTCTCTCTCTCTTCTCTCCTCTCTCTCATATCATGTTCTCTCGTTCTCTTTCTAATTTTCTAATCCTATTTTTCTAATGTTCTGACTCTTTTTCGCACACATCTTTAATTGTTGGTTATCCATCAGTATTCTCTCTCTCTCTCTCTCTTTCTCTCTCTCCCTCTCTCTCCATCCAACACAGCTCTCTCTCTCTCTCCATCTCTTTCTCTCTCTCTCTAACGTGTCTCTCTCTCTTCTCTCCTCTCTCTCATATCATGTTCTCCATCAGTATTCTCTCTCTCTCCCTCCCTCCCTCCCTCCCTCCCTCCCTCCCAGGTCTGATTGGTTTAGCAGCTCAACGTAACCATGTCGTTATGATACTCATAAAGCTCCATCACTCTAACATTGTAATCATAACTGAGTCAGTGAGTCAGGCACGTGTGGCCGAGTGCGTCTCAGTGTGTGTTTTACAGAGCGGGGCCCACTGCCGTGACGTTGGGAAGAGGTTTTCTATCAGGAAAAGGTGTTTTTAATGCGTCTTTGTAGTGAGCCACGCTGTAGTGAGGCAGGGCTGGGAGTGAAGCAGAGGGGGCATGCAGGAGTGACACGCGGGTGAGGAGGAGGGATTGGAGTGACACGCGGGTGAGGAGGGGGGATTGGAGTGACACACGGGTGAGGAGGAGGGATTGGAGTGACACACGGCTGAGGAGGAGGGATTGGAGTGACACACGGGTGAGGAGGAGGGATTGGAGTGACACGCGGGTGAGGAGGAGGGATTGGAGTGACACACGGGTGAGGAGGAGGTATTGGAGTGACACGCGGGTGAGGAGGGGGGATTGGAGTGCGTCGAGGAGGGAAGAGTGGAGTGAGGCGCGGGTGAGAAGGGGGGAGTGATGGCGGGTGCAGAGGGCAGGTCCACACTGATATAGACGGGGGGGGGGGGGGGGGTGCTCACTCATAGAGTGTGGCGGGTGCTCCATGCACCTGTTGTCAAGTAACCCCGGCAACCGGCGAACCTCTCCCTTGAGCGGAGGGAGGCTTGGGGTCAGGGGTCGTCCCAGAGGGAACAGCTCAGAGCCACAGCACTTAACCTGCAGAGAGCTCGGCTCGGCCCGCCGCCCGCCGTCCAATCACGTCGGGCCTCAGCGACCCGCCAAACAACCCTGACAGGCAGAACTCTGAAGGCGGGGGAGGTGCTGTCCTCGTGTTTCTTCCTAGTGTTCCTAACGGAGCGGACTTACACTGCTCATGCAACACCGCCAAAGGCCCCCTGGGTTGGGGTTCATTTTGGGGGGTTTTGGGGTTGCGCTTTGTTGTTTTTTGTTTTATTTTTTGCATTATTATGCTTTATTAAAGAGTGAGATAGAGAGGAAGCTATTGGAGATAGAGGGGTGGACATGCATGAAATGGACCACGGGCAGGAATCAAACCCGGGTCGCTGCGTTCAGGACTGAGCCTATGAGGGAGTGAGCCGGGGCGCCGTGGGTGAGCCGGGGCGCCCCAAGAAAAACGCACCTTTGACGAGGTCAAAGGTGCGGTAGGTAAGATTCAAGAGCTCTTGTTTGAGAGCCATCTGGGCTGAAAGGCAAAGCCACACGCTTTTTGTAAGCTGAGTGCACTGTGAGAATATCTGCCTCATCATCATTCAATCACAGGTGCGTGAAACACCCCCTACTAGGGAAGAAACACAGGGAGGGAGGAAGGAAGGCAGGGAGGGAGGGAGGGAAGAAGTGAGGAAGGGAGGAAGGATGGTAGGGAGGGAGGGAGAGAGGGAGGGGAGAAGTGAGGGAAGAAGGGAGGAAGGATGTTAGGGAGGGAGCGAGGGAGGGAGGGAGCAGAGACGTTAATTTGGTTTAGTTTCAAAATCGTGTCTTCTTTTTGTCTTCGCTGAACCCTCCGTTTGCAACTCTGTAATTGCACCTACAGCAGCTTTGAGTTGAGCAGAGTTATACAACATTCATTCATCAGTTATATCACAACAAAGACTGTTGGTTGTGTAACAAGCCTCTCAAGATCTGGAGCAGGTTTTACACACGTGTGTAAACTACACACACACTGCACGTTGGTCAGAAAGCAGATCGATAGCGCCCACTCTCCTCTTCCAGTCAACCCTTCATCCTCCTCAGGCTGTGTGTGTGTGTGTGTGTGTGTGTGTGTGTGTGTGTGTGTGTGTGTGTGTGTGTGTGTGTGTGTGTGTGTGTGTGTGTGTGTGTGTGTGTGTGTGTGTGCTTATTTATATCCTTCCCTTCTGTATTGTCTCACACGCACTGGAAGGAAATACAAAACATTTCAACACACAAAAAAACAAATACAAACGCATAAAAATATATGTAACATAATATATGTATAACTTTCAAATTACCACTGACACACACACACACACACACACACACACACACACACACAAACACACACACACACACAAAACCACAATGTGCAAAACTAACGGGCTGGGAGGAATGGAGTGGTTTTTAGGAGTGGTCCCGCCCCCTAATCATCAGGACTAATTACAGCCATCATGAATATTAACGAGCTCATTTGCATAGTGACAGAGCAGACTCTATTTATGAGCCAGGCGACCGTGTTCGGAGCCGGACGACTGGAGAGGGGACTCGGAGAGCAAGGTCACACACACAGCTGGGACACACTCTACACAGGAAGCCCTGTGTGTGTGTGTGCGTGTGCGTCTGTGTGTGTGTGTCTGTGCGTGTGCGTGTGCGTGTGTGTGTGTGTGTGCGTGTGTGTTTTTGTACGTGTGTGTGTACACGTGTGTGTGTACGTGTATGTGTGTACGTATGTGTGTGTGTACGTAAATACGGAAACACACACAAACACACACACACACACACTGCACCAAAGGACAACAGAGATGTAGAAACACTCGGGTTATATTCAGAGAGAGGGGGATGGAAGATGAAGTAAACGAGCGGACTTCCTCCCCCTCTGCGGGGTCGGGTCTCGGTCACAGGGCACAGATTGATTGGCTAGTTTCCTTTCCCTCTCAAGCCGACGACAAATGAGATATCGATTCGTAGTTTACCATCTAATGCACAAGTTCATAATGTCGTGGTCTCCGAGGTTCCGGCTTAGCCTAGCGTCACGCGTGATTGTGTGTCGTAGCTTAGCGGAGCTTGGCTAAACAACAGCCGACGTCATAATGCGCTGGTCTCTGAGGGGCTGGATTAGCCTGGCGTAGCATGGTGTAGCATAGCGTAGCGTAAAATGGTGTAGTATAGGGTAACATAGCATGGTGTAGCATAGAGTAGCATGGTGTAGCATAGTGTAGCAAAACATGGCCTAGCATAGCGTAGCATACTATGGTGTAGAATAGCCAGAGGTGGAAAGAGTACAAAAATATTCTACTCAAGTAAAAGTATGATTACTTGGATGAAATTTTACTCAAGTAAGAGTAAAAGTACTGGTCTAAAAAATCTACTCAAGTAAAAGTAAAAAGTAGAAAGTAAAAAGATTTAAAATGAACTTAAAGTACAAGTTACTGGTTATTTTTAAACAGCGGGAGGGGGAGGGGGTCTCTTCTGTCTAGGGCATTACAGACAAGGGGATATCAATCTCAAACTAGTTTTGTTTAATTAATGCAACAGCTTTACAAATTAAAGTGTAAAAAAGTCTCGGTCACAGGGCACAGATTGATTGGCTAGTTTCCTTTCCCTCTCAAGCCGACGACAAATGAGATATCGATTCGTAGTTTACCATCTAATGCACAAGTTCATAATGTCGTGGTCTCCGAGGTTCCGGCTTAGCCTAGCGTCACGCGTGATTGTGTGTCGTAGCTTAGCGGAGCTTGGCTAAACAACAGCCGACGTCATAATGCGCTGGTCTCTGAGGGGCTGGATTAGCCTGGCGTAGCATGGTGTAGCATAGCGTAGCGTAAAATGGTGTAGTATAGGGTAACATAGCATGGTGTAGCATAGAGTAGCATGGTGTAGCATAGTGTAGCAAAACATGGCCTAGCATAGCGTAGCATACTATGGTGTAGAATAGCCAGAGGTGGAAAGAGTACAAAAATATTCTACTCAAGTAAAAGTATGATTACTTGGATGAAATTTTACTCAAGTAAGAGTAAAAGTACTGGTCTAAAAAATCTACTCAAGTAAAAGTAAAAAGTAGAAAGTAAAAAGATTTAAAATGAACTTAAAGTACAAGTTACTGGTTATTTTTAAACAGCGGGAGGGGGCGGGGGTCTCTTCTGTCTAGGGCATTACAGACAAGGGGATATCAATCTCAAACTAGTTTTGTTTAATTAATGCAACAGCTTTACAAATTAAAGTGTAAAAATTAAACAAATCATGTCGCCACACATGAGTGGATGTATACTGTGCCATTATACTTTGGATAAGTTTTTAAAAAACACTTTGGAGCAAAGATTTCACATCACATCAGAAGACAACAGCATCGATATAGAAACCTTGGTCTTGATGATACATTTTCAAGAGATAAGTAGGCTTGCCTTAAGCTCCAGTTTCAGCAACATGGACGTATTAAACAAGAAGACAATTATTTGTGTCTGAAAAGAGTTTTATTGCTCTGTACCAAAACTTTGCAAATTGCAATGAAAATTCAGGGCTAAACAGTCCTTAACCTTTGTAAACAGATATAGCTTAATGCACTACATTATCATTTGCCTTCAGCTTTGATGGATGTTTCCTCTGTAAACAAATGTTTTAATCAGTATGTAAATCAACGTTGTGTTCATTAAATACATAGCATTTAAAATATTAACATTCATAGCTTAAATTCAAATCACATTTTGTCTTTTACATTATATAAATTTACAGTACTGACCGCTGTTTAATTTAAAAAAGGTTCTAATAACTGTGTTTAATGGACGCCATGGAGACGACGTGGATGCGAGAACCGCTGTGGATTCCTGATAACTGGACACCTCGTGTCGCATTATATTAACCCTTACCTAGCTTGCTAGTGGACTGGCAACCAGCGTTAGCAATGCCATGCATGCAATGTCTTTTTGACATTGCATGTATTATTTCACTTACCTCTTCATGCTTGCGCAGGTTGGACGTGGAGTTTTTATATGATGCCATTTCCACTTCTTTTGGCAAACACATTTACATTGCATAATGATGCTGTTTCCTTTTTGGCTCTTGTAACCGAAGTGGTCCTTTATGTAAGGCCAGGGGTTCACTTCGGTTTCACCATCAGCTGTACTATTTTACATATCGTCTCTGCTGTCGTCTGTTTCCATGATCGTTGTCGCTGTCATTTGATTTTGGCGCAAGTTTGTTCTCCTCTCCTCCCTTCCACTGCAGTAGTTTCCGGTGTTGTCCCGTAAAAATAAAAGCTGTCCGCGATTTTTATTTTATTTTATTTTATTTCCTTTTTTATTTTTTACTCAGTAACGCGGGTGATATAAAATGTAGCGAATTACAAGTACACAAAAAAACTACTAAATTACAGAAACGCGAGTAAATGTAACTCGCTACTTTCCACCCCTGAGAATAGCGTAGCATAGTGAAGCCTAGGGTAAGATAGCGTGGTGTAGCAGGGCGTAGCATAAAATGGCGTAGGATAGCATAGCATGGAGTAGCATTGATAAACCGTGGCCCAAACCCGACTTGTCCCACTCGACTCCATAATGAGTAGCTCTCTATGTGCTAATGTGGTGACCCCAGGGGTTTAACCCAAAAAGCTCTTCCTGGTGCGAGACTTCACCTTGACCGAATTACCCCCCCACCGCATCCACATCTCCAGGGGCGAGGTCCAGCAGCTCAAAGGGATGAGAAACCCGTTCTGGAAGAAGATGGGGGCGTCAGGGTATAAACCCCCTCTCCCCTTATGGGATGGTAGCCAGGCACAAAGGATGCCTGGCTGGGTCTATTCTAGAAGGTCTATTCCCCACCAGACCCCCCTCCAAAAGGACGGTTACGAACGAAGGAATCTTCCATTTAGCTAAACAAAAGCTGACCCACGACATTTACATTTTAGATTTGGGACATTTACTAAAGGCTTTTATCCAAAGCAACTTACAATAAATGCATTTGTCAGAAGAAAAGAGAAACAACAATGTATAGCTGTCGGTACAGTAAGGATGTTCATAGAAACAAGTGCCAAGCACTAACAATTGCTAGGTTAACCCATTCCCCGTATAAAACAAAGATAGCTAGGAAAAGATTTTACACAGTGCTAAGCACTATTTTTAAGTGCCAGGACGTACAACATACAATAATTGTGTACATTAAGTGCCAGGACGTACAACATACAATAAGTACGTAAGAGGGGCGGTGCGGGTGTGCAGAGTTAGGGGGTAGGCTATACAGGGACTAGGTGAACTCTGAAAAAGTGAGTCATGAGTCTCACTCAGGATTGTACTAGAATCGAAACGGTCTCATGCAGCAGCAGACGCAGTCGACCAGAGGTGGTTCACACTGAGCGTTACACTCACTAATCGCTGACAGATGGCTTTGGCACATTTAACAAATTACACTTGGATTAAAGCTCTTTACCCTCACCTACGGCACTTCTAGATGGAATATCTTTCCGTCCGTTTGATATAAAAGCACACAGTTCCGAAAAAAAATATTGTTTGCATTGAGGTTATTTGTGTATGTGTGAGGAATATCTAGAAATATATGGCAAAACTCATTTAACCATAGGCATCACATTCTTATGAATTTATATATTCAATAATTTGGGGAAAATGCCTTATCTTCTGTGAACCAATCACAACAGTTAACCCCATGACCAGAGGATGAATAAGGTGAAACTTAAGGTGAAGGGTGAAACTAATCATCAATGAGTTCTTCCTCCCTGTGACCCAGACGCAGAACAAGGTAACACGTTATTTAAAGGGACGTGCAGAGAACTGGCCTGAGGTCTGTCACCAGTCCTTATCAATGTCTATGTCATTAAGTGTCATTCAGGGAATTATGTCATTTTTAATGCAAAGTTGTCTTTGTTACGACAACTTGACAGAAACTGAGATTACATTGCCTGTCAATGAATATGTTAGGACAACTTTAAAATAACCAAGATAATGTTACCTGTCATACACATACCATTGAAGAATTAATTAATAACATCTTAAGAAACTTTAAGTGAAAAGCTTTGGCATTACATTTAACCGTCATGCGGGGTTGGTTTTGACATGTGACCTGTCATGTGGCCATTGGAATCGTGCATAATTAATTTACTGAGGAACGGATTTGACAAATTGTTAAGACGTCTTTCAGTTTTATTAAACTGTCAAATGCTTTTTTATTAAACTGTCAAATGCTTTTAAATACCTTAACAGAATCATTAAACACGTCAAGAGATGGCTTTTCCTTTAATGTAAAAGAAAACCCTGAAAAAACACCTGCATATTTCCTCTTCCTCTGTCTTCTTAAAACAATTATGAATATGACGATACTATTCAAATCAGTGAAATAGGAGGAGGAGAAGGAGAGAGGAGATACAGGGCAAGAGAAGTACAAAGGACAATAATGAAGAGAAGGAGGTGGGAGGAGAAAATGGAGAGAAGGGAAGGAGAAAGGACTGTCAATAGAGGAGTAGAGAGGAAGGTGTCTCTTGAGGAGGAGGAGGAGGAGGAGGAGGAGTACAGTAGCAGGAGGAGGGGGAGGGTCAAAAGAGGAGTAGAGGGGGGGGGGCACTCCTCTAAACACAAGCCAAGCCAACAGCGCTGTGGCCCTTCTACCTGCAGCCCCTGTTACAACAGAGCTGCTCAGAAACTACACCCAACGTCCAGGCTGCAGCTGGCTGCAACGCTGAACGGTCATTAGCGTTAAAAATACACAATAGGAGCCAGAATGGCAGGCGATCAACGTTACCATCCTCAACAAAACGGAAACACAAACAATTGTTATATTCATGGGGTTAAACGTACATTAAAACATTAAATGAATACTATACTATATTATGCTAAATTCCCCACACTACAATTTACAGAATGGAGGACTTACATTTTTCGTCAAAGATAGAGTCTGGCTGTCAAGAACAATGGAGAATAAAGAGATTGCTTCAGTCTATCATCTATTCTCTATTATATATGAGATAGCTTACATCACATATTCCCTTTAATACACAGATTCTCTGAAAGCAAACAACTACGAAAATGAAGTAGAGTTTCTGTCTCCAGGAGAGATAGATATGTGCTCTCTCTCTCTCACTCCCCCTCTCTCTCTCTCTCGCTCTCCCTCTCTCTCTCTCTCTCTCTCTCTCTCACTCCCCCTCTCTCTCTCGCTCTCTCACTCCCTCACTCCCTCACTCCCTCACTCCCTCTCTCCCTCTCTCCCTCTCTCTTTCTCTCTCTCTCTCTCTCTCTTGCTCTCCCTCTCCCTCTCTCTCCACCCTCTCTCTCTCTCTCTTGCTCTCCCTCTCCCTCTCTCTCCACCTCTCTCGCTCCCTCTCTCTCCACCTCTCTCTCTCCCTCTCTCTCCACCTCTCTATCTCGATGAGAGGCGGGAGGATAAGGAAAGGGAGGAAGTGGTTGGGTCTCAACAAGCCGAAGCGAATTACTCCAATGACCTTTGCTATTGATTTGCCTTCATCCAACTAAATGTCAAGAAACACACACACTTATATAAATATATATATATATATATATATATATATATATATATATTTATTTAGTACACAAAAAACAATACACACACACAAACACTCATATTCATACATTATTTTGGTGATTTTGTAATTATCGGTGCGTGCGTTTGTCGTTGTATTGGCGTTATTATTGCCTGGTCTATTCTGTATGTATTTCCATCAATGGTGAAAAACATGGTTACCACATTCCACCATTTTAAATCACGCGCATGCAGTGTGTTACGCAACGCACCTAGACACACACACACACACACACATACACACACACGCACACACCCTCTATGGGAGGGCACTGGGGCAGCTGATTCACCACTGCTCAACCCTCCCATAACCGCTAACCTAACCCTGCCTTGCTCAATGGCACTGCGGCTGTAAAACTGTTTAAAGCATTTAGTAGACCCTTGGGTGACATACAGTGAGTTCAGATGTCATGAAGAACATGGAGTTTGCACCCGCCACTCACACACCCATTACCGCTCAGCGTCAGGCGTCCAACTCTCAACGTGTCTGGATTCGAACCATCAACAGTTTAGGGTCAATTAGAGCAATTAAAAATAATGGTACGATTATTAACAATTAATTTAAAAAATGCCATGCAGTAATAACAATTTAATAGTTAAGTTTATCTTGATGTTTACTAATGTTGTTTATGTTTACTAAGGTAATGTTGTTTAACTTATGTTTAAATTATTACCTTAGTTAACATGAACACCTTTACTAAATGATCACCAGATAATTATCTAACTGCAAGTTAATTGTCAGTTAATGCTAATTACTGCATTATCTAGTGTTAACCGTACCATTATTGTGAAGGCAGACCGCTGTCAGCCACCCAGATGCATGCTGGGAAGGAGAAACTCTGGCTAAACTTTCTGAGTTTGATAGAATCTCTCGAAGATGGAATCAGGACGTGATGAAGTGAGATTCAGATCTGTCAATCAGCCCATTTACAGCAAACGGGGGGGCTTGGAGGCCTGTGTGTGTGTGTGTGTGTGTGTGTGTGTGTGTGTGTGTGTGTGTGTCAGCGTTTTGTTCTAAAAAGACAAAGTCATCCACATGTATTCCTGTGTGTGTATACACTTGCCTCTTTCTGTTTTCTGTCACGACAGTTTAAAGAGGAGGAGAGGAGGAAAAGGAAGGAGTGTTATTAGAGTTTAAGGTGTTGCTGTTCTTAGGCAGAGTAGGAGGAGAAAATGTAGAGAAGGAGAAAGGAGGGTCAATACAGGAGCAGAGAGGTATTTTGAGGAGGGGAGGGTGTGCAGTAGCAGGATGGGGGGCACTCCTCTAAACACAGAAGAAGAAATGTTCCTAGCTGTGAATCACTGCATTTGTCATCTCAATAAGGGGATGTGACGGCCTGCACCACGGTTATCAGTCACACAGCCGCCGTAAGTAGGTCAGCATGGGGTCTTCATCTCTCTCAAGCTCTTTCTCCCCCTTTCTCTCCCTCTTCTCATTACTGTTGTTCTAACATTCTCTCTCTCTCTCTCTCTCTCTCTCCCCTCTGTTTCTCTCTCACCCTCTCAGCCTCCTTCTCACTTCCTCCCTCCCTGTCTATCCACCCCCCATCTTAGGAACAGCAGTACTCTGATTGAAACCATCGCCGTGGGGTGTGTGTGTGTGTGTGTGTGGGGGGGGGGGGGGGCGGGGAGAGAGAGAGGAGACCTTCAGGAGGCCGAACCTGCTGGGACCGGTTATTCTTTAAAATGTTCCCCGCTTGTCCCCCAATAAGGGTTGAGACTGTGAATTTAGACAGGTGGTCTTAGCGTGATTCGGACCATGGTCTATGACCCCCTATGGCCATATTCAGCCTCACACTTACACACACACACACACACACACACACACACACACACACACACAGACAGACACACACAAAAGGTAGCATCCGCAGACAAGGGCAGAGTAATGAAGTTTAATTTGCGGTGAGAACAGAGAGAGAAAAGGTCTTCAACGAGACATGAGAGCTGCGCCTAAAAAATCATTTGGCATTGTTCTGTTTTTCCCCCCTCTTGACTGAAGAGGCTAATTCAAACAAACAGACATGATGAAAACTGGATCTGATGTTGTATGAGTGTTGTATGAATCTTTTATGGTTCTGCCGGGCTCTGGGTATAAAAGCATGGTGAATGGTCTTAATTGGAGAGCGTGTATTTATTAATTATGTCGACACAGGGCTTGGCGCTGAAGGCAAAACTAGTTTGATAATTAAACCTTTAAAAGCTTTTCCATCGCATTATGTTTCACCGTCTGCGGGAAGGAACACGAGACACGTTAAGCATTTTAAATGAAGAAAATGATTTTTTTTTAATATATTTAATATGATAACCTCTTTCACTTTCATCCGGTTCTTTCATTCATTACGTGATTAGCATAGAATCACAGTAGCATGCATACTCGACTAGCTGTGTGTGTGTGTGTGTGTGTGTGTGTGTGTGTGTGTGTGTGTGTGTGTGTGTGTGTGTGTGTGTGTGTGTGTGTGTGTGTGTGTGTGTGTGTGTGTGTGTGTGTGTGTGTGTGTGCGTGCGTGTGTGTGTGTGTGTGTGTGCGCGTGCGTGTGTGTGTGTATGTTAAACTAACAAAACCACAAACATTAACTGGTGCATTAACAAACATTAAAAGTTCTTGGGTAAGACAATAATGCATAGATTAAATTTGAAAGTTTAAAGATAATTGTTGTTTTTTTTACCAGCAATGAGCAACAGTGTCGATGTCAAAAGGGTCGAGGTGTATGTCCTAATTGTTTGTGTGTGCATGTCTGTGTGTGTGTGTGCGCGTGTTATTGTGTGTGTTTGTGTGTGCCAAGGGATGTTCCTCCTCAGTGTGTTTATGTTTAATCATAAAAATTCTCCTGATGGTTTGAAAATGTCAAAAATGTGGTTAGCAATAAAAGTGGCAATTCATTTATAATGATTTTTCAAATCTCGAGTGTTTGAATTAAATGAAATGCATTCATTAAAATTGCATTTGAACATTTCTAACCCTAATTGGATGATTTTTCTGGGAATAAACTAAAATGAAATATGGTTTACATGAACTCCTGACCCTGACCCTGACACACACACACACACACACATACACACACACGGCGAGTAAAGATAACTAATAAGGATCCAAGCCTGTTACTGGACTTCTTTGTGACAAAATAAGTGATAGAATGACCTTTGTTTCTCTGCCGTCATTAAGAACATTCCAAATGCGTTCACGAGCTACGCATCACCCTATCACTCCTTGGAATACAACCAGTGAATACTGTGGTATTAATGTGAGGCTTTGTACAATCCTGGGAACATGTCTCCATAGTAACAAGACACCGTTCATGAAATACTTTTAAACCTTCTGCGAGAGAAAGGTGTTCACATGGAGTCGCCAGAAACTAGGTGCGTTTGAGCAAGGGTTCGAGTCTGTGATTGATCAGAGGAATCTCGGCGACTCCGTCTCTGAACCAAAACATTCCCGACTGACTCCTGGTTTCAAAGTTAATCATGGAGTGAATATCTCAGTTTAGTCACAATGTATATATCATAACGCATCATATGCATGTATTCTCATGAATGAAATGCATTCAATAAAAATGTATTTGAACATTTATAACCCTCATTAGTTGATTATTTTTTATTCCAACTTCTTGGAATAAAATTCAATCTTAACCTAATCTTTCTAATCTCGAGGGACACTAGCAAAGAAAAATGTACTATGTTATAATTTCGTTAGTGTCAATTCAATACACTCACACACACACACACACATACACACACACTTGTGTTCATATATATATGAACCGATACATTTAGATTTACAAGTTATTATTTTTTTATATTTCCATTAATGAAAACAGAGCAATTATTTTGGATTTATTTTTGTTTAATTGTTGTGTTTCTTGTATTCCCTAATGGGGAAGTCATCCCAATTAAAATCGTTGTTTTGTTCTGGAATATACCCTGACACACACACACACACACACACACACACACACACACACACACACACGTAGATGACTGTGACAATCTTGTAAAATAATTAACAAAAATAAATAAATTTATGTTTCATCAATTTAGGAAGGAATCAAAATGCGTGATCAAATTCCGTGCAGCGGTCAAACAAACGGACCGTGGGGTGTGTGTGTGTGTGTGTGTGTGTGTGTGTGTGTGTGTGTGGGGGGGGGGATCCTCTGGTACAGAGCCCAGGCTGGAGTCACTCTGAGGACCTCGTGTGGGGGTGACCGGGGAATAAACATGCTTAGCATGAAAGGTTATGTATAATGGAAGGAGCATTAGTTTGGACGCAGAGGTCAATCAGGCTAACGAGCCCACCGCAGAGATGAGGAAGGGGGGGGGGGGAACTGACGAGTTATTTATCACTTATTGCTATTATTAGAGTTCACTTTGAGCTGTGTTTGTGTTACCAGAGCTTAAGGATGGCACGTGTGTGTGTGTGTGTGTGTCTGTGTGTGTGTGTGTGTGTGTGTGTGTGTGTGTGTGTGTGTGCGCGTGTGTGTGTGTGTGCATGTTTTTATGCATGCATGTTTAACTACAGATAACCATTGTACATGCTCACATATAAATACAACACGTTGCACATGCAGTCGCAAGGCTACCAAAACACACACGCAAACCCACAAAGCAAGGACATTGAGGGATGTATGGAGAAAATGTGTGAATGCAGGTATGTGTAAAACTATATTTGTGTGTGTGCGTGTCTGTATGCGTGTGTTTGGTTGTGACCGTGTGCGTGCGCTCGTGTGCTAACTATAGCGAGTGAGTTTATTCTGGTGCGGGGCTGAAGGCGATGTGTGCGTTCTTGTCATTCATCACAGAGTTCACAGCCGAGGCACCGGACGTCATACAAATTTTAAAAAGACGCATTAGAACATGAATAAGATGAATAACAACTGTAATTGTATATTCTTACATTATGTCTATATGCACAATGAGGGTAGAACAAATTAATGAAACACGAAAATGGAACAATGTTAACATCGCCAGAGGAGGCAGACGACTGCATTATTCAAACTGAATGTGACTGACCTTTCAGTGACTGTCTGTGTCTCATCAAATCTCATGAAATAGTGAAATACTATGACTATGACCATTAGACCACGGTACATAATTTCTTACCATCTTTTAGTTGTTGAATAGTTGTTAGCATTACCGTTAACATGTTCTGGGTCAGCTATTGGCACACCAGCCACAAGCCACATTAGCCCAGTAAAATCCTAGTTAGCTCGAAGCTTGATATCCAATGAGCCCTGATGAGGCATTTGTGCTGCTGTAGCCTCCAGCCTGTTGCATCAGCTAGTGTCGTGCTAGCAAGGTGCCTGAGGGCGTACCTGTCAGCTGTTAGCGGCTGATGTAGCGTTAGCCACTGCTGTAGCAGATGTCTGTCTGTAGACAACGTAAAGGTAATGAGAAATACCGATGTTTATCAGACTCGACAAATGATCCTTTCTAACTCAGACGGGTTTTACCAGTGTTTGTCCCCAGGCTGTGTGTGTGTATGTCTGTGTCTCCATGTGTGTGTGTGTCACTGTGTGTGTCTCCATGTGTGTGTGTGTGTGTGTACATGCTGGTGTTGTGACGAAATGTCAGGGCACATCTGCGAGTGAATGATATCTCAAATACCTGGAGGCTGGCAGGTGAACACACACACACAATGACAATGATCACACACACACACACACACACACACACACACACACACACACACACACACACACACAACAATGAAATAGGCTAGCCCGAAGCATGTTTGGTTAGCTTCCAGCTCTGAGGGGGAACAATGATGCCTTGCATCCACACACACCAGCACTAACACCAGGGGTAACAATACACAAAGCCTTTTCAGCTATAAGACCCTCTGATCCACCCCGCATAGCCACACACTCCGTCTTCTGCAGTGTATTTGTAGCGAGCGGCAGCCATGGTGGTCTGATTGTGTTTTTCTGATTGCTCATGCAGAAGGGACTTTCATGTAGTTTCAAAACGGCGTTTCGCTGATCCTTGGTTTCAGAATGACACACCATCAGGGCAACTTGGTGACTCCCACTGTAATTCTGTCACCCACTCAGGTCCGATACCAGAATGTGGTCATTTGCAGCATGTTATTGTCTCGGTTTCAATCTCACCTTCCTGTCCATAAAGGCAAAATAGGCCAAAGCAAATCCTCAATGGAATGATCAGCTGTCACTTTACGTCAACAGGGGAAAAGTAATATATCACTCTGGTAATACAAAGACGAGTATTTTACATTTACGTGTTTTGGTTTGGATCCCAGTGGCTAGTTCGTCTTCATGTTGTATAACTCGCAAGGTTTGACAGTTTAATTCCAGTCAAAGCTATGGAGGATTAGCCTCGTGAGATCATTCAGATCTCGCAATACTGCTTCTCTCTGCAGTCCAGCCTGGCCTCGAGCCAATGAAAAGCCTGCTTTAAAAAAAAAAGTTCCCTATGAACAAGGAGCACTGCAGGATAGTGTTGCAATCGACACAACAATCAAATCCGTCTCTTAAACCGAAATAGAGTGATTAATGACAATGAAAGACGGCCAGAAATCTGCACGGTAGGCTTTTGTCAGAAGGAAAGTATGTGACTGAACCGAATTTGGTGTGAACAAAAATAATGAAGCGAGCAGAAAGCGAGAGCGTCTCTTAGTTCTCTTATCTGATATCTGATTGGCTGGGGTTCTTTCAGCAACGTGAGGTTGCGCCCATATTTGGAAATCCCTCCCTGCCCAGCTCAGGCCAGATATTCTTTGTGAAAACTTGAATATCTGGATGATCTCAGGAGGCTTGTGAGGGTTGGAGATGAATGAGTTCTGGTTAAAGACTGGTGAGAGGTGGCCTTCCTGTCCCATGCTTAACTGGGCCAAACATGGATGTTCCCAGTGGCAGGTTGAACAGAATGCTAAAGTTCCTCAGGAGGTCAAGCTCCGCCTTCATAACCGCTGTGCCTGACCAATGAGTGAAGTCGCAGACACTACGCTATGGCTCCATGTGGCTCAGGAGGTAGAGTGGGTTGGCTGGTAACCGGAAGGTTGTTAGTCCCATCCCCAAGCTCTACCTAGCGTCGAGTGTCGAGGTGTCTCTGAGCAAGACACCTCACTCTAACTGCTCCCGACGAGCTGGCTGTCGCCTTGCGTGACTAAAACCGCCTTCGATGTGTGAATGTGTGCCTGAATGGGTGATTGTTAGGCGATATTGTAAAGTGCTTTGAGTTGCCACTGATGAGAAAAACGCTGTATGAATGCAGTCCACTTATTTGCCATTTACGTCTGGTTTGGTATAGTCCGTGGTTTGTACCAACTATGCTGTTACTTACAGTCGGTCGTTCAGACCAGGCTTTTTACGCAAAGTGACCTTTTCCTTAACACGTTCATATCTCTTTCGCCTCTTACACGCTGAACGTGAAACGTCACGAAGCGACGATCTGTCATCTCCTCCACGGTGATGATGTCACCGTGTTACCCAGCTGTATGTGTGACGTCACCACGGGAGAGACAGAAGGGAGAGAGAAGAGACAGTGGGGAGAGAGCAGAAGGAGAGAGGAGGAGGAGAGAGAGACAGAGGGGAGAGGAGAGACAGGGGGAGAGAGGAGAAGGAGAGAGGAGGAGGAGAGAGAGACAGAGGGGAGAGGAGAGACGGGGAGAGAGGAGAAGGAGAGAGGAGGAGGAGAGAGAGACAGAGGGGAGAGAGGAGAGACAGAGGGGAGAGAGGAGGGGAGGGAGAGACAGATGGGAGAGAGGAGAGACAGGGGGAGAGAGGAGAGAAAAGTGACAGAGGGGAGGGAGAGACAGCGGGGAGAGAGGAGAGACAGGGGGGGAGAGGAGAGACAGGGGGAGAGAGGAGAAGGAGAGAGGAGAGAGGAGGAGGAGAGACAGAGGGGAGAGAGGAGAGACAGGGGGGAGAGAGGAGGGACAGGGGGAGAGAGGAGAGAGGGAGAGGAGAGACAGAGGGGAGGGGGAGATGGAGGAGTCACTCGAGGGGCCGCTATAAAAGCCAGGGTTCACTCACACGCGAGCACGTCCCTCCTCTCCGGAACGGCCTCCTGCTGTGATCAGACACGCAGTCCCACCCGGGGCTGAACCCCGCCCCCCACCCCACCCACCGACCCCGCCATACAGAGGGCGTTAAGGAGCGTTTATTTATAGATTTAAGATACCCAAATAACCGCTGCAGCAGTAGTCACGACGACCAATGGAAACACTGACCAGGAGCCCCCCCGCCCCCTGTCCCCCCGTCCCCATACCACCCCTGACAGAATACACACAACACCCGTCCCCAGGACGACCAAAGGTGAGCTGTCCCGCGGAAGGACGTTCCGACGCGTTTGCGCGTGTGTGTGTGTGGGTCTCTGTGTGTGTCTTTGTCTCTTTGTCTGTGTGTGTGTGTGTGTACGTGTGTCACCACGGGGAGGGGGGGCCCTCGAGGCCCCAGTGTAAGAGACAGTTCAGTTGGTGTTCAGGAGGCTGTTGATTCTGAACCGGCGGCTCTCTGATTTACCGGCCCGGTCAGGAACTCTGCCTTTTGTTTGTCGCCAGGCTCGTTAAACTCTCGCCATATATTCATACACGCCATCGTCACGGCGACAGTGATGAAGACGAGCAAATAGGGGCACGCGCGAGCCCACACACACACACACACACACACACACACACACACACACACACACACACACATAAACACACACAAACACACACACACACACACACACACAGGCACATAAACACTCACATACACACACAGCTGGGATTTGTAAATGTCATTCAGCTTGTTTCCTCTCTCGGTGGGGACACAAGCCTCTCCTCATTATTATTATTATTATGAGCTGATGGTTAGAGAGAGGAGGGGAGAGGAGGAGGAGAGAGGGTAGACAGAGGGGAGAGAGGAGGAGAAGAGAGGATAGAGGGTTAACGGAGAAGAGGCAGGAGGAGGAGGAGGAAAGAGGGTAAATGGAGAGAAGGGAGGGGGAGACGAGGAGAGACAAGGGGGAGGCAACATATAAGAGAGGACAAAAGGCAGAGAGGAGAAGGGGAGAGAGGAGGAGGGGAGAAAGCAGGTTGGGAGAAGGCGGTAGGGGGTGAGATAAGGGAGGTGGAGAGGAGTGGTGTAAAGGAAAACTGGTACAAAAGGAGGAATAGAGTACATGCAAAATAGTTGTTTATCAGATGAGCTGTGGACTGATTATGTTCCATCCTCCTACAGTCACAGACTCCTACAAAGTCCACCTTCTCTCCTCCTCCTCCCTCTCTACTCCTTTTCCTCTCCTCTCTCATCCTCTTATCTCTTCTCTCATCCCTCTCTTCATCCTCCATCTCCTAATCCCTCCTCTTCTTTCCATCCCCTCCTCATGTCTCCGCTGTCCTTTCAGCCCCTTCTCCTCCTCTATCTCCCCTCTTCTCCCCTCCGTCATCTCCTCTCTCTACTTATCTCCTCTCTGCTCTGCCCTTATTACCTCTAATCTGCTATACTCTCCTCTCCTTTATTATCTCTCCTTCTCTCCTCTCTCCTCTCCTGTCTCCTCTCTCTTCTTCTCTCTCTTTTCTTCTCTTTCCTCATCTCCTCTCTCCTGTCCTCTCTCTCTCTCTCTCTCTCTCCTGTCCTCTCCTCTCTCCTGTCCTCTCCTCTCTCACCTCCTCTCCTTTCACCTCTCTCCTCTCCCACCTCCTCTTCTTCCTCGTCTGTGTTTCTGGGAGGAGGATGAGAGGAGGATAGAATGAATGGAGAAAGGGATGTATGGATGAGAGGATGAATAGAAGAGCGGATGTAAGGATGGGGGCAGAGGGGATAAGCGGGTGAGAGGGTTCTCATGATCAGAGAAAATCACATTTGATCTACGTCAGTCTGTCTCCTGTGCACTTTAATGGCCAGCAATGGTGTGTGTGTGTGTGTGTGTGTGTGTGTGTGTGCGTGTGTGTGTGTGCGTGAGAGAGACACTGCAGGTCCTTAATGATGATGATGATGTTCAATGTTCAGTTAGAGAGCTGTTTACTAGTCTCCCCTAGATACACACAACAGATGCACACGCACACACAAACACGCGCACACACACACACGCACACACTTGACGCAGTGCAACACTAGAAACAAAACTAATCGTCTAAGCAGCTTTCCAAACAGCTGACTTCCCCAGAGTTGGGGATGAGGTTGTGTGTATGATCTTTATGTACACTGTGTGCTTTTCCCACCCTACATCTGTATGCACACTGACCATATCATTTCAAAAGGTGGCGTTTTTAAAATAAAAGCGCAGTCAGGGCATATCTAATGTCAAGGATCAGCAGCATGTGATACTGCTGAGCGGGCAGATCAGAGCTGGTCAGCTCTGAGTGATGACGCATCGCAGCAGAAGATCTGGACCATCACCATCATCTAGCTCATTTATATGTCTGGATCATCTGCCTCATCTATATATCTAGATCTAGATTCAGATCGTCAAGTATCTACTAACCCTGATCTCATCACAGTCTAACCCTGACCTCATCACAGTCTAACCCTGACCTCATCACAGTCTAACCCTGACCTCATCACCGTCTATCCCTGACCTCATCAGAGTCTAACCCCGACCTTATCACAGTCTAACCCTGACCTCATCACAGTCTAACCCTGACCTCATCATAGTCTAACCCTGACCTCATCACAGTCTAACCCTGACCTCATCACAGTCTAACCCTGACCTCATCACAGTCTAACCCTGACCTCATCACAGTCTAACCTTGACCTCATCAAAGTCTAACCCTATCTCATCACAGTCTAACCCTGACCTCATCACAGTCTAACCCTGACCTCATCACAGTCTAACGCTGACCTCATCACAGTCTAACCCTGACCTCATCACAGTCTAACCCTGACCTTATCACAGTCTAACCCTGACCTCATCACAACACATGTTGTGTTAGATGTCAGACTGCAGGAAAGCAGGACTAGGTAGACAGTCAAATGGGGGAGGGGGGTGTTGACAATGTGAAACATGATATATGATACATAATGGATAAGAATTTGTGCTGTGTCGAGGTACGATTCATAACGGGTTTCTCCAGTTGCTAGGATGAGGAATAAATGACAGAATTACGGACTGAAAAATTGTTTTGATTAAATTAGTCAAATTAAAAGGACATATCAACACAATGTAATTAAGATAAATCTAATAAAATAAGATGAAATACAATGAAGTTAGATTATTTAAGAGGATATGAGCAAAATTAAAAAAATATATTATATACAATGATATATGTCAAATGTGATTTTATAAATTATATGAAGCATTGTTTATATATGAATACTCACTGATAGGCTATTCACAAATCGGTTAACAATTATTGATAAGATATTTAGACAATGGTTACTAAGATAATTTATAAAGTGCAAGTTAATGAAATCAACTATTTACAATGTGCATAATCTTACGCTTAACACTAATTCATGCTGCAATTCCTGATTAGTTTAGGTTGTCAGGAAAATATATTTAACTAATGCTAACCATTTTCTCATGATTGTATTAATAATTGAATATAAATATTAGGAATATGATGAATTTCTTACAAATGTGAATTCATGTTGGAATAATGTTTTATAAATAATGAAGTCAGTATTAATTAACAATTAACTACTACTTCAGACAGAATACATAATAACAGGTTCATAAGATAGATTTAATAAACCTGTGATCACTATTAACAGTATCAAGGGATTAAATTGGCCTGAATATACATATTTGTATCAACATATTTTGTATGCGTAATTCATAAATATATTCCTTTTGTATTATACTGTAATTATCTATTAATGCTATCACTACATTTTCAAGCGCAATATTACAGATATAATGTGATTCTTAGCTTCAACAGCCTGCTTATATCAGATCATCACTTACACGTCTAGAAACGACTCACACACACACACACAAGCACACGCACACACGCACACACACAGACACACAGACACACACACACACACACACACACACACACACAGTAATGACCTTTACCGGCAGTAACCCTCTCTTATATCCACCTTCGCAGAAAATGCAACTCTGAGTATTAATATCAATAAATAAAATAAATAAACCACATCAGCGTCCAGCTGTCAGTTAGAGTAGCCGCTCTGTTCGAGCCGATAACGGCCTCTGGATTTGTTCTGGTGCGTCTCCTGTCTTTTTTTTATTACACACAGTCTGCTCCAGGGAGGGAAAACAAGCACTCCTCTGTGTTCCGCCGTGCTGTGTGTTGAGAAGGGTGAGATGGATTCGTTCTCCCGTTGTTAAACAGCAGGGTGGAGTTAGGCAGGTCTTAGTGTGTGAAGTGAAGGCGAGGTGGATGGTTAACCTTTTACAAAAGCGCACAGTGTAGTGCGATGGCTTTTATATATTGTATTGTTTCTTATTTGTATATTTATCTATGATATATATAGATACACTTAGGTGTTATTAAAGGAGGTATATGAATATGCATAGTACATAGTCTCATAAAGTCTTATAATTAGTCAGTAACAACCATTAACTAACAATTAACAATTTATTAATAGTTAATTAATGGTCTAGTAATCATTTATAAACTGTGTTAATTTTTAATTAGTAAAGTATAGGTATTTTATTCTTATGTAAAGTGTTATCAGTAGGAATAGATGTGGATTCTCTGCTCGTGGATAACACGCACGCATGCACGTGCACACACACACACACACACACACACTTTCAGGACACACACACACCAGTTATGAACTAAAACAGCAGCCAGGTCAATCTCTGACCAACCACCAAACACGCCCCAGCGCCACTAATCCAACCAATGACAGGCCAATGTGCACAACATGACCCGTTCAACACATGCAAAGCTCTGCAGATATTAGCATGTTAAGGCTCCATACATTAATAATGTGTGAATATATTGATGTAGGCGGCACTTTTAATCTTCCAAGCACACACTGTGAAATGTTCCTGCCAGGGCGCGCGAGGGAGAGAGAGAGAGAGAGAGAGAGAGAGAGAGAGAGAGAGCGAGAGTGAGCGAGAGAGAGAGATATAGTTCACTTTTAGTTCATCATGAGGCAGAGGATTTCTTGACCAGATTTTGTGCTTATGACACTGAAGTGGAGCTCCAGTGGTGCAGTGCAGAAGCTTCTTTGTAGGAGACTCTACAGAACATAACAAATCAACAGAATCATATTTTCTCACTATAGTCACTATGAGTGCGTATTGCACGCGTGAATCATGTTTGTGTTTCAGATCTCATTCCAGATGCATTATGTTCCTTTCCATCAGGTTCCATTAAGTTACTTCACAGTTCCAACACAGTGCATTATGGGTAATTTCCCAAGATTAGCAATAAAACCCTGGTGCCTCGAAACCGTGCTTGTAGGCCAAAGTTGAAGCAACGACGTTGGTGGGGTGATAACCTAACCGTAGTTTCATTTATCGGCTTTTTAATGACATAATGTTGTGGTAAACACTTTATCGGACCAATTAAATAGTAATGCAAAACTACAACTTTTTCTATGCCTACTTTTTAGTATCACACCAATCCTTAATAGACCATCTAATTCTTAATGGTTCCCCCCGTAGGATTCTTCAGAACAGGAACATCATTACACCCCGATAAAACTGCGACCAAGATGTCAAAGACTTCGTAGAAAGTCCAGACCTGTAGCGGAAAGGCCTGAGCAATGGAAAGCAGATACAGGCTAAAGCGCAGATAGCAGATAGAACCGCTAATAGACTGGAAGCCCAGAAAGCTTCATCAAAATCAAAATGGCCGGCGACCTACCTAGAACTTATTCCTGGTGGAGAGGAGGAGGAGGAGGAGGTGGAGGAGGTGGAGGAGGTGGAGGTGGAAGAGGCGGAGGAGCGGGGAGTCCAGGTGTGTGGACTATGGGTCATGGATGAAAGGGTGAATGGATGAATTGTTGGAATCGGCTTTTGCTGAAAAAACAGAAAAGGGAGAGAGGAACTGATGTTAGGCCTCATCAGCGGTTCTTGTGTTTAGTTTCTGCTATTCGGTGGCTCGCTCTGTACCAGGAGGGAGAATGGGAATAATCACAGGAGTGATTCGGAGAGGGGATCCACACGCCTTCTTTTTATCTGAACCCGTTTGAGACCATCCCTTCTCTCTCTCCTCCAGTGTGTTTCTACACCTCCCTCTCAATCCCTCCCTCTATGGTCGCCCGTCTGTGTTCGTCTTCTCTTCACACATTTGTTTGACTCCTCCTCTCAGGCTGAACCACTCTTCTCTTATCAGCGTCGTCTTCCCCTCTCTCTGTCTGCTTTGTTCATAGCATCGTTTGATTGACAGCAAAATCATAATATCTTACAAACACACACAGCTATGTTTCCAGATGGTGCCACAGCGGCATGACAGTGGTTTAAAGGGGACACATTATATGTCCCCTCATATAATCTGCCCCATATGATGTCATATGGGGCAGATTTTCGAAACGGCTTGCAAGGCTAATCACTCTCACACCTGGTGGTATAATATGTCCCCTTCAAATGAAAAAAGAATGGACAAAAGCATGTTGAGGTGGATACATTATTTAAATATGAGCAGAAATAAACAAAAAGTGTCGGACTAGATATAAAAAGTTAACAACTATAAGTGTGTCTGACTTATGGATCTAGGTTTTGTGGTTTGGTGGGTCTGTGAGGTTCTTTGATGATGATCGTTATGTACCGTTATGTTATGATGTCATGATGATGGTGATTGGCAGTTATGTCATGAGGGCTGGTATGTTATGATTTCATGATAATGGTGATGGGCAGTTATGCTAAGATGTCATGTTGGCAGATATAATATGATGTCATGATGGCAGTTATGGTATTATGTCATGACCGTTGTTATGTTCTGCCGTCATGGCGACCGTGTCGCTCCGTGATGCTGTGATGTCATGGCGACAGTGTCGCTCCGTTAAGCTGTGATGTCATGGCGACAGTGTCGCTCCGCTAAGCTGTGATGTCATGGCGACAGTGTCGCTCTGTGAGGTCATGACGAGAGTGACGCTTCATGATGCATCGATGTCGTGGCGACAGTGATGTCATGCTAACTCTGCTCTCTCTCTCCCCCCCCCCCCCCCCCCTCCCTCCCCCAGCGGCCATCGTGAGGAAGAGGCAGTGGTGTGAGATGTTCCCGTGCCTGGAGGACGAGGGATGCGACCTGTTGGTCAACCGCTCGGGTTGGACCTGCACCCAGCCTGGGGGGAGGGTCAAGACCACCACCGTGAGTCTCCCCCCCCCCCCCCATTCACCCTCCTAACAGCCTCCCCCATCTCGTCTCTCGGCCCTCATCCCTTCCCTCCCCGTCGTTTATCATCCCAGTCTCCGTATCTTGCTTCACCCCTCCCTCCTTCTGGTTGGTCTCCTCCCCCCTCTCTCGGTTCACCTCCACCTTCAGCCCCGTCGTGGTTCCCTCCTCCCCCCTTTCTCGGTTCACCCCCACCTTCAGCCCCGCCGTGGTTCCCTCCTCCCTCTCCTCCCCATCCCTGGGTCTCTCTCTCTCTGACGTGTGCTATGCGGTGTCATGAGTACGTGGTGATGTTCTTTGTTCATTTTTAAGATAAATGAATTGCCGTCAACAACAATAGAGAAGATAATGGTATTCTCTCATCAAACATGGTCCGATTCTGCAATCTAAGTGGTAAAATAGATTTTGCTTAATGAAGTGTGTAATTAAGTTTCTTAACTGGGTAAATTGGCTGTCATTGGCAGTCGAGTTGTTTGCTTCTAAAAACACACACCAGACTGTACGCCTACCACATGAAAACACACCACCAATGTCACAGGAAAGCTATGGCAAATCACACAAAAATGGACCAGAAACACACCACAACCTCGTCAGTACCGCACGCACAAAACACATCTCAACAACAACAAGGGGGAGGCAATCGAAAAACTCCTACCTGGCTCAGACCTTTACTCAGAGACAAACAGAGGCAGGACTTGGGGAGCTCAATACCAAGGAACACAGGTGAATCTGATTATCAATCAACACAGGTGAATCTGATTATCAATCAACACAGGTGAATGTGATTATCAATCAACACAGGGGACATGTGACAAACGCAGATGCACAGGGAAGACCGTTTTAATGGTGTTAAAAGATGGGATCAGACAGGATGATCTTGTTTTTTAAATTGTTATTATATGAAACTCTTAAAGGTGACATTTATACCACCAGGTGTGAGTGTGATTAGCCGTTACAGGCCGTTTTGAAAATCAGCCCCACTTGTGATGCCAGAAGAGGCAGATTTTCAAAATTGGCTTGTAACGGCTAATCACACTCACACATGGTGGTAAAATATCACACCTTAAGAAAAATTGAATTTCAACTTATTCATTCATTTACACTCGACTGGTACATTTCTTATTTTGTTTCTACTGAACACACCGTAAGCCTTAAACGCTCAGGACTTCTACACGCGAAGAAGGACAAACTCAGAGCAGCTTATCTATCACACCAGCTGGTCCTGGGAACCCAAAGTCTCTCCTTTTCAGACAACCCCAGACACACCTTCTGCTATTACATTACACCCTCATACACACACACACACTCTCAAACACACACACACACGCACACCTTATGCTATTACGTTACACACCCTCACGCACACCTTATTCTGTTACATTACACATCCTCAGACACACACACACACACACCCTCAGACACACACACATACACACACACCATCAGACACACACACACACACCACCTCAAAATACTGTTACATTACATACAGAGACACTGTCACACTGTTATCTACCTCAAAACACACTCTTCTGTAAGTGAATAACACAAACAAACAAAAACAAACACACACACAAACAAAGCTCAAAACAGTAACATTAGTGACGGAAGCAATTAAAGAAGCTTAAACACCCACTTATAACACCCACTTTTGCGCAAACGCAAACACAAACACACATGCACGCACGCAAACACACACACACACACACACACATTAATTATAGATGGTTGAAACACAGTCACACACACCCAAACACAAGCAATGCATTTATCTGTCCTTGTGTGTGTGTGTGTGTATGTGTGTGTGTGTGTGTGTGTGTGTGTGTGTGTGTGTGTGTGTGGATACCTGCAATCTCCCCTGCTTACGGTTGCCTAGCGATGTGTACAGTCCATAATATACCTGGCAGGGGTGACACTTTCTTCATGTTCCAGATACCCAGCAATCTGTTATCTGGGCAGCAGGGTAGCTAGATCACACACACACACACACACACACACACACACACACACACACACACACACACACACACAAGTCACATTAGTGCTTAAAGCTGTCTGAAATCATTTATGGATCATACCCTCTGTGTGTGTGTGTGTGTGTGTGTGTGTGTCGCCACTTTTGGCACAATTGTTATCACGCATATGGTGTGTGGGTGTGCGTTTGGTGTGTGAATGTGTTTGTGTGTATAATCCTTCCTTATTCTTGGGGTAATATCTTGGCTTCCTGTTAAAATAGGAAAAACAAATATTTTTCTATTTCCTGAAATAAAATCACAAGAGTATGTTAAGTTGACCACATTTCTACTGCAGAGAGCAGAAACATGGAATTAAAACATGGCTTATTGTTGGGTTGAAGGATTTGAGTCCTAGACTAGGGCACCTGTCTATTAAAAGACCACAGTCATTAGAGATACATAGATATATAGAGATAGAAAATCAACATACACACAGAGTGATTGAGACACATCACAAACACAATATCAAGGCCCTTTCAAACGTATTAAAGGCCAGACACACAGTTTAATAAGTCGCAGGTTGTAAGACAGAAAGTGATAGGTCGAATCAGCTTTTGACAGCACGTATTGCACTCCTAATCAAATCAAACTTTGAATAAAGGAAAACATCTCATTCACATTTAGGGCATTTAACAGACGCTTTTAGCCAAAGCGACTCACAATAAGTACATTTGTCAGAAGAAAGAGTAACAATATATCGCTGTCGGTAAAGTAAGGATGTTCGTAGAACCATGTGCCAAGCACTACCAATCGTTAGGTTAACCCATTCCCCATATACAACAAAGATAACTAGGATAAGGCACGACACAAAGCTAAGGACTATTTTTAAGTTCGATATATCTCGCTGCAGTTCTGCAGACACGAACACTCTTCCTGCTGAGTTAAACTCCTGTGGCGAGTTAAACGCTGGTTTCCAGTCGAAGTCGGTGATTAAAGACAGGATGTTGTTCTGGACGGACGGCGGTGTGCTGGAGGTAAACAAGGAGACAATGAGATCAGAACAACAACCGCTTCAGGACGGGTTATTCAGGGACCACCTTGGGGGAGCTAAACCCAGCCCGACTCTCGTTAGTCAGCCGAGCGGACCACAATACTCCGGGAACGGACGGGAACGCGGCACAAAACGTATCAGGTCCTCGAGACGTTGTCGCTAAACATCGGACAAATTGGGCGTTTTCTTGAGCCTGGGGGCGAGCGCCTGTAGAACGTTGTGTGCCGACCAGGCACCACCTGTCTCCGTGTTGTCCTGTACACAGTCCAGCGGGCCCTTCCCGCCCGCTCAGGTCTTCACAAATACCAGGAACGCGGGGAACGAAGGGGGTCTTCCCCGCGGCAGGCAGGCACAGACACACGCGCACGCACACACACACACACACACACACACACACACACACACACACGCATGCACGGACGCACACTAATGGCTGGTTCAGACTACACGATTCTCAGACATTCCTCCACGATTTAACATGTCGCACTATACGATCACAGAGCCAGGAAATCGGGCCTTGTCTCGTCGGAAGACTGGCCACACTACACGATTCGAGGGTGCGATGCTCTCTACTTTGTATCATTCACGTTTGCAAGATATTTAGAAAATCTAAGGTTTAGAACTGACATAAATGATTTTTACTTTTTTGTCATAAAGGTTCCAGGAGTTTTTATATCTGCTCAATGCAGCAACTCCTCACAGTAGTTGCGTTGCGCGTGACATGAGCGATACAAAGTACCCGCAGCGACAACGTAGCCTAGCAACAGAGCGTCAACAATGGATCCCGAGTGCCTAACACTAGGCAGTATGCTGGCGGTTTGAGGTTTATGATAGGTTATGATAGCTATCAGCACGTCAACAGCTGTTGGCTCCAAACTTACCAGCTAGGTCGACAGCGTCGGCTATTTCTCGCCAGGCTGTATCCGTTCACCCTATCGTGGAACTCCTTTGTGGACACGTCGAAAATACATGGAAGTGTCTGCCGCATTTCAACCAAAGTTGTCTCCATTAGGTTGTTCCATTTTCTTTCGTTTTCTTTATTAGCATTCTTCTCCTTGCTATTGATCGTATTCATTTTTGTAGTAGTTACTGTGTACTCAACGTAGTGCAGTGAAGTCAGTTGGTAAACACTGCGCGTGAGCTCCAGCTGTTCGCGGGGTTCCCTCGCGCAACTGGGGGCGGGGTTCCCTCGTGTCAACAATGGACACGTCATGCGATTCCCCCAAAAAATCTGACATGCCAAACTTTTCGTCGTGGGGTTTTCGAACGTCGCAGACGAAAACATCGCAGATCGCAAGCATGCCACATTACAAGACCTCGTCTCGTCGCCGACCTTTCAAAATCGTATACGACTCGCAAATTTGTCTGCAACGAACGAATCGGGGCAAAATCGGTCTGAAATCGTGTAGTCTGAACCAGCCATTACACACACACATACACACACACAAACACACGCGTGCTGGGACGCACGCACGCACGCACACACACACACACACACACACACACACACACACACACACACACACACACACACACCATCCAAATGAAATACGTGTGTGGCCAAAGTACAGTACATTCTCGTTCGAACAATGTTCTGAGTGATGAGCCGTGGTTAACCCTTAACGATCTGAATAATGATCTTTCTAAGGATGTCGGCGTCATGGCGTTGCGTGGCGCCTCGTCTCTAATCTGCTCACTTCCTGTTTCCTGTCACACTTGTCCAACAACCTAATGCTACCTGCCACCATTTTAGACGGATGAAACAGCACAAGTTGTGCTCGCACTCTCTCTCTCTCTCTTCCTCTCCCTCTCTCTCTTTCTCTCTCCCACCCTCTCTCTCTCTGTCTCTCACCCTCTCTCTCTCTCTCTCTCACCCTCTCTCTCCCTCTCTCACCCTCTCTCTCACCCTCTCTCTCCCTCTCCAACCCTCTCTCTCTCTCTCTCTCTCTCTCTCTCTCTGTCTCTCTCACCCTCTCTCTCTCTCCCTCTCTCACCCTTTCTCTCTCTCTCTCTCTCACCCTTTCTCTCTCTCTCTCTCTCTCTCTCTCTCTCACCCTCTCTCTCTCTCCTCCTCCCAGGTCTCACTCTCGCCTTTCATTGCCTGGTTCTAACCCCTGTCTCTATCCACCTTTCCTCTTTCCCCTCTCCTCCCTCTGTCTCCTTCCTCTCTCTCCATCTGTCTCTCCATCGTATCTCCCCATCGCTCTCTCTCCTCTCTCTCAATCCCTCTGTCTCTCCATCGTATCTCCCCATCGCTCCGTCTCTCCTCTCTCTCCATCCCTCTGTCTCTCTCCTCTCTCTCCATCGTATCTCCCCATCGCTCTGTCCCTCCTCTCTCTCCATCCCTCTGTCTCCCTCCCCTCTCTTCATCTCTGTCTCTCCATCGTATCTCCCCGTCGCTCTGGCTCTCCTCTCTCTCCATCCCTCTGTCTCTCTTCAACGCTCTGTCCCTCTCTTCCCTTCACCTCCTCCCTGCCCTCCCTCCCTCCCCTTCTAATCCTCCCCCTCTATCCATCTCTCGCTGACCCTGTCATGGAGCGAGCATGTCGCAGCCGTCAATAACAGAATAATAGATTTTCTCCCCTCTCCTCCCCAAGGCAAGCGTCTGCCAAACAAACAAATAAAGATTGATACCGGCGGCAGGGGCCCTCTCAGGTTCCTCTAGGTCAATTTAATTAGAAGTGCAAAACAACAGATAAAGCTTTCAAGGAGACTGCGAAAAAACCCGTGCAGCGTTTAATCGCAGATAGAGCCGTTCCCCGGGGAGCGGGTTGGTTCATTCTTCTGGGGGTGGACGTGCCGGATCAGAGGACTCAAAGAGCGCGGTGTGTATTAATACCGAATGGACGTCAGAAAGATCGAGTCTGGCCGGATTTAGATTCTTCTCCTCAGAAACTGATTTTCTGATTCTTGGTCTCCATGGAGACCCGTGGAGCGTTCGGTATGTGAAACTATTCAGTCTTAGAGCCTTGTCGGTTTGAGGCAGTAGGATCCTGGTGTATACTTTTTCGCAAAAGACCCCAGACTCACTTGTTCAGAGTTCACCTAGAATCTGCATAGCCTCACCTCTTACTCCCACAAACCCCTCTTATGCACTTATTATATGTTGGAAGTCCTTGCACTGAAAAATAGTACACAGCATTGTGTAGCATCTTATTCTAGCTATCTTTGTTGTATATGGGGAATGGGTTAACCAAGCAACTGTAAGTGCTTGGCGCTTGGTTCAATGGACATCCTTACTGTAGAGACAGCGATTGTTGCTTCTCTTTCTTCAGACAAATGTACTTATTGTAAGCCAATTCGGATAAAAGCGTCTGCTATATGCCCTGAATGTGAATGTAAATGTGTAGAAAAAGGCCTGAAGGTAACTATAATGCAGAGAGTGAGACTGCTACTCTGCTCTCTGGCCTGTTCCTTTAGGTTTTTATAAACTTGGTCATGCAGGACTGATTGCCTGCATCGGTGGTTCTCTGCCTCACTTGTGAGTCGCTTCGGGTAAAAGTGTCTGCTGCATTACTTAATGTAAATTTATTGACTAAAAAGTCGCTTATTATTAATTTTGCATTGCACAAACAAATACACATTCACACACGCTCACACACACACGCACGCGCACACACACTCCAAAGCCATGGGAAACTAGAATTGTCCTAATGAAATGCCAAAGTACAGTACATTCTCATTTGAATAATGTTCTGAGTGATTAGCCGTGGTCAACCCTTAATGATCTGAGTAATGATCTTTCTAAGGACGCTGGCGTCATGACGTCGTGTGGTGCCTCATCTCTAAGTTTGCTCACTTCCTGTTTCCTGTCACACTTCACAACATCCTATACGGTCTGCCACCATTTTGGCGCAAGTATCTCTCTCTCTCTCTCTCGATTAAATTAAATTGAATGCAAAAAAGCTTTATTGGCATGGGAAACAAACGTTTAACGTCGCCAAAGCAGGTGAAAAATGATAAGGTCAAAAATATAAAATGTTAAATACAAAATAATAAAAATGAAAATGATATTAAAAACGAAGTATATATTAAAAAAAAGTCTCTCACTCTTTCTTGCTATTTATCCCTGTCTGTCCTTCTATATCCCTCTTGCTCTCTCTCTCTCCCTCTCTCTCTATCCCTTTCTATATCCCTCTATCTCGCTCTGTCTATATCCCTCTCTGTCGAGCTCTTTCTCTCCACGATCTCTCGTAAATACAGGGATAAATCAGAGAGAAGAAGGGGAGAGAGGAGACAGAGAAGGGTGAAGAGGGGGGAGAGAGGGAAAGGGGGATGAAGAGAAGATAGTGAGGAACAGAAGAGAGAGGGAGAGAGGAGAGTGAGAGAGGAAATAGTTCAAGAGGGAGGACGAGGAGGAGCGAGAGAGATAGAGAAAAGAGACAGGCCATTAGGCCCTGCAGCGAAAGCTATAGGACATCTGACAGACTTTGTTCAGTGCTGATGGTGTGGGGGGGTTGGGCGAGAGACTATAGAAAACACTGTGACAGAGGAAGGGAAGCTGGAACGGTCGACAGACATGATGAGACGGAGAGCGAGAGAGAGAGAGCGGCAGAGAGAGTGAGAGATAGAGTAGAAGACAGCATGAAAGGGTGAGAGGAGAATGGAAAGTGCGAGACGGAAATAGAGGCCGACAGGAAGAGAGAGACGAGTGAGGGAGGGAGGGAGGGAGGGAGGGAGGGAGGGAGGGGGAGACGTAGCACGGGGAGAACGAGGGAGATTGGAAAGAGCCGGTTATAGTATAAAGGCCGTCTGCCGCTAACTGTGACAGATCGCAGAGGGCTCTGACGTCCTCAAACCGCACCAGGAGATGAGAAAAGGAGATCCCGCTCGCCGCTGCTCAATATCTTGCCGAGATAGAGCGCAGGAGCTCAGAGTGCCCGAACACTGCCGAGGACAGACTGTCAGCCGTAGATATTTCCTCTAACGTTAGCATGGTTAGCATTGTTAACGGCTTAATGTCTCTCGGTTAGCACTCAGAAGGCTACAGCAGCTAGGACAGGCTGTAAGATGTAGTTATCAGCTCTAGTGTTAGAATTTTCTGCATTGTGAACGGCTTTAAATCTCTCAGTTAGCCCATAGAATGCTACAGCAGCTAGCATTGTTAATGGCTTAACATCTAACAGTTAGCACACATAATGCTACAACAGCTAGGACAGAAAGTCCCCTCTAGATATCTCCTCTAATGTTAGCATGGTTAGCATTGTTACTGGCTTAACGTCTCTCGGTTAGCACTCAGAAGGCTACAGCAGCTAGGACAGGCTGTAAGATGTAGTTATCAGCTCTAGTGTTAGAATTTTCTGCATTGTGAACGGCTTTAAATCTCTCAGTTAGCCCATAGAATGCTACAGCAGCTAGCATTGTTAATGGCTGAACATCTAACAGTTAGCACACATAATGCTACAACAGCTAGGACAGAAAGTCTGCTCTAGATATCTCCTCTAGCGTTAGCATGGTTAGCCTTGTTAATGGCTTGACATCTCACAGTTAGCAATCAGAATGCTACAACAGCTTAGGAAAGACTGTCAGCTGGAGAGAGATCCAGTAGCATTAGCATGGCTATCATTGTTAGCATATTTAGCATGTTTAGCATGCTACACTTGACGGAAAACACAGCTTGGCATGTCGGAATGAAGCAAGTTGCAGCCATTACCATCTGTTTCTGAACCTCATTCGGAAGAGACTAGCATGTAGCTCCTCTAATTCAGAGACTAGCATGTAGCTCCTCTAATTCGGAGGAGGCTAGCATGTAGCTCCTCTAATTCGGAGGAGGCTAGCATGTATCTCCTCTAATTCGGAGGAGGCTAGCATGTAGCTCCTCTAATTCGGAAGAGACTAGCATGTAGCTACTCTAATTCAGAGGAGACTAGCATGTAGCTCCTCTAATTCGGAGGAGGCTAGCATGTAGCTCCTCTAATTCAGAAGAGACTAGCATGAAGCTCCTCTAATTCAGAGGAGACTAGCATGTAGCTCCTCTAATTCGGAAGAGACTAGCATGTAGCTACTCTAATTCAGAGGAGACTAGCATGTAGCTCCTCTAATGCAGAACAGACTAGCAGGTAGCTCCTCTTATTCAGAAGAGACTAGCATGTAGCTCTTCTAACCGCCTTTCTATGGTCCGCGGTAGTTGGATGCAGATTGACCCGCCAACATTCCTGGCCATATCAGTGGCTAGTGCAACTTCATTTGTACTTTCAAGGTCCTGGTTGACATTGGGGGCAATGGCAGGAAAGGACAAAGTGACCCCTCCAAGAGAATAATGGTTTGGTCTGGAAAAAACCGTATTGCGACAGAGGGGAGACGCAATGGTTGGGAGGCAAAATTCTGGAGGCGGTGGTTCAGTAATTAATGAATTATGAATTTAAATTATAAATACATTACAAAAAGTATAATTAAAGATACAATGTGATAAAATTGGTCTCAGACATGAAAGAAGAATAAATCTAACGTGACACATGTTAAATGGTATAGTGATGTTAAACTTATAGATTACTAACCGCCAATCCTGCTTGTGTTTGAATTCTGTTTTCGAGCAAAGTATCTAAACTGATTAAAAACCAAAAACACAACCACCCGGATCTCACACATACGCACATGCACACAAACACACACATACAAACACACACACACACACACACACACACACACACATAAAACACACTCACAGAAATATACACACACAGATATACACAAACACACAGACACATAGAGGATAGGTACCTGCATTTCTAACTACCGGTAAGTACTTATTATACATTCCATTACGTTGGGCCTGATTGGCTATTTGAAAGGACGGAACGCTGTGGAGGCGGTTACCATGGAGATGAGAAGAAGATCATAGTGATCAGGACCACTTTATAGAGAACAGTACAGTAAGTGAGGGGGGGGGGGGGAGAGGAGGGGAGGATGATGGAGGAGAAGAGGGGAGGATGATAGAGGAGAGGAGGGGAGGATGATAGAGGAGAGGAGGGGAGGATGATAGAGGAGAGGAGGGGAGGATGATAGAGGAGAGGAGGGGCGACGGGGAGGATGGGAGGAGGAAAGGGGGGAAGAGGGGGAACACAGAAGAGGTTTGATAATCTGAGACATATATATGAACATATATCTGAATCAATGATTACACTGTTCATTTTTGTCGTCATTAAGATAATTCAGTTTTCTGTTTTACCTTACTGCAATAAGTAAATATTTGCTGACTTGTGCCTGGCTCTCCACAGAGCAAGGCAGCAGTGGCGAGTCAGAGTCTGAAGGTGTGTTCCAGCTCCATCCTGTTGGCACCTAACCTCTCCTCTATGCGGGCATCAGAGCTCACTCACGCTGGATTCAATTCCTGCCGCAGCAGACTCCCAGAGTTCCCATGAATCCGGCTCCTCTCTCTGCAGCCATCTCAGGCCGGTATTTAATGGACCAAACATCTGTCAGGCGACGGACTCCCTCTCCGCGGACCCCCGCGGCTCCCTCCACAACTGGAAATGAGTGCAGGAGAAAAACACACTTTCAGACAGTCCCCTCTGTGGTCTCCGCAAACATTCTTCTTCTTTTCCTCCCTGCCGTCCCCCTCTCCCTCTCTCTCCCCCTCTCCCTCTCTCTACCCCTCTCTCTCTGTGGACCTCCTGAGGAAACTCATTCCATCCTCTCTCTCTCTCTCGGTCTCTCTCTCTCTCTCTCTCTCTCTCGTACATCCACCTCTCTGTACTCCCTCTCCCTCTTTACTTCTCTCATCTTCATCCCCTCTCTCTCTGTATTCCTTCCCCTCTCTCCATCCCCCTCTTTCTCTCTCCAACACTATATCCCTCTCCCTACCTCTCCTCTCCTCCCCCCTCTCTACTGGGTTAGGCCAAATTAATTGATCCCTCTGGGCTGTGAGATCCAGGCTTCAGCAGTGGAGCACAGAACTGGGGGGAGAGAAAGAGAGAGAGAGAGAGAGAGAGAGAGAGAGAGAGAGAGAGAGAGAGAGAGAGAGAGAGACAGAGAGAGAGAGAGAGAAAGAGAGAGAGACAGAGAGAGAGAGAGAGAGAGAGAGAGAGAGAGACAGAGAGAGAGAGAGAAAGAGAGAGAGACAGAGAGAGAGAGAGAGAGAGAGACAGAGAGAGAGAGAGAGAGAGAGACAGAGAGAGAGAGAGATAATGGGAGACAGAGAGAGACGGGGGGTGGGGGGGGGGCTGTGTATAGACCAGAGAAAGGGAGTGACTAGAGAGCAGAACCATTGCTCCGAACTTTTGAAGCCCAAAGCAAGAGAGACCAGAAAGAGAACAGCAAAGCAAGAGAGAGAGACTGTGTGTGAGACAGAGAGAGAGAGAGAGAGAGATAGAGAGAGAGAGAGAGAGAGAGGGAGAGAGAGAGGCAGAAAGATAGTGAGGAGAGAGAGAACAAGGGAGAGGTATAGAGAGGAAGAGAGAGAGTGCTAGGGAGGAAGAGAGAGAGAAAGAGAGAGAGAGAGAGAGAGAGAGAGAGAGAGAGAGAGAGATACCTTGTGATTTTAAAGCCATTAGCTCGGTCTGCCAACATCTGAGCACTGCCAGCTCAGCACAACCTCCACCCTTGGAAATACCAAACCTCCATTTAGAAAAAAAAACACAAAGGCTCCATTTTGGGAAAATACCAAACTTCCATTTTGGGAATTCAATAAAGACAGTCTAAATATTTGCTTGCTAGCAGAGAGAGTGATTTGTGTGTGCGTGTGTGTGTGTGTGTACATTAGTGTGTTTATGTGTGTGTGTATGTGTGTATTTGTTTGTGTGTATGTGCGTGTGTATGTTAGTGTGTGTGTGTGTGTGTGTGTTTGTTTGTGTGTGTGTGTGTGTGTATGTATGTGTTGTTGTATGTATGAGTGTGTAAGCTTCACAACAACAGTTCACTGTAGTAGCAGTGATCAACCTTTGTCTCAGGGGTAACAGTTCTATAATACCCGGTCCAACTGGCCAATGAGATGGGCTGTCCCGCGTGCCAGTTCCTGTTGTCCTCAACACCCTGCCCCATGCGAGGCGTTCCTATTGGCCCAAACAAGCTCATTGTTTAGTAACCGGGCAGGAAGTGAGTTCACTGGCAGAGCCAACAGCTTCCATTCAACACAGCCAAGAAGAAGGTCAATTTAACATATCAAGCAAACACACACACACACACACACACACACACACACACACACACACAAACATGTACACATGCACACAAACACACACACACACAAAAACTGGTGCACACACACACTAACTCACACACACACGCAGAAACACACAGACACACGGGCACACACACTAACACACAAACACACGCAAACACATACACACACAGACACACACGTGTGCACATACACAAACGTGCACACGCACAGACACACACACCCGTGCACCACACACTAACACACACACACACCTGTGCACACACACACACAGACACATACAGACACACACGCGCACACACACACACTAACACACACTCGCACCTGCGTATAAACCCCGGGATAAAACATTAGCAGCCCCGTACACGCATGGCTTAATCGCTTCAGCAGAAACGCAATCTTACGGTTGCAAAAAAAAATCTAAAACAAAATGGGCGTTTATCCGACCCCCCCCCACACCTGATTCCGGCACCTCTAGATTAAACTGCCATTTTTAGCGGCAATTACAGTGAATAACTCACGCCTACGTACTTCAAACTCTGCGGAGTGCGTAGAGACGTCCGCCTGCGAAACAGCGGGGTCGCGCCACGGTGAACCGGAACTTTCCGCATTACGGCTCTTAAGAAGTTGCCCATGTGAGGCCAAAGTGATGACGATGATGATGATGATGATGATGACGATGAAGACAACAAACAAAAAGAGATTGAATGCATGAACTCGAGTAAACTCAGCTGCAAACTCCTCCCGTTCGCCTTGACCAGTGTCTGTAACCGCTGACGATGACCTTTGACCTTTGACCCCTCTCTCCCTCCCTCCAAGGCTCTATGACGCGACAAGGCCCTCCTTCAACACTCTCCCAAGATGGCGGAGAGCTCTGGCGAACCCTTGACAGACAGCCCACACCTCATCACCTCCTCCTCCAACATCACCATGACTACAATCAACGCCGTTGGTCCGTAAAAAGGCGGGAAAATCCCAGAAGGTACACCCAGGTAAAAAACACGCCCCTCTGAGATCTGAGCTACAACGTTTTAAATCTGATACATGCTTCAGTCGGATGTTATTTCACGATATTATGTTTTCGAGCCGTAACTCTTGGAGAGAGGCGACTGCTCTCAGGACACTTTTAAGATTTTAAATATTTAAAGACATTTTATTTTTTCTGTTCTTCGATATATTCAACATCAGCACATAAAGCAGTATTGGGTTCATACTTTGAGAATCCAACTTGGCCCGAAATCCAAGTATATATATATATATATATATATATATATATATATATATATATATATACAATATATATATATATTATGTAGAAGTATCTAATGAGTCTGATATGTAGATGATAAATTATATAACAGCATATTTTATTTCCATATAATTTTTGGAACTGAAAAAATATTTATGTTGGTTGCCAGCACACATGCACACTTTCACCGACACGCACACACACAAACACACATACACAAACCCCCACACACACAGACACAAGCATATTCACATCTGTGATCAAGACATCGGGGCTCTCTGAATGGTTGGTATTCACCGAAATCAGACCGGCCCTGTCTGTGGCCGGCACCAAACCAGCGAAGATCCAAATGCAGCGACACAGACATCACGCATCGATCCTCATGAAACAGAGCCAGCGGACGGACAGACAGATAGACAGACAACAACGTATGCGCGTGGCGAGTAAAACAGCGGGCAGGCAGTAAATCCCGTTAACGCCGCGAGACACACTCATAAAGAATATTAATCTCAGTGTGACTTCTGAAAACCGCAGGCGCCCCACCCGGTCGATACCGTCAGCGTTTATGTTCAGAGTTCAGGGTTTCCTCTCTGAGATATCTGATTGCTCCTCTTGTCAGAGCGCAAACCGCCTGTCCACAACAACTCTGTTAACAAACTGTTCATAGACACAGGACTTTTCCTGTGGTTGTTTTCCATGATGCGTTGTAATTGTTATTTATAGGATTTTAGTAAAAAGAGACGACTTAAACAGTTGACATATCAGTTTAGGGATGTTTGAGTTCATGCACTAAGTTAGAATTGATGTTGAGGCTTGGTTTACATTTAGATATACATTTAAGGTTAGCTTAGGTATGCACTTAGCAGACCCTTGTATCCAAAGCGAATTACAATAAGTACATTTGTCAGAAGAAGAGAAATCATATGTCGCTGTCGGTATAGTAAGGATGTTCATAGAACAATTGCCAAGCACTAACAATCGCTTAGGTGAACCCATTCCCTGTATACAACGAAGATAGCTAGGATAAGGTGCTACACAATGCAAAGTACTATTTTTAAGTGCAAGGACGTACAACATACAATAAGTGTGTACATTAACTGCCAGGTAAGGGGGGAGGCTATGCAGACTAAGTGGTTTAGGTATCAGTTGAGGCTTTGGGTGGGTTTAAGGTCAGGTTAGGGAAATCAATAACTCACAGAGAATAAAAAGACTAGCATTAGCTGCTCACGTCAACAGTTCAACTCGTTAAAGCAAATTCAATCCTTTCACCTCCCAGTGGACACAGATCACACACTTACATCATTCAATTAAATGCACAGCTTGCGCTCTGGGCCAATAATCAACACAATTTGCTTCACTATATATATTGAACATTGTACACTATCAAATATGAAGTGTTCATATCTACTGCACTAAGGTCCTTCTATAATTGTTGGAGCACGATGGCTTTGATGAGATTATGCATTAGCTATACCAGCAAAATCAGCTTTGAACGTCCCTGTAATGTACGAAGCCTTGGCCCCAAGATTCTGGGTTCCCTCTATCCAGGCATTCTGAGTTTAGGGCCCCTCTAGGTCCCTAATCACAGCATTAACGCAGCATATTCTATACTCTATATTCTATTAATTAAAACGGTCGGGAAATCTGATACCTTATCCGCTATCCAATTTTGGTACCGTACTTTCAGAGGTTTATGTTCAGTTCAGCATGTAAAAGTTCCAATCTGAGGTGATAAAGGAAAGAATAATAGCTTTTATTTTTTAACTGCCTTTTTCTTGACCCCGAGTATCGGATGTGATGAGGGAGTATAGGCTTTGTGAGGAGTTCAATTAGAAACAGAAATTAAAATTGGTTTCTTGATTGATTGATTGCTCACACTTACACCTTGAGTGAATGTCAATTCATGTGAGTTTTAACTAATTTGTGAAGCAGTGAAACATCTAGTAAGACTATGAGTTTGTGCAGCTACAGAGAGCTTTGTGTTAAAGCCAATAACAATAGTATATACATTCTTTAATTGCTCTGTCCTTAATCTCAATGAATGCGTATAAAATATATCATCAAACATAAAATGTACTACATTAATCTAAGATAAGAAATGAAAGGTTAAATGGTTAAAAGAAAGAATACAAATAGACTCAAACGTCATTTAAAATAAACTCTTCTACATAAATTCACCCTGACTGAAACTTAATGTACGTTTCAGCCAACAACCGGCAAATAAGTTAAAATAATCTTAACCGCTCTTTCAGAGGGGACTAAATATTTAAAAAGATGATGTGGGAGAGTTTAGAAACAGCTGGAGGTGCGACATCGGGATCGTACCGCACCCTTTAAATCAGCCAAAATTAATTTAATCCTCTCTCGAGCGTATTAATTCACACCCACCATGGCGGCGGGGCAAGGCGTTTTCCCGGGGAAGTCGTCTGGGTTTCACGGCGAATGCAAATGTCAGGCCAGGGGCCAGATGCTGTGGGTGCGTTCGTCTCGGTGCCCGCCGTGTCCCAGGCGAACGGGGCTCCATATGGCCGGTAAATAACACTTTACTCCAGAGATAGGACAGCAACGATGTGGTGGATTCAGGTTGAGCCACACAGACACACACACACACACAGACACATGGAAAGTGACACATGGACAGACACACACACGCAAACACACACAGACAGACACACAGACACACACACGGTCACAGACAGACGCAAACACACACAGACACACATAGACGCAGAGACACAGAAACACAAAAACACACACACACACACAAACAAACTCACACTCACAAAAACTCATAGTCAAACAAAAACTCAAACTCACATACAAACAAAACCACACACAATAAGAAAAGGCACATATAGATAATTAGGCCGTGTATGAATACATTTTCCCTGACCTAAATATGACTACAGAAATGAGCATGTTTGGTTCAGTCTTAACGTTATGTTCGGTTTGAACACAACCAAGATTTGGCAAAACCTCCATCAATACCTATCCAGTGAGAGAGAGATAAACAGATAGCAAGTAAGAGTAAGATAGAGAGAAGATGAAGAGAGAGAGGGTGAAAGAGAGAGTAAGAAAACTTGTGAGTGAGTGAGAGCGAGATATAGAGTGGGCATGAGAGAGAGAGAGAGAGAGAGAGAGAGAGAGAGAGAGAGAGAGAGAGTCTGTGTATTACTACAGCAGGGGTCCTGTCCATGAAAATACCCCCTGCTGTTAGCCTAGAGCTAACATGACTCAATGACACGAGCCTTTGACACATATGCAATAGAATTATACAATACATATATACTGCAGTGTGTTATACTGAATATTTTCTTACTGTATAGCTCTTTCACTGACACAACCCACTGAAACTTTATAAACATATTATTTTATACAGTACATATTATATATTCATTTGCATACTATGGCTTGAATCTATCAAAAGTAGAGAAAATGTATAGCATACTAAACAATCGCTCCTCATGACTGAAACACTTAGATTGTTTTCCTCGTAAATATATAAACATACACACACGGCAGACACAAATACAGAGCGTAAATAATTCAATGTGTGTTATAACAGATTTCTGTGTCTATTGGTTTTAATGAGTTTGTACTCTAACAGATGTGCGTGTGTGTGTGTGTGCGTGTGTGTGTTTGTGTGTTGTAACAGATGTGTGTGTCTGTTTTTAAGATGTTTGTGTCCTAGCAGATGTTTGTGTTTAGATGTGTGTGTGTTTATTTAAATGTGTGTGTTTCTGGTTTCAGACGTGTGTCCTTTAGCAGATGTGTGTCTTTGTTTGTGTTTGTTTCAATATGTGTGTTTGTGTGTGTGTGTGTGTGTTTGTGTGTATTTATATGTGTTTGTGTGTGTGTTTGCATGTGTGTGTGTATTAAGATGTGTTTGTTTGTGTGCATGTGCATGTGTGTTTGTGTGTGTTTGTATGTCTATGCATGTCTTTAGATGTGTTTGTTTGTGTGTGTGCGTGTGCATGTGCCTGGGTGCGTGTGTGAGTGTGCGCGCGTGCGTGTGTCCCTGCGTGCATGCGTGTGTGCATGCGTGCATCCATGTGTGTGTGCGTGACGTCTAGCCTGAGTTTGGTTCGTGCTGCGGAGGAAATATCCTGCCGGTGGTTACGAGATCTAAGATGGAGTTCTATGAGTAATACGCTCGCTTCCCTGATAAACCCCCGCCTCTAATCACCCGGCCGCCCAGACGCTTTATTCATAGAGCGAATTCATCTCGTATTCATCTCGTATTCATCTTCAATTCGTTCCCCTTTTTTAATAGCAGCCCCGCGTTCCCGGCCAAGAGATCTGTTCGCTAGATTTACAACCAAGGTGAGGGAGAGAGAGGGGGGGGTGATGGAGACAGGGAAAGAGGGAGAGATAGAGAGGGAGAGGAAGAGGGAGGGTGAGAGAGCGGAAGAGGGAGACAGAGAGAAAGAGAGAGAGAGAGAGAGAGAGAGAGAGAGAGAGAGAGAGAGAGAGAGATAAAAGAGAAGAAGGGGATGGCAAACAGAGCTAAAGAGTGGGAAAGATAGAGGGAGGGGAAAAGAGAGAGGGGAGGGTGAGAGATAGAGCGAGCGAGAGAGAGGGGGAGAGGGGGAAAGAGAAAAAGAGATGTTTTGCCGCTTTGAGAAACAGTAAAAATGGGGGTGTCAGAGTGGGGGGATTTCAGTCCTTGCTTTACGATGATGTGAGTTGAAGAGTGAAATAAAGGCCCTGTCGCAGACACAGTACATCTGATGGATTACAATAAGTAAACCTGTCAGCTCCCTCCGCACCTTCTATTGACGTTCCTGTGCGTTCCCCGTCCCTGGAGGGCTGTCTCTCGGGGACGTTTTCATTATGATGCAGCATCGCCTGCCCTCAATCCACACCCAGCGGGGGATTGATCCCCAGAGTGGCCACCAGGGGGCGATGTGAGGGGGACACGGGGGACACAGGGGGCGCTGTGAGTGGGACACGGCAGCTAAAACCTGGCTGGAGACCTGAATGAATGTCTGTGTTAAAGGGACTGGAATCACACAAACACACACACGCTCATTTAAACGAAAGATGCAAATGACAGTTAACGGCAGCGAAAGTGATTTTTTTTTTACTTGTGTTTTTTACCCGATTGGTGCTCACCAATCGGGACGCAAGCGCATTCACAGGTCATTGAAATTAATACCATGGTTGGCCACTAGGGAATGTCTGCTGTCGAAGTAAAAGCTACAATCTCGCTTCCCTGCTAGTGGAAATGATTTTAGCTAAAACACTAAATGCTGATGGCTGGCAGGACAGGAAGTCATCATGCTAAAGGCTACATCTGCATCTTTGCTGCCATTCTAAAGTCTTTTCGCTAATATTCAAGCTGCTAATGACTGGTAGAAACGATGAGGCTAGCTAAGCTTCAGCAAACGTCACCTCCGTTTAACCCGCGTTTGTTGAGATCGTCATGAGAGTCCCCATATGGTAACGCAAATGGGTTACATGCCAGCCTACAACATACAACACCTGCCTGCTAGGAGCCAAGCTACAGGCCCCGGCTGGTCGTCAGCAGTAGATAATTATAGATTTAGCTCCAGTACCGTCGGCCGCCATGTTGGAGGTGCGAGCTTCATCATGTTGGCCACGGAGCGAGAGCAGATGGTTGAAACACTTCCACACTTCTTCTCCGGGAGCAGATTAATTGTTTAGGCCCGGCGAGACTTTGTTTTGTAACCAGGCGGTATTCCCACCAAGGACGGCAAAATATTTGTCTGCCAGAACCTGACAATCAATAAGCCGCTGAGATATTTTTATGTTTTTCTTCCAATTTTTTGTTGGCGAAACCGTGGGTGATATTGCAGGGGTCTGTTTGTCACCGGATAAACAGGCAAACACGTTTCTGTATAGAACAGCTTCTCCATTAGGGTTGGGGAACATTGTTTATTCCAACGTATTCCCATCATTATAATAATGAGGGCTTTTGTTGTTATTAAATGAGATTTAATTCCAGCTTGGTGCCATAATGTCAACGTATCATTGTAAGTCGTTGTTAAGCGCCAGTCAGAACAGGGTGTCTAATACCAATTGAAGCCATTCAGTATTCTGCTGGGAAGTACGTTTCAAGTTTAGTGTCAGGTATTAATCACTAGGAGACTAACAAGAACAGATTGTCCTGTACTTTTGCTTTCCATGCTGTCAGTGTCCACTGTATACTCCACTTATTTTCCAATACGGTAAAAGATAATGGACGCTTTGTAGTAATTTATCCAATTACTACACTCTCTCTGACACCTCTATCCAAAGTCGGGGAGCTGGTAGTCGTTAGGGCATCTGTTACAGCATGCCCGCAGCAGGTAGGCTGTGGTGACCTAGAGCCCTCCGATAGTGCAGTTCAGGGAACGCGTCGTCCAGTGTTAACATGGAGTTTAACAAGCACGGCTGGTGCTCTTTCTCGTACCGTGGTAGGGCATATGGCTGACCTTCTTTGTTGTTGTTTGATTCCCAGATCACATGATGCAGTCTGAACCAGTGGTGGCGGCGATGGTGGACGGAGGACACTAGACCGCACCAATTTCCTGTTTCCTACAACCACCCAATTCCTGTTTCCGTGCTGGTTTCGACTGGTTCCCCCCCAGAGATTATCGCAGTTGGTTTCTTCGCTGTCTGTCATCGGATCACCATGTCATTTCCCGCCCTTTTTCGCGTCCCCTCTATGCCTGTCACTCAACGGCGCCCTCTAGTGCCACTGAGGCCCAGAAAACCTTAACAAAAAAATCTAACAAACAAACAAACTGGGGCATCGTCTTGGAACTGCTTACTGTTGGATTTTCCGAAAAGACACGGGTTCCAGGACAAAGACAGGACCATTACAGACCGGAACCTGTGGCTTCTCCGGACCACCGCTCCAGAACCTAGACCGAGCCGATTGCTCTGTGCTGTGAATAGGCCTCCCATATTTTTATAGACCAAAGAGTGAAACAAAACAAAAAAACGCAAAAAACAACGCAGACAGACGGACGCGTCTTGAAACTGCGTATTTGTGGAGACGCCCGCCCAACAAAGACAAAGACAAGGGGTGATGCGCCACGGACCAACAGCTAACGCTACGTTAGCAACTGCGTTTTGGCGGGAAAGCCGCGCTCGCTCGCTAGCATAACTGGAACCCGTTGGAAACCGGAGTAACCTTTAAACAATTTGCAACGACAAACTTTTTGGTTTGATTGTTTTTGTTTCCCAGGCGGAGAGCCCCGTACGACTGGGCCGGGGGATGTAGGTACAGCATACGTATAACTCTGTATTAAAAAAAAAGATACACATCTGATTTGCATTTTTAAGCTACGGTTGGGACATTTTGCAATAAGCATGGTTGGTCGCAGAAGGAGGATCATAACAAAGAGAGGATAACTAAAAATGTGTGTGAGGCTTTCAAGCCGGATATGGGTCAGAGGAAATGTCATTAAATGTATTTTGAGAGGCTCTGAGAAAAAAAAGTTATATATTTAACAGTTTTATATGTCGTACCTTTGTAGAAGAAGCTTATCGGACAGAAAATGAGGGGTCGAGAAAGGCGGTTGTACCCGGCCAATAAGCAGAGCCGTTCTAATTATCGCTCGGTTGTCTTTTCTGTTCCAACGAATCTGTATCCGCTTTTGTTCACAGTCCTCTATTTAACATGGCGCTGACTCACTGTCTCAAACCATTATGGATTAAAAAAGAAACAAAAAAAGGAAACGCAATGTATTTGACTGAGTGACTCACGGCAAGCCAGGGAGAGCAGCAGAATGGACATCTTCGTAGGTAGAGGGTGGACGATGTGGGGGCTGTTGTGATGTTGTGTTGTAACACGGTGTGGGGACACTCGCTCCTGGTCTCTGGATGAGGAACGATCTCTTTATTTATTACTACTGTGCTTGTGTTGCTGTGCACCCATGCGGGCTCTCTCGGATTGAGAGGGTGATAAAGAAGAGAGAGAGTGCGAGAGGGATGGGAGAGGGAAAAGGCAAAAAGAGAGAGAGAGAGAGAGAGAGAGAGACTAGAGAGTATTGCAGTGATTTACATACATGAGTTACTTTTTTATCATGGAATATTTTAAGAATAAATCAAACATGTGAGAGAATCACCAGATGTGCATCGAGGCATGGAAATTACATTTACCCTTCATCCTCGTCATCTGCCTCACCATCACCCACATATCCTACAGATCTAGATTAAAATGGGACCAGAGAAGATACTTCGAGAGGATGAATCATCCAGAAGATGGTCACTCTATGGAGTGCAAAAAGGTTAAAGTAGGCCTTATGTACCAGAGGATTACATGGCTACATTAATATAAATTCATATAATAATGTTATACAGTATTCAAACACATTAATGGACACCATATTAACTATACCAGGAAATTATTGCTGTTTCCTGTTTGAATGAAAGAGAGGTTCAAGGTAAGTGTTTTCACTTCTCGAAAGTAAAATCAATTAAACTGTGATCCCCCATTGATAATATAATTTCAAATTTAGAATGTGTTCATTTTACCTGAAAGTTATAAAATATGTGAATAGGATGTGAAAGGACACAAAGAAAAGAGAACAAATCACAAATAACAGAGGGAAAGCACACGTAATTTAAAAGCGATCAACGCGCTTTTAGCATCGCGGGGCGCAATTGTCATTGCTAATATTTCTGATGTTAAAACTTCTTAAACTATTCATTACACATTTCAGGGGTCAATTGGATTTCTTTCAGCAAAGTAATTTAAACTGCATAAAGAAATGGATCCAACATCGACGCTGGGAGTTTTCGCCACCAAACGACTACAATAACATACCGTAATTACGGATAATGGAATCGCGGCTCTCGCGTCGGGCTGTATGAAAATGTGGCTTTGTGACATCAATCTGTGTGAGCACGCAATTATACACCCTTACACAGGCACACTCTCGAGCACACACCCTGCACACAAACACACACCCATACCCCCACTACCACATGAGCCCCTTTTATGGGGGTGATGGATGACTTGGTGTGACGTTCCCGGACACATTCAAGGGCTTTCGCAGAATGACATCTGCAGAGGCGTTGAGACGTCACTTCATTAGCCCTTCACTTTAATGTCGCTCACAAGACAATCCACTCTGACACGGCTGGCTTATTTCAACTAAAAATAGGCTTATTTACGGTTTTATTTTTGTGTAACATTTTATTTTCCTCCGCTGAGTGAGATGAAAGATAAAAAATAATGAATGTGATGTTTTTACCTCATTATGTCACTCGGAAATGATATCATATATTTATGTGAACTAAATAAGACATTTCACAGCGGGGAGGAGGAAGAACAAGAGATAGAGAAAGAAGGGGACCGATTTTATTCTGCAGATCAAATACAGCATAAAACAAAGGTTGATATTGCGCTTGTACTCCATGTCTCTCTCCATCTATGTATTTATCTATGCATAGTACACAGACGCACACTCACAGCCACACACACACACACACACACACACACGCACGCATACACACACACACACACTCATATAAGCAAGATAACTTTACTTTAACTCATCCTCACCAAGGTCATATCGTCTTTATAAGTCTTTGAGTCAATAACACATTCTTTCAATATATTGGTTCCTGCATTACAGTCCGCAAAATCAATATTTGGAAATCATTTTCTACTAATGTGGGTATTAAATCCGACAGGTGCCTGAAATGTGATTTCAAGACAAAGGAAGGAGAGAAAATGCATTGATAGTTGCCCTCAGCTTGGACCTTGTAACCTCCAGAATAGCCTTAAGCCTCAGCCTGTTATCCTAAAATTTAGCTCAACAACAACGTGTATAAGTGGCTCTGCGTCGATGTGACCTACGGTACCATTATGATGGGGAAACATAACTATGCTGGTAACTTTGTCATTATGGTGATGTACCCCCAGAATGGAATCATGTCGTCCACCGCAAGGTCAAACAGCGGAGTAACACACACACACACACACACACACACACACACACACACAGACACACACACACACACACAGACACACACACACACACACACACAGACACACTTTTAGAGGAGACTCCCCAACACAACCTTCACATAAAAAAAGCATATATAATATCCCCTCTCAAACACACACACACACACACACACACACACACACACACACACACACACACACACACACACACACACACACAGAGAAACCCCAGTGCCATGGAGGTCCATCACTGGTACCAAAGCAAAACATTTAAGGGGGGAAATCAGATAAACATATTCAGGACATAAACTTTACAAAACCAATGTTGTGTAGAATCCACAGACACTATTTAAACAGTATAACAGTTTTAACAGTTAGAATTACCTGTTTAAAAAACACCTCTATTCCACTAGAATATCAGTCATCATTTATCTTCAATAATAGAAAACCATTAGGGATAGAATTCTTCTACGCTTGTGTACACTTCGGGCCCTATCTTGCATCCGGCGCAATTGACTTAATCACTGGCGCATGTGTCGTTGCTAGTTTACAACTGGCGCAGAGCGTTCTTTTCCCTCCTGCGCCACGTGTCGGTAAATTAGGGAATGATCTTGCGCCCCAAGGGGCGGTTCGGCGAAAGGAGGAGGCGTGTTCTGGCGCAAACGTTCCCTGGTGGTATTTTGCAGTTTCAGAAACCACTTGCGCCACAAACCAGGAAATACCTGGGTTAAAGTCAGTGGCGTGTTGTTCAGATGCTATTTTAAGGGCGCATGCATAATGTTGCTTGTGCACCTCGCACATACACTTTGCTTCTCTCATCTACCTAGCCACACATTCTTGATAAATTATTTGGGAAAGAACAGCTGATACAGCGGTAATAAGTTGTACTTTTAAATCAATGCATCTGCAAACACCGTACAGCAAACACATATTTTCTTGACACAGACATCGTGTACATGTCCATAACTTTTAGGATTGATGAGTATTTTATCGTGAGAAAACATTGTTTTACCGCGAGTGAGTGTTAAAAAGAATGAATGAATGCGGGCGCGCGTGTGTGTATGTGTAAAATAATTAATGAATGCTGGCGCGCGTGTGTGCGTCCATCTGTTTAAACACACGCAAACTAAACACGTAATGCATAATACAGTCCATGGCAATGTATATTAACGGGGGACACATGCATATTAGGAACACAAGTCGATAACGATAATGCATACAATACTGATAAGAAACGATGTTTATAATGTATTGCGTATATCATTAAATAGAACCACAGCTACCGCATATCATATGTTATATCATATACGTTTTCTTTGCCGAAATTTATTCGAGGACTCAGTATTTCTGAAGTTGTGGAAGAAAACCTTATTCCATGTGTGAATTAGGCCATATTATTTGGCCATAAACTGAGCCATTTGAAGTTTGAAATTCATGTGCATCTGTCTCATCGGAAACTGCAGACGCGCTGTCAAAATATCAACTTGTCAGATTCAAATGCGCTCATGACTCTTAAAGAGGATGGGAGCTGGGATTAGGCTACTTCAGGCCAACCCTTTTTAGATTTGCCCCGGGCGCAAGAGTCATTTTTTGCGCCGGTAAAATAGCGACATCGCCATAGAACCGCCCACAAAGCTACTTGCGCTTGGCGCTTCTCACTTGCGTTTCAGACCATTAAAAGAGGGCCCTTCATGTTTTTAAAACTGAACCTATAAATGTGGTCATATCGCTGAAAAATATAATTTCAGGGTTTTATTTTATATCCCTTTTTATTTCCTTTTTTTTCCTCGCAATCAATTTCCTAGAGTCTTTCTTAACAGCAGAATCTCCTGCATGATCGACCCTGGAATGCAAACGTTAACATTCCCAGTCGGAAAACCCTCCACCCCTCCACCATGTGCAGAGGAGACGGCGACAGAATACACATCGACGCTCTTCAAACACTCGCCGGGAGAGAGAAGAAAATCCCTGAGAATCCGCGCTGATTCACCGACCGACGGCAACTATCGATCCCGAGGTCAACAGCGACGGGCCCCCAGAGGCCCTACCCGGCCGGGAGTCGGCGATAACCGCCCGGCCTCCCGGGCTGTTTGTTCTTGGTCTTAACCTCGCCGCGACCCGCTAAAGTTAGCGCGCAGCTACACTTGATTAGCCTGTGCTCGGGCTCAGCGCGGCTCAACCACGCAGCCCCGCAAGCTGCCGGTGATTACACCTCTGTGTACAGAAGACGAGGGAGGGGAGGCGGGGGAGATCACCGCTGATTGAATTCCGGTAATCTGTCCCATATCCTCCAGGCGTTTCTCTTCCAATCGAGGAGTCGTAGCGCCGACTCGTCTTTTAATGTGATTAAAGGCAGGGCGGCGCAGAGCTCGCTCCCGCGGCTACGTATACGAGCTAGCCGGCTAGCGCGGTAGCTTGCAGCTAGCGACGCCGCTGAAGCAGAAATAGGTCACCTGTTGTAGGATTATATTGATATATATGTATGACTGGAGTGTGTGTGTGTGTGTGTGTGTGTCTGTGTGTGTGTATGTGTGATGTTGGCATGTGACGATGAGAACGAGTGATAATGACAGAGTGTGAATAATGAGATAGTGTAATGATGTCATAGCGTGTGAGATGATGTCATGGTGTGATTATGTGTGTTTGTCATGCATGGAAAATATAACTTTAGCCAATGTCTTGAATACAACAGTGCAGCATCTGTGTGTGCGCGTGTGTGTGTGTGTGTGTGTGTGTGTGTGTGACAGAGACAGATAGGGAGCAATTGAGAGAACGAGAGAAAGAGATGGTGAGAAAGTGAGAGAAAAGCCAATAGCATCAAAGAAAGGGAGAGGTGGGACATCAGAGACAGATAGAAGGATGGAGAGAGAGACAGCACCAGAGAGAGAGAGCAGACAGTATAACAGAGATAGAGAGAGAGGAGAGAGCAGACACGAGAACAGAGAGAGAGAGAGAGAGAGAGAGAAAGAGAGAGAGAGAGAGAAAAAGAGAGCAGACAGGATAACAGAGAGAGAAGAGAGAGCAGACAGTATAACAGAGATAGAGAGAGAGGAGAGAGCAGACACGAGAACAGAGAGAGAGAGAGAGAGAAAAAGAGAGCAGACAGGATAACAGAGAGAGAAGAGAGAGCAGACAGTATAACAGAGATAGAGAGAGAGGAGAGAGCAGACACGAGAACAGAGAGAGAGAGAGAGAGGGAGGGAGAGAGAGAGAGAGAGAGAGAGCAGACAGGATATTGTGTGACAGCCCGCAGCCCCTCCAGAAGGTGTCGGTGGACGGTCTGTTTACAGCCAAGATGAATCTCAGGAATCCCAATACTGCTTCCTGCAGCACTAAAATATTATGCTCCGTGATGGATAACATTTACCTGCTCATTCCACTTTCATGCGGCCCCCGTCTTTGTTTACGATATAAATCTAATGAAGTGCGTTGACAGCGGCGTGCGGTCGATCGATACGCAATATGGCGAGCTAGCTGCTTACCTCACGCTCGCCGCCTCCCCCCCGCTCCCCTCCCCCTCGCTGTCGACCATATTTTTACCCTATAAAACGCTTTGGCTCATAGCAGACGGCCCAATAATGTGCCAAGGTTAGCACGCCGCGAGAGGAGGAACATCCGCTCAACAGGCAGCTTATCAGCTAGCGCCCCGGGTGGGGGGGGGGGGGGGGGGGGGGGGGGGGGGTAGTTAGCTAGCATGAGGTGAAGACCGCCGGTACTGGGACAAAAATGTTGTCAGCCATTTTGTGGTTGTCAACAACCCTGATAACCAGTACTTTGTTGAAGGTGGACCAGATTTTAATGTTTGGTTGTTAAAGGGGTGGTATTATGGCACCAGGTGTGAGTTTGATTAACCATTACAAATTTTCCTGTGTTTTAGTGACATCACAAGGGGGAGCTTCAACCTAGATGTATGCTGGATAGATCTGTCTACCAGCCTACCCAGTGGACTGTACTATCATGCATCTGGGTGGACACACCCACTTGTGATGGCACAGTTAAAAGGCAGATTTCCTAACGGCTTGGAACAGCTAATCACACTCACACCTGCTGGCGTAAAATCACCCCTCTAACAGGTGCTTGTATCCGGAGCGAGAAATTTAACTTGTTAGAGGAGACTTGTTAGAGGTTTGAATGGCAAAGCACTTTGCGATCCCTTGCGAATGTCGGATAAGGATCCTTCAACACTCTATGATACAACATTGTTGCGTGAATGATCCAAAGTGCCGGGTGGGTAAAAGTCTTCAAAATGTTATTTTTAAGACGCGTTTGAATACTTTCAACGTCCCTCTTTGCAGAATGATGCCAAATATTTGCTATTTTTTAAGCTTCTTTCGACAAAGACATTCGGCAAAGCGGGACATTGAAACTATCCATTGTTTTGCAGACAAAAGGGTCTTTAAATTGATATTTACCTCCCAGTTTACCTTCCTGAAATACTTTGGATTATAGCAGGGAGCGAATGCAGTCATATCAGTGAGCGGTGAACAGTTTTTCTCTTTATATCTTCCATTCAATGTTGGATGAATGGTGAATAAAATGGTGGAGCAAAGAGCTAGAGCTTTCAGACAGAGCTGTGTGCTTAAGTAGGAAAGAAAAAAGTGAGCAATTGAGGATTTTAAATGTAACGGAAATCCCTGTGAAACCAAAGTATGTAACTGATAACACGAATTGCAAAACAAATGCATTATGTTTCTCGTTCCGACAAAAAAATCTTGCGTTACTTTGCAGCACGTTACCCCCAAACACGTCTCATAATATATTTTATCACCTTTGCCTACGCGCTGCAACAAGTTTATAATCATTTTATTTCAGGCACTCCTCCTCCTGATTAGTTTGAAATTAAATCAACAACGCTATATTTAAACACCTTGGTTTCTTGTTTGTTTTCATTTAACGAGACAAGAACACTTCTCTCAGTGAAACGTTGCCTTAAGCCTCTGACTGAATTTCATCATTCACTCTTGCTTTATTGCAGGGGAAAGGAGAATTGCTTTTTTTATGTACACTTATTGTGTACATAAGTGAGGTATTTTTAATGGATGATATAATGAATCATCGCTGCCTACACCGGCACAATATAAACCACAGATATGTAAGAGGCTTTTTCTGAGATCGTGTTGTTAGTGTATATAACTAAATAAGTATTTATTGATAAAGATATTGATCATACTTATCCAGGGCAGTTAATAAATCCAAAACAAATATGTGCCTAGCTAATGCTTTTCTCTGGCTTGCTGGATATCAACCGGTGACATCCAATGTACATTAGGGAAGGCAGTTTACTGTTCCTGTCTGTTAAACATTAGTACAGTTTTAATTACGTCCTGGACCCAAGCTGCTCCCGACAAACCAGTTGTTTAAGAATGTGCGTATGAATGGTGGAATGTGAGGCAATAGTTGGAAAGCACTTGTCACAGGTCTGAACAGTCCTATAAAAAGCCAGGCCATTTACACATCCATATATTTCTCCAATCCATAATAAATATCACCCTGATGTTGTCAATAAAAATACAAACTGTGTGTACGTTTTATTTGGTTTAATTTGTTGGATACTCTCAAACCCCACCTGAACCATTCCTTCCGACTCTCCAATCGTATATTTTATTTTTTTATATTTACCAGGAGAGACAAAGGTTGGGTTGGGTTCTGCTGTTGCACAACGTCTGCCTTCCCCCCCCCAAACACACACACTCCGGCGCCCGAGGCCCCCAGCGTTCCCCTTGACTCGTCCTGACGACCTCACAACAGGGGGCCGGTTGACTGTCAGCCCGGCGCCGCGGTCCCATTAAACCTGGGCTAACTGCCCCTGTTCATCATGGCTGCCCATTAATAGCTGCAGCTGGAGCTGGGGAACATGTGGGTCAGGCCACTGTATCATACATAATTATTACCCCTTATAGTTATTAAGCACCACTGGTGTGTGAGCCAAATGCCGCACCTCTGGTGGAGTTTTTTTTTATCATCGCTAGCGTTAGCATTAGCGATAGAGTTAGCGTTAGCGGTAGTGGCCGTACGTTAGGGGTAGCATCAGCGGCCATATGTTAGCGTTAGCGGCCGCGGTGGCGTTTTGGGGCGCGGAAAAGCAACGCTTATGTTTTTTGTTAACATTGATGGCGTATAAAAAGAAAAAGAAGAAAAACTTTGACGGGTTAGGATAATTGTATGGGACCGTGTTCACGGAAAGATACAAAGAGATTAAAGAAACAACATTTTAAAAGCGTTTTGCCGCCGCATTCTCCCTCCCCGTCCCAATCGGGCGTAGTAATAAAGTTCTGCGAGATTGAATTGGCCCCTCCGTATCCCTGGGAAACGCAGAGGGGCCGGCTTGACAGACCGTGGCCGGGCGCAGCGCACCACTAAACGAGAAAAATTACCAGGCTTCACCGGCACCTTTAAAAACTCATTTACATCCTGTCCGCTTCCATTATGGCTGGGGGCCCCTCGGCGGAGCTCTGGGGGCCCGGACTGGACCCCGAACACATCGGTTGCACCGACAGAAAACCTGCTCGTGGCCATGACCTGCTTGGCTGCTCCGCTAGGCAGGTGATTCACTGCTGCGGAGGGTTTGACCTCTTTCTCTCCCCCCCCCCCCCCTCTCTCCTGCTCCTCCTCCTCCTCCACCTCCTAACTAGCTAGCTATTAATTATGAGGCGATGGTGCAGAATTAGCAGAGGAAACTGAATGAATATCATTCATGGGATTTATTCATGAATGTATAAGAAATGTAACACGTAAACTTAAAAAGGTTAATTTTATAGAAGCTAATGTAATGTAAAAATAAAATAAAGTCAGTTAGCTATCTAGCTAATACGATACTAATGATGTAGGTAAGATATACATTTCATCTCACCACATAAATAATCCTACTTCTACTCTTTCGTATGTTTATTGTAGTCTGTACAACTAGAGCCAGCCAGGCAGAGGAAAGTCTGTTAAACGCTGGGGAGGCTTGAATAAAATACCGGCGAGGTTGTTCGTAAAAGGAAACAACGATCAGTTCGGGGCAGATAGCAGATGAAATGGGGCTGGCTTTTGCCTCCCTTTTTACGCAGAAACGTATGAAAATTACGACCGGGCTTCGGCAAATAACTTTCAGTAACTCACAGTATCATTGTAAGCCATTAGCCAGCTCATAAAACAAAGTTTAATGTTCATGGAAGCTAGAGGGTCAGGGTTGAAGGAGTGGTTACTATAAAGGTGCTTTATACAAGGCCCTCTCCAAAGCCCTGAAAGCCTTTTCATTTGTTCAGCTACAGTGAGCCTATATTGGCTTCTTGAAGGATGTGGGCTATCTTACCTATCGCATGCCTGCTCGGATAGGGTTTTGTTTTTCAGGGTCTTCCGAGATAGAGTCTACTTAGGAAGTGAAATGACCAACAAACAAACAACACAATGTGGCCGTTTGACATTCAAACATTTTTGCAGCGCTTTTAAGAACCTGCTTACGCTTTGAGCATCCGCTGATTTACATCCAACCGCAAACACAAACAGTACCGCCTCATCCACGCCCTACCCACAGCCAAGAGAACAACGGCACCTCTGTGGTTCAGTTAAGTACCTATCGAAGAGTAGTATGTGTACGGGGAAAACATCCGAGCCTGATAAGGGGTACCTGCACACCAGTATCTGAATTTCAAACCCAATAAAGCAAATAATATTTTAGCGAGAGCAGCACTAAATTAAAAAAAGGTAACTCCATCCAAACATTCAGTGTAGCACATTAATGAGATTCTAATCTGGGGTGTACGTGGACGATACGGTTCTGACCTGAACCTCATCGGGAACTGTAGTCCCCGACACACTGCCTCGTTTTGGGGGGGAAAGCATAGCCATCGGGGGGGTCTACCTCCAGAACACGACAATCACAAAATCTAATGAATATTTAACGACTCGATGAAGTGACAGGCTCAGAGAGACAGGAAGAGACAGGGAGACAGACAGAGGAAGAGAGACGCTTTTAGTTTGTTATCGTATTGGGATTTTATTTCTGTGTCCAATATCGTATCCTGTTTTAGTTTTTATGTGCTTCCGCAATCATGCAAACGTCAATAAAGCTCTTTGAACTGAATTTAGCAGGTGGGGAAGGGGAGAAGGCGGAAATAAAGAGAGACAAGAGGAGGGAGAGAGAGAGAAGAGAGAGAAAAGAGGGGGGTGAGATAGAGAGAGAAGAGGGGGAGAGAGAGAGAAGAGGGGGGAGAGAGAGAGAAAGAGAGAGAATGAGGGGGGAAGAGAAAGAGAGAGAAGAGGGGAAGAGAAAGAGAGAGAAGCGACAGACAGAGAGAACAGGGAGGTAGACAGTGAGAGAGAGAGACCAGTAAGGGAGGAAGAGGAGGTGCTTATAAACAGAGTATAGGAATGGGGAAGGAGATAAAAAAGGAGGCAGACAGATTCATAGAGAGAGAGAATTAGGATGAAGGGAGCAATAGGAGACAGAACACAGAGAGAATGAGAGAGAGAGAGAGAGAGAGAGAGAGAGAGAGAGAGAGAGAGAGAGAGAGAGAGAGAGAGAGAGAGAGAGCCCTGCTGACTGCATCCCGGTGATTTGTGGGCTCACCTCAGACCCAGAGCGGGGGGGCCCTAGCCCGGATGCGTCGGGGTGTAGAGTCCTCTCCGTGGGGGGCCCCTTCGTTACACGCCGCGAGCTAAATGATGTTTGAAATGCTTTAATCAAACGCTGTCTGTTCATTGGACTAACAATAGCTCTCCTGGTGGGGCGCGCTCATCGCTACGCAGCGCCCCGGGGGGGGGGGGGAAACCTGGCTGATGGGACCCGCTACGCTAAGCGCCTAGGGGGAGTGAGCCAAGGAGGGGGTCGGGGGGGGCATGTTTGACGTGACACCAAGTCTATACATTTAAATCAGCTTATATCGCCCGGGGACGCTTATCGGGCGCTGTTGTTTAGTTTGACAAAATGAAGCGAGGCACATTTTGGGAGTGGGAGGCAGAGATGGCTGCGCAACCTGCTCACGTTTGGGAGCCATTTCCTCCCCCTGATGGGGAGGAAACGGTCAAAAGGAGCTGACACAGTCAAGATGACACGATGTCCTGCTTTAAGATAAGAGAGGATGGGGTATGTGAAAGAAGTGCTTCACTGTGATTTAATATATTGGAATTGTACTTGAGGTTGCTATGACTCAAAGTAAACTCAGGCGGTCCAGTGGAATATAAAAACCATTGGTGGATTAAATACAGTAAACATTTTGCTTAAAGGTGTATTATTAAATTTCTGACCACTCAAGGCCTTAAAGTTTATCTGCAAATAGTAAACAATAAATAAACCGAAACTAGACTAGCCAAGAGTGGCAATTATTTATACATGGGAAAAATATGTTAATATTAAATATGAGGACGGTTTTGAATGTAAATTTCTTCCAAAATAAAAATAATTACGACGTTCCTCGATTTATATTCTTAGGGAACGTGCACTATGACTGGATTGGGTCATCCTGTAGTCCTTTCCCCTGACCAACGCCCAGAAGAGATGTGTCTCTCTCTTACAGGGCTGGGGGGGCAGAGACAGGGAGAGAGAGTCTCTCTCCCAGGGTCAGGTAAGAGAGAGACAGGGAGAGAGAGTCTCTCTCCCAGGGCTTGGGGAGAGAGACAGGGACAGAGAGTCTCTCTCACAGGGCCGAGAGAGAGAGAGACAGATCCCCAGGCTTCCCGGTGAGTAAATCTACTTTATTGTGTTATTTCAACCTGTCAGACCTATTGATTAGTGGATGAAGACAAAGATGATGTTTTAAGGCCTTCAATGAGGGCTTCATAGCTGTCTTCAAATCCAATAGCAGCAGGGCACCTCGGATCCTAACGGGATTTAGAGTCGGGCCGCGGGATTGATGACCCAGAGCGGTGCTGGACCATGGCTGATCTATGGCCGTTAACCCCCACCCCCCGCCCCCCATAAACCCCCCTACACAAAGGTCTGCCTTCCATCCGAGCCACCGGTTTTATTTCTTATTTCAGTTGGCCGTCCGTCGCTCATCCGTGCGCCTGTGTCAACCGGCGTGGTCAGGGATTGTTAAAGTGTGTCAGGGTCGCTACCACGCTACCTTCAAACCAAAACGCAGTCGGAGTCCGCTTGCATTGCAGGCCGTTAGGACTTCAATCTGGACAAGAATGAGAAACAGCAATATATCGCTGTCGGTACAGTAAGGATGTTCATAGAACCAACAATCGCTAGGTAAACCCATTTCCTGTAAACAACAAAGATAGCTAGGATAAAATGCAACACAATGCTAAGTACTATTTTGAAACGCAATTTTGAAGCTTGGACGCATGGTGTTTGATCAAAAATGGCTGTTGTTAAATGAGTGGCAGTGCATTATCAGATTGTGTTTTGATCAGCGTGATAAAATGAATAGACACAACCACGATTGAGCAAACGACTTCATGATGCATACAACTCATCGTACATTCCTTTCTAATTCCTCTCTGTAAAACAGCTGAATCCAGAGACTGGGAAGAGGTATTTTTAGTTTCCGATTGTGAGCTGTTCGGCATGCACGGAGGTCTATTATATCACCCTCTAAGGAAACCTCACAGCAGAAAGAGGCCAGCCGCTGACAGCGCCCTCGCCCGCGTTGTCAACAGCGACCGCAAAGATTTAAAAGGCGAATCACCACCTCTGTCTCCTCCTCCTTCTCCTCGTCTCCTCGTCTCCTGCGTCGTCTCGTCTGCATACGGACGCACTCAGAGCTCTCCAGGCTCCCAGGGACAGGGACGTGGTCCGTCTGTGGTCTGAATGAAAGGATGGAGGAAGAGAGAAAGAACAAAATATAGAAAGACCGGAAGAGAAACAAGAGGGAAGGAATGAGGGGGTATAGAAAGGAAGGAAGAGACAGAGAGATGTATAGAAGAACAGAAGAGAGAAAAGGAGGAGGAGTAGAAAGGAAGGGAGAGAGATGGAAAGAACGGAAGAGATATAAAAGAAGGAATGAGGGGGAATAGAAAGGAAAGAAGGGAGAGATGGAAGAACAGAAGAGAGACAAGGAGGAAGGAATAAGATGGAATGGAAAGGAAGGAAGAGATAGGTGGAAAGGACAGGAGACAAGAAGGAAAGAAGGACGATGAATATAAAGGGAGAGAGATGGAAAGAACAGAAGAGAGAAAAGAAGGAAAGAAGGAGGAGGAAAAGAAACTAAGAAAGGTAACACAACACTGAGGAAGGACAATAAAAGGAGAAAAGAGGAACAGAAGTGAGAGATAAACAAAGAGAGAGGGAGAGAAGAGAGATTGCTTGAGGTGGAACTACCAAAGAACGGAAGAAAGCAATGAAGGAAGCAAAGGAAAAAAGGACAACAGGAAAGAGATTGGGCGAACAAAGAAGAACAAAGGGATGACAGCAGATAGCTAATGGAGGGATGGACCTACATTATAATAACTCCTATATTGTCATCCCCTGGACTGGCGTGCTAGCACGCTAGCCGGTTTGTTAGCACGCCATGCTGGCATCCAGACATCAATGTTTCATTTGGTCTGGGAGGCCGGGGACTTTTGCCCTGCGGACATATGGGACTTATCTCCTCTTCCAGGGAGAGATAGGCCCTTTCTGCTCCACTTCATAGCAGGAAGGCAGGGGACGGTGCTGGGTTTAGAGACAAACAGAGCAAACCGCAGGATCCGCTAGCTTCCCCCTCTCTGTTGGTCAAATCTCATCTGTCATGGAGTTTGTGTGTAGTTCTATGCATTCATGTAGAACTTTAAAAAGCAAACCAGGCTTCAACAAGATAGCACACACACACACACACACACACACACACACACACACACACACACACACACACACACACACACACACACACACACACACACACAATGGATGGAATAAATGAACTAGGATAAACAAAAATGGAACACAAAATGAGAACCAATTCAGCTAAAGCAAAATAATAAAGTGAAAAAAAATTGAAATTAAAATACAAATATATATATATATATATATATATATATATATATATATATATATATATATATATATATATATATATACTGTGAATACAGTGGAAGAGGTCAAAGCCCTTTGAAAAGAAAAGCAAATATGTGTATTTTATTTAACTTTTACCACCAACTATCGACTGGAAGATTGTTCCAATGCTTCAAAAGTGGTTTCTGCAGACCAAGGACTTGAATGTATTTATACAACGCTTCTCTAACCAGTGGCCACTCAAAGCGCTTTACAATATTGCCTGACCTTCAACCATTCATGCACACAATCACACACCGACTGCGGAGTCAACGATGCAAGGAGACGGCCAGCTCGTCGAGAGCAGTCAGGGTGAGGCGTCTTGCTCAGGGACACCTCTGCACTCAGCTAGGAGGAGCCGGGGATCGGACTGGCAACCTTCCGGTTACCAGCCAACCCGCTCTACCTCCTGAGCCTCATGCCGCCCCCGATGATTGGGTGAAGCATGCAGAGTCCTGCAGAGGCCTGGTTCCTGCAGTCCTGCAGAGGCTGGAGTCCAGCAGAGGCCTGGTTCCCTTCCTGGTCTTCGCGGTGTCTGACTTTGCGGGGAGGACGTGGCAGAGAATGAGTTTGAGCCACTTGGAAGCTCGAAAGCCAACCTGCTTTTGTTTTTTCTCTTTAACGTGATCAATGTTTATTTGATCAGCAGTAAAATGTGTTGCATGGATAAGCTCCATCAGGGCTGGAGAGCGGTACGGAGGAGCGATCTGCCAAGAATTACCCACAACACAACACGGAATAAATTAACCAAAGTACAATTAAAAATGATATCAGGTTTTAATTGTTTGGAAGGACAACAAACAGGTGTTACAGTAGTCTGTTGGAAGACACGCCATGTTTGGCGAGTGGGTTTTTCAAATTCACATGTTTATTTTAGAACATGACAAATAACATTACATCTCACAACCTACTTTGAAATAACATCTTCTTTCGCTTGAGGGGCTGTAAATCAAAAGAAGTAAACAAGGATGCACTTCTCAATGTTTATAACCTTAAAAGGCTCCAAATGCGATGTTGGGGATTGGCCCAATTATATTGGTTATGGATGGAAACATAAATCAGACGAGTGATGCGTCTGAGAAAATTCTGGGCGTATTTGTGCTCCGTCAACAATCTTAATTGTGTTAAAGGGCACCTATTATACCACCGTGTAACATCACAAGTTGGAGTGCCCTTCCAACTTCATGATGGATGGATCATGTTGTCACATCACAATCTGTGAACACCTTCCAAAGAAACCTTAAAACACACCTATTTAGCTTAGCATTCTCTTATTCCATTTTTTTTATTTTTCATTCTATTGTTAAGCACCTTGTGTTGCAATTTAGCACGAAAGGCACTATATAAATAAAGTTTCATTTGACTTAATTGGATTCAGGGTACTATTGTGAGACGGCTATCAATATCAATCAATCAATATCATTGCTTAGCCGTCGCACAATAGGCCAAAATAGGGCAGAAATACCAGTAAATAAGGGATTACCCATGCATCCTTCTCATTGGACCGTACATAGGATCGGTGCCATGGAACGGATGGTAACAGCAGGTCAAGGTTGTCACTGCTCAGTTCAACACACAAAATTATATTAGCTTCGGCTAACTCCCAATATAATGCTGACCAATGTTCTCGATGTCCCCTGTCTCACTTCATATCACACCATCTATACGACACGGTCGTCGCGCTCGGCCCTACATACCGGCCGAGATTGCTTTCTGCACCGGTTCTGTTTTTTTTTCCGGGGCCAAAATCTTCTGGTAGTTTCTGGAGAATCCCATCATGGCCGGCGGGAACAGGTGTGAAGAAGCAGGGAATAGTCTTTTCCCTGAGCACATTGCACCTCCGTAATGGAGGAGAGGTGGAAACGATTAGCAAACTAACAGCTCTGCCCAGGAGGGACTGGCTTCTCCTGGAGGAGGTGGAGGAGGAGGTGGAAACCACGACACCTCCCGACGTGGAGAAGCTCCTTCACACTGTTTAGTGGTGGAAGTTGAAGAGGAGAATTCATAAGGTTTGAACTTTTACCGCCCCAACAACCAGCTGGTTTGAGAGAGGGTTAGGAAAGGGAGCGTGGATGGGGTCAAGCTGGTGATTGATTAATCAGATATTCAACAACTGTCGTTATGGTGATGTTTGAATAAGGGTTAGGCAGGGCTATGTTTAAGATTTGATGGTTACGTTTAGGATAGTTTAGTTGAAGTATGCAGTTTTAGACGGACGAGGTATCAGGTTTTAGATGGTTACCTTGAGGTACTAAGCTATAGATAGTCACGTTTAGGTAGTAATCGTGATGTTGAGGCATTAGGCAATTGGTGGTTAAGTTTAGGTATTAACCTAGCAGTTAAGTAGTTAAGTTTAGATATGAGATTGGAAATGGTATTTAGAGATATTAGGTTATTCATTGTTATGTTGAAGTGTGAGGTTGGAGATGGTCACATTGGACGGTTAGCGATGACTGACTTTATGTATGAGGTTAGAAATGGTTATGTTAAGTATTTGGTTTGACATGGTTACATTTAGGTATAAGGTTAGAGATGGTAACTTTTAGGAATGAGGTTAGAGAAAGAAATAGTTAGGGACTAGGGGAGGGTGTGAAATATCAAGGAAAGGAAAGGATCTTGGAAAAGCAACAGAATACCGTTGCGAACCGTTGCGAATGAATGGAAATAAGGGAGGGGAGAGAAAGGGAGAGAAATAAATAAACCAAGGAGGAAAGAAACTAATGATCTCAGGAGGAACTATCAAACAAATAAATAATTGTAAATGTCACCGTATGCTATTTCAATCATTTCTTTGCATTTTGTTCTCTGAAAAGATAATAAAGGTAATAAAATACTTTTCACTCTCAACATCTGTTGGTTTAAAAGCAAGTGGTTTGCCAGAAGAACCTTAGCGGCCGATAACAATGCAAAAAGAAATGTTTGATTCCCGCACACATGAAAGCAGAAGACAGTTTGACAGGATCGACGTTCAGTCACATCGGAGACATCACAGTAAGCGTTCCGACATCACAGACGTCTTCATCTCCCCGTGCGTGCGGGAGCGTGAACCAACCAAGGAGGAACAAGCGACCACGCAGGGACGATCAGGGAAGAAGGCGTCGGCGGAGGCGACCTGCTGTAACTACGGCAACCGGCCCCGCTTCCTTTGAATGGAGCAGCTGGTTGATTCCTTTGATCAGCGGTCCCCGTTGCCTGGCGGTCCCGCGGGACCGGCCGTTGAACGGGAACGCCGCCGACGCCCGTCTGGAGCGACGCTCCCCCGGGACTTGGCCAGGGTCAGAGCTAACCGCTAACCGCTAGCGGGCTTTGCTAGCCCCCTGCCTTCCCGTTTTGCTTTGGTTGCGGCGGAATTAAAGCGGGTGACTCGCGGTGTTGACTTGTGAAGCGGCCTGTCAGACTCGATTGATCTAGAGTCGGGCGGAGAAGCATTGAAGGAGGCTGTCTCTAATCGGAGAAGCTTTTAGATTAAAAAAAGAGCGACGGAGCGATCGGCGAGGTGGAGGGTTTCATATTGCCTGTCTTTGTGTAACGGCCGTAATTCAGATGTATGTTCCACGCCGTAATTGATTCTGACCTGATTGAAATGGTTTGCCGCCATCCCAACCCCTCCCCAATCATTGATAATGATTCATCGAATAATTGCGGGGAACAATTTAAAATGTGGCCTCCACCCCTTCGTCTGAGATGCGGTCGGTGGGGGGGGGGGGGGGGGGGGGGGGGGGGGTACATATCCCGAAGGAGGAGGACCCTAATGAGCAGATTTCATGTTTGGACACGGGCCATTATGGCCAGATATAAACATTATGTCCCTGACCTTTGCTCGCCGAAATCCTGCAGAATCAAAACGCCTTCAAAAACAGAAATCATTTGAATAGACCTCGTGCATCTCTTTATTAGCTTTTCTGGGCTGGATAATGTGTTGTTCTCCTCCATACAAAGCCTCACATAAAGGTGGTGTCTGCCGCTTGTTTGTTTGTTTGTATTCAGTTCACCATCGCGCTTTTTTTTACGGGAGCTTCTGAACATTGACAGTTTTATCCCCCCGCGGCAAACTTTTTGTTTTGTCTTTATTACAATGTTGTGCTCTCATAAATTATAAAACTGAATTGTCGGGGATTTTAAAACAATGTGTGCGAGGGAGATAATTACAGTATGCCATCGCGCATGGGGGAAGAGTGAGGGGGGCGGAAGAGGAAACCGTTTCTCTTGAATACATCAACACTGATCCGAGCTTGGCTGGGTAATATGTCCTCTGTCTTAGAAGCCACCAGTCTTTGCTATCGCTGGGAAAATGAATCAAAATCATCAGCGTCAACAGTTGGGAACTTAGTTCGGCTTTAACTGTCCCAATTATCTCAGATGAATTTGCTGCTCGCTTTTGTTTCTGGATAATACGGGGCCTAGCCTTGACAAGAGAACACTTCACATCTTCTTCAAAGGGCGCCGTGTGTACTTAATAGCCAGCAAAAAGCCTGCATAATTTGTTTAATAATTAACGTTAAGACATTACTTCACTCAAAACTTGTATTTTTTCCTCCAGGGGGATTCATTTATGCATGCAACTATGTTAGTATAGCACCGCATGACTGCATCGTACCCCTTGGATTTAGAAAAAGGTCCAACAAACGGATCAGTCTCAGGGTTTCTAGAACGCATCATGGAGCGTGTGAACCTTTACTCTGACCCGAAGGTCAGAGGTCAGAGTTCAGGTTCAGTTTACATGCAGTATTTCTCAGTCTCAGTAGTGAAAGTGGAAGTACGAACACAAGTACTTCACAAAGTACTTCACAGAGAAGCTGGTCAAGTATGTGCTAATATAAAGGAAGTAATAACAACAGAGTATAATTATGACAGGCTGGAAGAGCAGCATTCATAATGAACTGAAATGCTTGTTGTGTTTTTCCTCAACAGGTTAATGTAGGAGACATGTGAATCTGGCAGAAACCAGTTTTACAAACCCAACAAAAAAACGAATCCATCCACAGAACAGGAAACCTGTCACACGGAAAGTGTAGGGATGTGTTTCAAGGCTTCAATTAAGTCAAAGCGTCGCTCAAAACGTGTCTGACGACATGCTGTTAATTGTGAGTGTCTCCATAAAACCCATTAGCAGTAGTTAGCCACCTGTTCCTGAGTCTCTGTGGCCCTGGATTCTTTGTGCTCACACTGTCTACTTTCCTCACCTTCATGCTCCATGCTCTCTCTTTCCTCTCCACCCTACTCTTATCTCTCTCTCTCTCTCTCTCTCTCTCTCTCTCTCTCTCTCTCTCTCTCTCGGCCATGAATAATTGATAATGCGATGGGATTCTGGGTTTTCAGGAGTTGGAGCACTCCGTATCTGTCTCATAATGATTACCGAAGGGGTCCAGGGATTAGGCCTCGCCAGTCTCCCCCATCCGACCCCTTTATCCCCCATAATCCCCAAAACAAAGGTCTCCTCGGCACCGGAGACATCGACCGATCCTTATCATCCCGCTCTGAGGGATAAGACAACCCCCCGCCCCCCGCTGGCGGCCTCCACCACGACCGGAGTTTAGAAAAAAGTACCAACCCCATCACTCCAACCTGCACACCTCCTCTCTCACCAAGCTCCTTACCCCCCCCCCCCCCCCCCCCCGTACCACCCTCCCCCTTACCTCCCTCCCCACCTCACACCCCTCACTTCACACCCCCTGGAAGTGAAAGAGGACAAGGAGGAGGAATTAGTTTCTAGGTCACCGTGGTTACAACCCCACAGCCTCACCCCTCGTGTTTCCCAGATTGTGTTTTTATATCAGGGGATAAAGCCCGGCGTGGGGGCGTTGGGAGGGACGCGGTCCCCGGAAGGGGGGCTCCGGATTAGGATCAGGGGAGCAACATCACACACAGACACACGATGGAATATGAGGGGAGCGGAATTACGGAGGTGGAGGGGACAGGGAACCGCGGGGACGCACGGCGGCAATGTGAGGGGTAGGTCAGGAACGGCGGACATGTCGGGTGTGAGGTCAGACAAGACTCAATTACAGCAGAAACAAACCACAATTGGCCTTTCAATGCAGAACCGAGAAAAGACAGTTCAATGTTATTGATGGCACTTAAAAGTAGTACTTAGCATTGTGTAGCTTACTATCCTAGCTATCTTTGTGGTATACCTGGAATGGGTTAACCTAACAATTGTTAGTGCTTGGCACTTGGTTCTCTGAACATCCTTACTGTACCGACGGCGATATATTGTTGTTTCTCTTTCATCTGACAAATATACTTATTGTAAGGCACTTTGGATAAAAGCATTTGCTAAATGCCCTGAATGTAAATGCAAACGTAAAATGTAGAAAGCAACGGTCATATTGCATACTGTTAATCATCACCTGGTTTTAATTCTCCTTCAACTTCCGAGAGAAAAGTTCCACTCAAAGCCGACCTGAAAAGGGGAATCAGTCAGGAGACGAGGAACAGGAAGAGGAGCCCGCCCACTTCCTCTTCCTCTACCCGTGAATGGGATGACCGTCGCCTCAACCCGCTCCATTGACTGAGCACCAGAACACGCTCACACACAAAGAGAGACGGAGAGACGGAGAACAGGGGAAGCTGACAGCGGAGGTGGAGCTCAGACACCATGAGCCGCAGAGTCAGAGGCTGCCAAAGCGAGGATGTCCCCGAGCCTCCAGGAGAAGCTGGGGTAGGAGGAGCTCAGAGGAGGAGTTCAGAGAGGGAGCGCCTCAGAGGAGCAGCTCAGAGGAGCGGCGGCGGCCCACATGCTAAGGGGGTTTTACTCTCTGAGGCGGCAGAAGGAAGCCGAACACCTGAGGCAGGCAAAAACCGGCAGCAACATCAGTCCTGCTCCAGATCTGTTTCCCCCCCTCCTCCTCCCCAGCCTGTAACCCGGGAGAATCCATTTTGTCCCGTGGATGACCTCAATACGTTCGCCGGGGACGCTGTGATGTCATCGCTCGTCAGCACATTCACAAAATGGAGGAGGTGTTGTTTCCGGCGATCTTTCGTTCCCTTTTCTCTCTCGTGCCCCAAATACTAATTCCTCATTTCCTCCGTTGGATTCGTCCCCGGATACAAAAGAAATGCCTCGTTTTCATTCTCCTCTCATTGCCCTCTAATCCTTTATCCTTCACCCGGTGTCTGTCCTCCCGCCGCACATTACACACACATTACAGGTACAAACACACACACACAGACACACTTCTACCCACACAAACACAAACACAGGCATATACACACACACTTACACTCGTGTAAACATCCACCCATTCATCATAACAATAAAAAAGTCAAAATAATTCGAATAAAACCACCACATGTACAGCTGAAGGAGAATTCTATTGACTAAAAGAGAAGTTGGATGACTGTAGACGTTCTTCTCCACAGAAACGTACAGTGAGTTGAGACCCATGAAGGAGACAGGAGGGGTTAGGGGTTAGGGTGTCTTGCTCAAGGACGGCTCCAGGTAGACTACAGGCGTTTTGTCTCACCCCCAGAACGCTCGAGGCAGAAGGTGGACCCCCCTAACGACCGAACCAGCCGCCCACTCATCAGTACTGCTGCATCCCAGCATCAGCACCAACCACGGCCCCAACACTACATCTCCCATCAGCGGACACTTAGAAACACATTCACAACAACAACACAACAACAACCCCCCCTCCCCACCCTTCCCCCTCATCCTCATCCTCTCCCTCCTCCTCCTCTTCATTGTTGCCAAGGCGACATGACTGGTCCTAACAGTACATTTCCATCGGCGGACACTTAGAAACACATTCACAACAATAACACATTTATGTTCACCCCCTCTCGGTTCCCCCTCCCCCCCCCCCCGGTCCTCGTCCTCATCGTTGCCACGGCGACCTGACAGGTGACGTGTGACAGGTGACGGACGCCGGCGACCACGGCGGCGGTGTGCGGCCGTGATGAATGACCCTCATCAGGATGTCTGGCGCGGCGGCCGGCCCGGGTCACCTCCAAGGCCGCCGCTGACATTTCAGCGCCGCACTGTATATGCAAATACCTGCCAATCAATTAGCACCGCGGCGGCGCTTTGGGCGGGGCGGGGGAGGCAGCGCGGCATTGTGATTAAAACAACCAAACGGCCGACCCAACGGAGGGAAAACAAATAAAAACAAAAAAACTTTAAAGAGTGTTGGGCGCAGCGGCGCGCTCCCTGGCTCCCTGCTCTATCGCCGCCTCGTAACCGCCGGGCATGAAGCAGGCGGGAATCAGTGTGGAATGGGGGGAAGATGGTGTGTAAACAGAGGGAGCGGTAAATCTGGATGCGTGTGTGTGTGTGTGAGGCGGGCGGGGGGGCAGACAGGGGGGCTTGTCAGAGATCAGGGTGATGGCTGATGGAGGAGCGGAGTGCCAGCAGTATTCTGAGCAGCGAACTCTACACTACTGCTCAGGCAACTGGTGGGGGGGATGTGTGTGTGTGTGTGTGTGTGTGTGTGTGTGTGTGTGTGTGTGTGTGTGTGTGTGTGTGTGTGTGTGTGTGGATGCCCTTGTCGTTATGCTTGCCCTTGTCCACGTTTTGTCAGTACACCTGTTCTGCGTGCATGTTTGTTTTGGTAGTAGAGTGAAGGCGTGGGTGATATGACGTGTGTGTGATCTGTGTGTCTGTGTGTAGGCGTGTGTGCATGTCAAGGTATTGGTTTTGAAGGTGGGTGTGAGTGTCTGCGTGTGCGTGTGTGTTGAGACGTGTGTATGTCAAGGGGTTGGTTTCGAAGGCGTGTGTGTAGGCGTGTTTGTGTAGGTGTGTGTGTTTTTGTGCGCAGATCTATGCGTGTTTTGAGTGTGCTTAGCTCTATGCGCGTCGGGCCCCCTCCTCAAACACGCCGAGGGGCCCCCGGCTAAGAGGTCTGAGTGCGGCGGGCGCCGTTTGTTTGCGGTGACAGCGGCGTCGCGCCCTTCCGGCCCGGCTCGCTCGCAGACAGACAAATACCTTTTTAACAAAGAGCGGGAGAGGCCGCGGACAGACGGACGGCTGATTTAGTGTCGAGCAGCGCCGCCCTCGACGCCGCCCGCCGTAAACACCATCAGCCACACTCTGGCTGATGACGCTTCATGCAGAGCGAGATTAAAAGCATGCATCGCTCATAGCAAACGCTGCAGCCACCGCCGCTGCCGCGAGGGCATCCAGGAGGTAAAATGTTGCTGCGTCCTTTGACACTATTTGAGATCCGTGTGTGTGTGTGTGTGTTTCTTTACAAGATGTCTAAGTATGTATGGTGGTGCAGATGGGTGCCCATGTGTGAAACTATATACATATGATCGTACTTGTGTGAGAGTGTGTGTGTGTCTGTGTGTATGTGTGTGTGTGTGTGTGCGTGTGTACGTGTCTGTGTGTGTATGTCTATGGCTGTGTCTTGTGTGTGTGTGTGTGTGTGTGTATATACCTGTGTGTGTCTGTGTGCCTGAGTATGTGTTCATATATACGTATGTTTATGTGTATGTGTATGTGTATGTATCTGTGTGTGTGTGTGTATGTGTGTGTGTGTGTGTGCTTCCTCCCCCCTGCTGTGTGCTCTCCGGCGGGGCTGTGTGAGTGTGCCCGCCCGTCCCGTCGTGTGGGAGGAGAGTGGTCCACAGCTCTCTGGCGTGCAACAGTGCAGACTCCTGCATAATGCATGAGTCTGCATTGAGCCGTAATCTCCGCCTCCACGCACTAATGAAACTAGTGCATTTCGAACTGCGTGGAACTCAGGCTGCCGTATAATGCGTCGAGGAGGGGAGAGAGAGAGAGAGAAAGAGAGAGAGAGAGAGAGAGCACAGCTTCCTTTTCACTCTAGCTAGATCCCGCTGGCTCCTTTCAGGTCCTCAGCGCACCAATCAGGAGCCACGACGCTACACTGCACAATTTGTTGTATTTTTCTGGCGGGGCATGTAGAAGGCAGTTTGAGCGGCGTTCATGGACGCGATGTTCATGTTCCACGGAGTTGGGAGGGGAGTTTTCAGCGGTCCACTGATGTGAGCGGCGTATCTGTGCACTTCCAACGGCACTCTGAGCAGGGATGAGGGGGAGACGTGTTACTGATGGGCGATGATCATCGAATCACATTATCCTCTCGCAAACTGCCTAGAATCACGGCAAACTGCTGAGGGGTGGAAGTCGGGGTCGTGAGCTGACACTTCTGATAGGGTTGAGGGGGGGGGGCGGGCTCTCAGGCAAGACCGCTCGCCTCTCAGCCAATCGGCGCGGTCGTACGTTTTTCACGTAAGACTCGATGAACTGGCGGTCACCCGCCCGCAAGTAATAGATTGCAGAGAATCTGTCAACATCGCAAAGTTCAACCCACTCTGACTCACTCACACACATCTTTACAGAGGGAGGGATGAGAGGGAATTCTTGAACAAATAGAAAACCGTGCCTCTCTTTCTTTCTCTTTCTCGCTCTCTCTCCCCATCCATCATTCATTCACTCAGTGAGACAGCAGTGTTATCACCGCCCGTCGTTCAGCATTGTGATGCGAACGCACAAAAGAAAATGATGTCTGCCATTTCATTGGCCTCTTGTATCAGAGCCGTACACCAACACTGTCTCACAGATATTCTGAGCGTGAGTGGATAGCTAAGCCCTTACCCTGGCTGCGTTAATGCAATACCATACCAGTAGTTTCACACAGGGAATTGAAGCCCTAACCCTGGCAGGTTAATGCCCTACCCTTGACAGGACAAGATATTAGTGTTCTCTGCCATAGCGTCTAAAATGATACTCTGTCCTCTCATCTATCCAAGCTTCCTTCCGTCCGTCCGTCCATCCCTCCCCTGCTGTGTCAGTCTGGCCTTCGGTGAGTCTGTCAGTCTGTCAGTCTGTCTCTTGGACCCCGGCCGAGGGTGTCTGGGGCCCCTGTGAGGGGCCGATAAAGGCTGACAGCAGAACGGGAGTAGCAGACGTGTTAGAGAAAACGTATTAAGTGTGGAGGGGAAATAATACCGTTTCAGAGACGTTTGATGCATTCTGGAAGAGGGAGGGAGAGAGAAGGAGAAGAAGAGAGAGGGAGAGGGAGGGAGAGAGAAAGAGAGAGAAAGAGAGGGAGAGAAAGAGAGAGAGAGAAGGAGAGAGAGAGAGAGAGAGAGAGAAAGAACGAGAGGGAGAGAGAGATTGAGAGCGGGAAGGAGAGAGAGAGGGAGAGAGAGAGCGAGAAGGAGAGAGAGAGAGAGAGAGAGAGAAAGAACGAGAGGGAGAGAGAGAGATTGAGAGAGAGGGAGAGAGAGTGAGAGAGAGAGTGATAATGAGAAAGAGGAGACGAGAGTGACAGCGAGAGTCAGAGAGGAAGGAGGGGGAGAGGGGGAGCGAGAAAGGTAGCCACGCTTGACATAAATAACAGAAGCGGCCGTGTTTGGGAGCTGTTTGCTTCTGAAGGATGAAGAAGATTCTCTACCTCTCACCGATCCCTCAATCCTGGTTGGATGACATCATCCAATCCCCTGTGTGTGTGTGTGTGTGTGTGTGTGTGTGTGTGTGTGTGTGTGTGCGTGTGTGTGTGTGCGTGTGTGTACCTTATGTGTGTGTGTGTGTGTGTGGTGGTGTTCGTGTGTGTTCGGGTAGGGGGTGGTGTGTTTGTGTCTGTGTGTCTGGTGTGTGTATGTGTGTGTGTGTGTGTGTGTGTGTGTGTGTGTGTGTGTGTGTGTGTGTGTGTGTGTGTATGTACTGTGAATATGTATGAAGTGTGTGGGGGTAGGAGGGGGTTATAATGAGGTTCACTGAACACCA
>NC_136951.1:14983306-14993054 GCF_949987615.1 Pollachius pollachius
CACTAACACACGCAGGCCCACACACACACACTACAGCACATGCAAACACACACAAACACACACACTACAGCACACGCAAACACACACACACACACACACACACACACACACACACACACACACAGCATGTGTTTCCCCTTCACATGTCCGCTTACACACTAGATTACATATTGCAGACACACACCCACAAACACACACACACACAAGCACAGAAGCAAATGTGCATGATGCAAGGTCACAGTTGTTGTGTGTTTGGCACAGTATACAAGCACACATGACACAAACACAAACACACACACAGGCGTTACCAATCACTTTACCACACACAAAGAGGCATGCCGTGAACGCACACAAACAGACGTGCCACAACCGTGACATAAACATACTTACACAACTTTCACAACACAACACACACACATACACATACACACAAAATGAGTCACAACTGAGACAGAACATATCTTTGATAAATATAAATATATATATATGTATTTATAAACCTCTTCTGACACTTGTGTGTCAGAAGACACACAAGTATCCTGCTTTATTCCACGTTTTAGAGCGTGACACATTGACGTCAGAGGAAGACATCTTGTTTCTTCAGAAGACTTCCAGAAGAAAGCACTCCAGGCCTTATAAGACAGAGGACTAACAGCCAGCTTCGCCTAAACCTCCACCCAGCCTCACCTAAACCTCCACCCAGCCTCGCCTAAACCTCCACCCAGACTCACCTAAACCTCCACCCAGACTCACCTAAACCTCCACCCAGACTCACCTAAACCTCCACCCAGACTCACCTAAACCTCCACCCAGACTCACCTAAACCTCCACCCAGACTCACCTAAACCTCCACCCAGCCTCACCTAAACCTCCACCCAGACTCACCTAAACCTCCACCCAGACTCACCTAAACCTCCACCCAGCCTCACTCCTAGGGTGGAGGCTAGGGTCAACAGACCAGGGCTTCATCAGGGAGGGGGTAGGGGCCTTTTAATAAAAGCTGTCTATATATCGGACATCTTCGATCGAACTCGGAACAATCGTTCCGAGTCGATACACCCTAGCCCATATGCTATTATTCACACCGCTGACACCTCTACAAAAAAACCTTTTCCCTTTAGCCAATCACAAGGCTTCTTCTCAGGGAAATGATCAGAGTGTAATTAACGAGTTCATACGTTTGTAATTTATTAGGTAGGGGTTAATCAAGGAGAACACACAACCAAATACCCTCAAATGAATTTATTGATTGACTCATGGGTGAGCTGGTTGATTAGGATGGACCAGATCGACTCCATCCACTAGAACCAGGGAGTCTGTGGACGGGGGTTTGGAACCAATAAGGTAAAGAACCTGGTAGTCTTCATCAACCACCACATCTCTGGAACCAACTTCCAGAATGCTGAACTCACAACTTGTTTGCTTCAGCCTTTTATTAAAAAGTACTTGTTTATTTTGTTTTTGATATGCAACTTCTTTACTTTCTGTGTTTGTATTCTACAGTTGGCTTCAAACGATTGTCTTGTGCTTTTACATTTAATTGCTTCCAAAACTGCGCCTCCCGCCTTTGCAAAGCGCTCTGAAGGGTCTTTGTTTCGGACTGGTGCTATAGAAACAGACACAGCCTTCTGACCTTGATGTGGTGAGATACAGACCAGAGTAAACAGGCTAACATCAACACTAACACACTGGCTATTAGTCTCCATGATGGGAGTTTTTATTGATCACCAGAGGAGCCAGGAGCTTCTAGAATATGAGACTCTGTTGCTCATTGTTTTAACCGACATCTGCCCATGACATCAAGTGGTCCGGGGAACGTTCACACAGCTCACCACACAAAGTGATTAGCAGTAGCCGGGCTCGTGGCAGCTAATCATTAGCAGGTCTGTTCGTATACACAGGACCTTTAACGGACCTTGCAAATTATTTCCCTCAATCAGGAATAGCCTCAAATATCTCAAGCTTACAAGTCAGCAAACTCCCAGGACCCCGTATGCAGATCAGGTGACCCCGAGTGGCTCCCGGCTCCAAGGTTGTGAACCCCTGCGCTGAGGCCACGCCCTCGCACCGTTCGGTTCATGGCATTATGAATCCCCCGCAACGATGTGTGGCGTGTGTGTGGAGAATGGCTGGTCTACGCAGCCTTACCTGGCCTGAGTCAGAGGCTGGCGAGGCTTGGGGAGGATGGGGGAGGATGGGTGAGGCTGGGGGAGGATGGGTGAGGCTGGGTGAGGCTGCACACCTGGGGTTCATTAAGTAATCAACGCACACATGTTACAGTGAGGTACAGTACAGTCTGGGGGGGTCAGGGGTCACCCTCTACAGTGAGGTACAGCACAGTCCGTAAAATCGGGGAAAATTAGGCTCATGACCTGTGCAATTTTCCCAGAGTTTATCACTTACACTCCGCAATTATCACCGACGTGCTGTAATTGTGGAGCAATCATCCGCGACGCTTGATTAATTGGACAGCTTCACGGTGTTATTATTATTTTTAATTTTGGCTAATTTAGGCTTCGTTTATTGAATTTTAATTAAGATGAAGTGCATCACAGTTTTCCGCGAAGTTTGCAATACTGGCAAACAGGAAATTAAACTTGTTATTGAGCTTCCCTGGCTCGTCGCAAACTGGCAACTCCTTACCTTCTCTCTCCTCAAAAAAACATAAACAACTGCCGCCCGCAAAAAAACAAAAACACGCTTTTATTTTCCGGACGAGACACGGATGCCTGACAGGAAACGGATTGCGGCGTTTTCCCGCCTCCCCGGCTCAACAGCTTCCTGTCGGGGAGCGTATGGACGGCTGTGATGTAGGACGCTGTTTAACCCAGAAACGACGCGCCGCCCCGCGGGAACGCCGCGCTCCACGCTTCCCACATCCATCATGCGGGGCAATCGAAGGAACGCCGTCCGCGGGCCCCCCCTGGGAGGGCGGCCGGGAGACGGGGGAGATGGGGGGAGATTGGGGAGAGGGGGGGAGGACCGGGAGATGGAGAGAGACGGGACAGAGATGAAGAGAGAGAGAGAGAGAGAGAGAGATTAAGAGAGTGAGAGAGTTGAAGAGAGAGACAGCATTCAGGAGACAGAGCGCGCGAGCGAGAGACGCCGAGAGAGAGAGACAGAGAGAGAGAGAGAGAGAGAGAGAGATGGGAATAGAGTCGAAGCTGGCAGGTTTCTCCCCACATGCGGGCCCAAACTATTTTCCCGACCTTCTATATTTCCACCGTTTACAACGTTCCCTGGCCCTAAAGTGCCTCTTCTGTCACTTCCCATCAGCCCCTCGGATGCGGGCGCAGGGGAGCGAGAGCGCCCTGGGGAACCAGGGCTAGGGGGGCATCGGGGGAAATCTCCCCCCTCGTCTCCCCCCCCCCCCGTGAGATCCAGACCGCGGTGGGCACGGCCACCGAAACACACCGCTGCCCTTCGCAGCCGTGGGGGCCATGTTTACAGGCTCATTCCGCTGTTCATCACCCCCTCCCCCCCCCCCCCCCCACACCCCCAGTCATGCTGTCCCAAACCCCCTTCATGACGGGCGGACCCCCGCCTGACAGGGTGACCCTGCTCCCGTCTCGCTCGCTCGTGGGGAAACGTTGTGTCCCGGGGAGGATGCTTGAGAGGAGGCTTGTGGCTTGTTTTTCCCGGTTGCTGGCAGCAGCAGAAAGAGAGAGAGAGAGAGAGAGAGAGAGCGTCGGGGCCTTCATGGATATAAATGCTCCTGCTCCCTCGAAACGACCCTGACTCGTTAGTGTATCGACGGCGCTTTAAACTGTGGAGTCTTCTGGGGGCCGTGCCGGCCGTAGTACCCTGTACGGCGCTCCCCGAGGCCTGATTACAGACCTGTGATCACTCTACTTCCCGCCGCTCTCTCCCCTGGACACCTGTCATTGGACGGACGGCATGTCACTCCTGAGACGGCGGATTGCGATTGGCGGGATTTGGGAAGCTCCTCCTGGAAGGCAGGGCTTGTGCTTGGGGGCATTCGTTAGTGGAAGGAGAAGCTAATGGATTATTAATCTGGGAGCGAGGAGCGCGTCCGGCGCACACCTGCAACACAACGCACTTAATAGCCCGGAACACGCATGCACGCACACAGACACGCACACACACAGTCGCACGAACAGACACACACCATGCAAACTCACGCATAGCCACACTGCAAGAAAAGGCATAAGCACTAAAACAAATCATCGTGCACAAACTAAAACACACACACACACACACACTCAAACATAAACATAAACCATAATATATTATTTTAGATACACAAACACAGGTGCAAGGATGCAACCACTGACAATACACACACACTCACAGCCACATACACATCGACACAAACGTACACACAGACACCACACACACATACACAGCTATACACAAATCGACACAAGCGTACACACAGACACACATTCACTCACAGCTACGTACACACAGACACACACAATCACTCACACACACACACACACATACACACACACACACATCCACACCCACACACTCGTGCCTGCCGGCTGCTGGTGGCTGCTGGTGAGTGTTTCAGACTGAAATAGCCCGGGGCGTGTGATGAATGGCCGTCCCAGTAAAGAGAAGGGATATATCTAATTACCTGTAATTAATTGTGCTGCCAGATATGTTTCTCAGGGTTTCGTCCGCCAAGCGCCTGGCTCTCCGGCCGCTCCTAGCCCTCCTCCTCCGCCTCCTCCTCCCCCTCCTCCCCCTTCCCTCTTCCTCACCCTCCCCCTTCCCTCTTCCTCACCCTCCCCCTTCCCTCTTCCTCACCCTCCCCCTTCTCTCTTCCTCACCCTCCCCCTCCCCCACCCCCCCTTCTCCGCCTCCTCCTCCCCCACCTCCTCGCCCTCCCTCCCCTGCTCCTCCCCACTCTCCCTTCTCCCCCCTCCTCCCCCCCTCCCCTCCCCCCCTCCCCTGCCATAAACAAATGGCGGCCCGCGCACGTGATGCATATGATCCTTCTTTTCCCGCCGCCGCCCCCCCCCCTCTGTCATGTGGCCGCTCCCCAGGAGACGCAATTAGCCGCCGCACACGCACCCACGCCCGCGCACACTGCACACAAACGCCCGCGCACACTGCACACATGCATGTGTCGGAGGCAACGGGGACACTTTTTCAGACGCAATCACACACACAAACAGCCGTACACGAGCTGGCAATATATGCGTGGCAATGCACTGGAACACACACAAACGCGGGCACACACACACACACACACACGCATATACAAATCCTGCAGGCCTGCGGGAACACTCGGGGGGGGGGGGGGGGGGGGGGGGGGCGTTATTACACGAGGACGTACGTACAGAGCCTGGGAGGAACGGCCGCAGCCTGCTAGATGCGGGCAGGCGTACGCACGGCGCCTGGGAGGATCATGCACACGTACAGCAGGTAACACACAGGGGGGAGGAGTAACACACACAGGGGGGAGGAGTAACACACAGGGGGGAGGAGTAACACACAGGGGGGAGGAGTAACACACAGGGGGGAGGAGTAACACACAGGGGGAGGAGTAACACACAGGGGGGAGGAGTAACACACACAGGGGGGAGCAGGTAACACACAGGGGGGAGGAGTAACACACAGGGGTGAGGAGTAACACACACAGGGGGGAGGAGTACACACAGGGGGAGGAGTAACAGACGGGGGGGAGCAGGTAACACACAGGGGGAGGAGTAACACACAGGGGGGAGGAGTAACACACAGGGGGGAGGAGTAACACACAGGGGGGAGGAGTAACACACAGGGGGAGGAGTAACACACAGGGGGGAGGAGTAACACACACAGGGGGGAGCAGGTAACACACAGGGGGGAGGAGTAACACACAGGGGTGAGGAGTAACACACACACGGGGGAGGAGTACACACAGGGGGAGGAGTAACAGACGGGGGGGAGCAGGTAACACACAGGGGGAGGAGTAACACACAGGGGGGAGGAGTAACAAACACAGGGGGGAGGAGTAACACACAGGGGGGAGGAGTAACACACACAGGGGGGAGGAGTAACACACAGTGGGGAGGAGTAACACACAGGGGGGAGGAGTAACACACAGGGGGGAGGAGTAACACACACAGGGGGGAGGAGTAACACACACAGGGGGGAGGAGTAACACACAGGGGGAGGAGTAACACACAGGGGGGAGGAGTAACACACAGGGGGTAAGTAACACACACAGGGGGGAGGAGTAACACACAGGGGGGAGGAGTAACACACAGGGGGTAAGTAACACACACAGGGGGGAGGAGTAACACACAAGGGGGAGGAGTAACACACACAGGGGGGAGGAGTAACACACACAGGGGGAGGAGTAAAACACAGGGGGGAGGAGTAACACACACAGGGGGGAGGAGTAACACACAGGGGGGAGGAGTAACACACAGGGGGGAGGAGTAACACACAGGGGGGAGGAGTAACACACAGGGGGTAAGTAACACACACAGGGGGGAGGAGTAACACACAGGGGGGAGGAGTAACACACAGGGGGTAAGTAACACACACAGGGGGGAGGAGTAACACACAAGGGGGAGGAGTAACACACACAGGGGGGAGGAGTAACACACACAGGGGGAGGAGTAACACACAGGGGGGAGGAGTAACACACACAGGGGGGAGGAGTAACACACACAGGGGGGAGGAGTAACAAACAGGGGGGAGGAGTAACACACAGGGGGGAGGAGTAACATACAGGGGGTAAGTAACACACACAGGGGGGAGGAGTAACACACAGGGGGGAGGAGTAACACACAGGGGGTAAGTAACACACACAGGGGGGAGGAGTAACACAGAGGGGGGAGGAGTAACACACAGGGGGTAAGTAACACACACAGGGGGGAGGAGTAACACACAGGGGGAGGAGTAACACACACAGGGGGAGAAGTAACACACAGGGGGAGGAGTAACACACACAGGGGGAGAAGTAACACACAGGGGTGAGGAGTAACACACAGGGGGGAGGAGTAACACACAGGGTGAGGAGTAACACACAGGGGGGAGGAGTAACACACACAGGGGTGAGGAGCAGGTAACACACAGGGGATAGGAGCATACACACGCACACGCACACATGCAGCACAATACGATATTGTTACATCCTCATGTCCGTGTAAACACACGCACGCACGCTCACACGCACGCACAAACACAAATGCATTCACGCACGTAAACACACACGCATGCACGCACACACACATATTTGAGCTGCGTGTGCTTAGATCCCCATTCCAGATAAAAGAGAATTATATATTAAGAGCATTATTTGAATCAGAAAAACATAATTGCGCCGTATAAATATTGCATGAATACAAATACCCTTATCCTCCTCTTCAAACGAGCATCAAACGACAGGGAGGAGCTGTCGTTCTCCCAGTGTGTGTGTGTGTGCGTGCCGCGGCCTCAGAAACAACCACAGGGCAACAACCTCAATGAGGGAGGGGGAGGGATGGGTCAAAGATAATTAACCAAAGGCAGAGCAGGACGACGACCGGAGCAGCGATAGCACTCTCTCTCTGCAGAGGGAGGGGTTGCGTGAGGGCGAGAGACCACAACAAATACGGCCGAAAACGGGAGATTAGTATTTGTGGCCTAAAAGTGTCGTGCGTCGGACCTGTGAGTCAGCACTAACCGGAACAAACACACACACATCAACACGCAATCCCTCACCCCCTCCCCCCTTCACGCTCCCCTGCTTGCCACTTCCAATCAGCAGCTTCTGTGTCACAAGGGGAGGGGGAGTTAGACAGCGTCCATTTCAAAACGCTTTTCAGGTAGAATTCAAGGTTTCCCCCTGTTTCCCTTTAGCGTTTTGGCTGTTTATTTGTTTTTCGCTGTTTACATTTGTTTGAAATGCGACTGTTTGGTTTTAAATGTATTTAAATGTCAATTCTTCTGATTGAGTTGTTTTAAAATGGCGGTGTTGATTCTTTTCTTTTTGTGTTTTTTTTGTATTTTTCGTTCAGCAGAATTAAATGAAGCAAATTCAAGGGAATTTCTAAATGTTTGTCTTTTTACGTAAGAAACATTGAATAAAGGTTAAGCTTTGATATTGAGTAAGTTAAACGTATTGTTAGTCAGACACCATAACGAAAGAAATAAAAAGATCCTAATTTAGATGTGAGACTACATGGAGAAGATGTCCGGTTTGATTGCAGGAGAAGGAGAAATGGGCCTGTGAAACGGAGGAGCTCACTGGCCAGCAAGCCTTTCTCATTATTAACCAATCAGAGCCTCTTATCCAGAGCGGATCACGGGAGGCTGGGAGCCATCGCAGAGACGGAATTACCACAAACAAATCTGGACAGAACTCTTCTATTTCAGACGCGTTTTCGGTTTATCATCTCCTCCATCCGTCCCTCCCTCTCTCCCCCCCTCCTCCCCTCCTCCCCCTCCCCCTCCCTCTCTCCCCTCCTCCCCCCATGCCAGGACACCTGGCCCAGATCATTTGGCCCGGCCTCAAACAGATCTCCAGGGCAACACGCGTGTCCGTCATGTACGGCCTGGACACGCCAAGACAAGCTTACCCTGGCGCGCTACACGTGGATCCTAGCCGCATGCTAACCCTGCCCCACTGAGGCAACCCGACACGCTAACACTAGCCCGCTAACCCCGAGCCGCTAACACTAGTATGCTAATCCCGACACGCTAACCCCGACACGCTAACCCCAACCCCGGGCCATACTTAACCCACACATGATGCCTTGTTTACTGCATCTGCAAAGCAATCAGCAAAGTCATAACACACACAGCAGGGTCACACACACACACATACACACACACAGATTCATACAAAGACACACACACACACAGATAAATACAAACACACAAAGATACACACACACACACACAGATACATACGAACACACACACCCGCACACACACGTACCCTTTAAAACAGAACAAACCCCCACAACCACACACACCCACCCACCCACACACACACACACACACAGATACCCCCCCGCCCATGTTGATACCCAGAGTGTGTGTTTTTAGGGATGCAGGGCAGCAGGACTATCAGTAAAGGTTATTAAGCCGCGCTTGATGCATCTATTTGTCGCCGCTGCATCCAGCGGGCTGACATTTATCAAGTACGTCCCGCTAAATGTCACCAGAGAGCCGCCACCCGTCCTCTCCCTAATTAGGACCTGAAAGTCACACCCAGCGTCCTCCCCCCTTCTCTCTCTCTCTCCCTCCCCTCCCTGCTCTCACCCACTGCCCCTCTCTGGGACCAGATTGATCTCCCTGCAACCGTCCCTCTCTCTCCACACCCCCCTGCCTCCCCCTCTCACGCCGTGACCCCCTCGCTCCTCTACCCTCCTCCTCTCCTCTCCCCTCCCCATTCCTGTCTCCTCCTCACCTCTCCTCACCCCTCCTCCTCCTCACCTCCCTCTGTCTCCTCCTCACCTCTTTGCCCGTCTCTCCAGATCCTCCCTCCCCAAACTCCTCTCCACACCTCCCTTCCTCCTCTACCTCTGCGCCTTGCCTCCTTTCCTATTCCCAGTTCAACTCTCCTCACTGGTCTCCCCCCCCCCCCCAGCTAGCCAGTACTGCATGTTAAGCAAACTTTGGGCTTTGAACAATTGATTTGGGGGTGAGGATAACGTGCAGACAAATGGGGAACCATGTAGGCCATCCGTCAGACACCGCCGCTCATTGTGTGCAGATTTCCACCAATGGGAGAAGCCGCCTGCCTCCCAGTGGGCTCCACCAATCACGCGCAGGCAGGGGAAAGGGGGGCGGAGGGGGC
>NC_136951.1:14993254-15044710 GCF_949987615.1 Pollachius pollachius
GAGAAGGAAAGAGAGGAGGAAGAGGAGAGAGGGGGGACACAGAGATCCACTCTGTCAGAACTGGGTTCAGACCCTGGAGGCCAGGGAACTGGGCGAGAGACAGAGGAGAGAGAGAGAGAGAGAGAGAGAGAAGAGAGAGAGAGAAGAGAGAGAGAGAGAGAGAGAGAGAGAGAGAGAGACGGACAGAGGTGGCAAGGTAGAAAGAGAGAGAGGTCGAGAGAAGGAGAGAGACAGAGAGAGAGAGGCGGGCGAGAGAGTATACTCTAGGGCTATTTATATCCTTTCTCTTGGACTTAAATGTTGCACAAAGACACTGGGAGAAGAGAGCGGGACTCGGCCATTTTACCAAACCTCCGACTCTCACACAGCCTGCATGGACACACACACACACACACACACACACCGCGCGCACACACAGACAAATACAGCTGGAGAGACAGACAGACACACACACACACACACAGCTGGACAAACACACACAGACACACACAGCTGGAGAGACAGAGACACACACATACATCTGGACACACACACACAACTGGATACACACACACACACAGCTGTACAGACACACACACATTGACAAACAAACATACAGCTGGAACGACACACAGACACACACATACAGACACACAAGTTTAATCCATTGAGGTCAGAGACTCTTAAAGGGTTGAATTGGTTTCCAAAAGGACAACCACTCGCACGTCCTTCTGGATCCAATTCAACCCCTTTGTCATTGTAGAGAAAGAGAGACCTAGAGAGAGAGAGAGAGAGAGAGAGAGAGAAGGAGAGGGGATTAGAGTGAAAGAGATAGAGCAAGAGAGGCAGAGAGTGATGGAGAAAGAGAGAGAGAGAGAGACAGTGACATAGAGAGGGCGGTAACTGTCCCGTTCACCATTGGGAAATCTACCGGCTCCAAGGTTAATTAAACAGTATAAATGAGATCAAGAAGCTCCTCTTTCCGACTCATTAACCAATCACATCGCTTCCTCACAACAGTTCAGCACTCATCTCACCGAGGGCTGTAATTGGCTGTCGATGAACATCAACAATCCAATCACGCTCCCCACACCCAAGCCGTTTCAACTGTAGCCCACGGCAACGTGTGTATGTGTGTGTGCATGTTTGTATCAATGAGAGTCTCTGTGTGTGTGTGTGTGTGTGTGTGTGTGCGCGCGCATTAATGCAAGTCTGTGTGTGCGTTTGTGTGCATGTGGGTATCAATGCGTGTCTGTGTGTGTGTGTGCATGTGTGTGTGCGTGTGAGTGCTTGTTCCAGTGCGTGAGACTGCGTTGTTTGTGTGAACTTGCACAAGTGACAGCCAATTTCCTTAACATATAATTATTCTAAAAGTCTTCATTTGACAGTTCAAAGTCATGAGCAAATCAAGGGGGAGCGATTCCATCTCCATCTCACTCATATTTAAACCGGGGAAGTGACAAGCATTAATATTAAAGTTAATTCAGGCTACGCTACATCTCTGTACTAATAATATATTTTATATTTATTTGAATACAGTCTACATGCTACATACATCTAAAGTGTTATAACAGTGTTATTAAAATGTATATTTAGCAGAATAAGATTCTGAATATATATGATAAGATGGACTTTATTTTGAGCGCCACGTCACCAGTACAGGACTGTTCCAATTTTGGAGAGAAGATGATAAACAATAAGATGATTAAATAAGAAGAACAGGGAGGACGAAGAGTAGGCGCAAGAGGAGGCAGGAGAGTGAGGGAGGGGCGTGAGAGAGGACAGGATGTCCACATGATAAAAGAGGAAAAGATGGACTAGAGAAGAGGAGTTCAGTCTCTCTCTCTCTCTCTCTCTCTCTCTCTCTCTCTCTCTCACTCGCTCTCTCTCTCTCTCTCTCTCTCTCTCTCGCTTCTCGCTTGGCCATTCATCTTAATTAGAGCAGGAGCCATTTACGCTCGGCCGACCCAGAGATTCTCTCGATCTCTTTACCTCTCCTCCACTTTTCTACTTTTAAAATACTTCTGCTGCTGTTATTCCATTCCTCAGCGATTCCCTCTGCGGCGCCCGATGTCGCTCTCCCGCTCTCTGCCTCTTTATCTCACTCTTTGTCTCTCTATTTCCTGCCTGTCTCTTTCGCTCTCCATCCATCTCTCTCTCTTTCCCTCCCTCTCTCTCCCTCTATCTATCTCTCCCTCCCTTCCTTTCTCTCTACCTTTTTCATTCTACCACTCTCTCTCTTCCCCTCTCTCTTTCTCTCTCTCTTCCTCCCTCTCTTCCTCTCTCTAACTTCCTCTCTCTATTCATCAATTCAATGTTATGCAATTCAAAGGGTTTTTATTAACATGGGAAACGTACATTTACATTGCCAAAGCACAAAACAAGTTAAATAAGATGCAAAATAGTCATGAAAAACTATTTCCCTTCCTCTCTGCCTCCCTTCCTCCATCTCTCACTGTCTCATATGACAAGACGTATTTATAATAGATGTTATAGACATCTGCAACACATGGACTAAAAACAGGTTCCCTTCCATGACGGGAAGGTTTTTTGAGTTGACCATCATTATTTTATCCGGGCATATCACCGTAATAACTTTTTTCAGTTCTCTAGTGACCATTAATAATGAAAAGGTGTCTACATTAACATTGACATTTAGGGCTTTCAGCAGATGCTTTTATCCAAAGCGACTTAGAATAAGTACATTTGTCAAGAGGGAGAGATGCAACAATATATCGCTGTCTGCTTTTTTAAAAGTGACCTTACATTTGCATGTGCTTTTTTACATTTTATTTGATATTTTTCCTGTTCAGTAAATCAATAAAGGAATTTAAAATAACAATAAAATAAAATAGAAATCACTATGTTTAAATGTCGCTTTATAACCTTGCCTCTGATTTCCTCTCTGTTGTTCCTCTCTTTATTTTTATTCAACTCAGACCTGCCCAATTATAGTGACAGTGCTTAAATTGTCGACATGATCAATTCGTTCTCATTCATTGTTTGTTTGTGGGTTTTTCAAATGAATTCTTCAACTCAAACAACCGTCCCTCCATACATCACAGCTTTCACATCACAACAATTCACTTCTAAGCCATTAAGCTGAAAACGTTATCAAACGCGACTCACAGTAAACTCAGACACGCGTCAGGAACAAACATACATTGGTAATCGAACACAGAACCTAACCACAACATCATCCCAGCCCACCTGGGCATAACAATCATAGGTGGGTTGTTAAGTCATTTTATGAAACTACATATGACTGAACTACAAATTAAGTAAACTACATATGAAATAAACGAAAACTAAGTCTGAAGATAACTGTGTATAAGTGAACTACGTATCAAATCAACTATGTACGAAGTCAACTATGTACGAAGTTAACTACGTATTAATGAACTACTTATGATTTGAATTACGTATTAGTGAACAATGTAACAGTGAACTACGTATTAGTGAACTAAGTATTAGTGAAGAGTATGGAGTGAACTACGTATTAGTCAACTACGTACAAAGTGAAGTATGGAATAGTGAAATACGTATCAAGTGAACTACGTATTAGTGAACTGCGTAATAATGAAGCATGTATATGTTAAGTATGTATTAGTGAACAGCGTATGAGTGAATTACGTAATAGTGAAGTATGTATTAGCAAACTATGTATTAGTGAACTGCGTATGAGTGAACTACGTATGATTGAACTAAGTAATAAAGAAGTATGTATTAGTGAACTACATATTAGTGAACTTTGTATGAGTGAACTACGTAATAATGAAGTTTGTATTAGTGAACTACGTATTAGTGAACCACTGTGAGGCGGGAGGCTGTAGCTCCTTCAGACGCTGTGATCGCGGCCCAGAGGACGAGACAGAGTGGGGAGTGCTGGTGACATTGCGGCAATGACAAATTAAATCCTCCCAGTGTTTGTGGTGGTTACACCACACAAGTCAACAGAGAAAGACACACACATACACACAAACAGACAACTGTCTCAGCAACTGAGATTTGACAGGATGATAGATGTCTGTACATACAGTGACTCAGCCGTCTGCGTGCGTGCGTGCGTGTCTGTCAATATACGTCTATGTGCGTGTGTGTAAGCGTGCGTCCGTGTGAATGTGTGTGAATATGTGTCTGTGTTTGGATGTGTGTGTGTGTGTGTGTGTGTGTGTGTGTGTGCTTGCGTGCGTGTGTGGGTGCGTGCGTGCGTGTGCATGTGTATGAATGTGCTTGCCTGCCTGCGTGTGTGAATTTGTGTGTGTGCGTGCGGGGGTGAATGTGTTATATAAACATACAGCATCTATTATGTATTCATCAGTACATTTGCTCTAGTTTGAACACATTCCATTTGTTGAGAATAAAATAGAAAGAAAGAAGGAGAAAAAATGTAAAATTAGACTTTCATTTTAAACAGAAGATGTCTTGAGCTGATTCTGATGGCAAGGGACCCAATTATCTTTCTATTGAACAAGTTTTCTCTCTCTGTCTCTCTCTCTCTACCCCCTTTATCTGCTTCTTTCTGTCTCTACGCCTCTCCCTTTCTCCCTCTCTCCCTTACTCTCTCTGTTTCCCTACATCTCCCTCCCCCCTCCCAAATTGTATTAAATTCAAATTGTATAAGCAACACAGCTTGACATCGCCAAAGCACAAAAAAGGCAAAAAAAAAAGAAAGGTAAATGCCTCTCTCTCTCTCTCTCTCTCTCTCTCTCTCTCTCTCTCTCTCTCTCTCTCTCTCTCTCTCTCTCTCTCTCTCTCTCTCTCTCTCCCCCCATCCTCCTGCCCGCTGTCCCCCCCCCCCCCCGGTCCCTCCCACCTGGTGGTCTGTTGTCCTTCACGTCCCGCTGGTTCCTACTGATCACCATTACTGTAATGCACACACACACACACACACACACACACACACACACAAACACCACAAACACACACACACACACACACACACACACACACACAGCGTGTGCACACACTGGACAATATCCCTGCTCCAATGGAAAGATGCGTCCATCAAACATAAGGTATGTTTGCACAAAAATGCGCACATGCATCGACGAATGCCATCGAACACCTGCATGCAGAGGTCACGCATCATGTCAGACGTACACAATCAAACACACACACACACACGGACACACACACAAACACAGACACACAAACATACACAATTACACACACGTACGTAAACACACACACAAGCCCATAAACCCAGAACAAAGAGATCAGTTCATGCCAACATCAATTGTAAAACATGCAGTTCAATGAACAAAAACACACACACGTGCATGCGGCCTCGTGCACACACATGCAGGGCCACACAGACATGTGCACACGGACTCGTGCACACGCTTACTGTTATTTATCGACTTTTGATTCCGTTTGGCAGCAGAGTTCCCTCTCTTTGACTCCACCAAATGTCACAGCATCCAAACGCTCTGCAGTGATACGGGGAGGAGGGGGAGGAGAGAAGGGAGGTGAACAGGGAGGTGAACAGGAGGAGGGAGGACAGGGGGGAGGAGGAGAGAGAGATGAGGAGAGGGGGAAGAGGGAGGTGAATAGGAGGAGGACAGAGGGGGGAGGAGGGGGAGGAGAGAAGGGAGGTGAACAGGGAGGTGAACAGGAGGAGGGAGGACAGGGGGGAGGAGGAGAGAGAGGTGAGGAGAGGGGGAAGAGGGAGGTGAATAGGAGGAGGGAGGACGGGGGGGAGGAGAGGGAGGGGAGGGAGGTGAATAGGAGGAGGGAGGAGAGGGGGGAGGAGGAGAGGGGAGGAGAGGGAGGGGAGGGAGGTGAATAGGAGGAGGGAGGAGGACAGGGGGGGGAGGAGAGGGAGGGGAGGGAGGTGAATAGAAGGGGGGAGGAGAGGGGGGAGGAGGAGAGGGGAGGAGAGGGGGAAGGTATTTGAACAGGAGGAGGAAGAGGGAGAGGGAGATGAGGAGCTTGTGGGGGAGGAGAGGGGGAGGAGGAGAGGAGGAAGGAGGAGAGGGAGGTCAGGAGTGATGAGATGAGGGAGGGGGGAGATGAGGAGGTGATGAGGAGGTTGTTAGTCCAGAGTTACGGGGAGTGCTCCAGTGCCATGTGGACGCGTCGTGTATTTGTGTGTTTGTGTGTTTCCAGTACTTTCTGGTGTCAAAGGGTTTTTATTAACATGGGAAACTTGCTTTTCCTTGCTGCCGCGACAAAGTTGTTGCGTTGTCACATCAGCGTGAATCACAAATCCACCAAATTTACATTATTCCATCAACTTAAAACAAATGGCATTCAGGAACTGTGCTCTAAAGTCTTGAAGGTAGCTCTGTCGGTAACACATTTCTGCATTTGCTTGTGTATTTTCCGACTGATAGCCATCTGAGAGTAAATCAACAGAATCTGTTGTTTTCGGCCGATGAAGAATACAAGCGATAAAATTACGGTTGAGGGTATTTTTATTTTACTTTGTCCCAAAGGCATAAGAGCATTAACATGAGGTACCAAACCCTACACACCGAACACACACACACACACACACACACACACACACACACACACACACACACACACACACACTAGGAACACGCACACACACACACACACACACACACACACACACACACACACACACACACACACATTCCCTCTCAGACCTCCTGCTCTCTCTTCCATGATGATGTTATTTCTGTGTTCGACTGGTCAAACCCTTAATAATTCAACAATCTCAGACACTCCCTCCCTCCCTCCCTCTCTCCCAATCGCTCTCCCCCCTCCCGTCTTGCTATGACAGGGTTAGTCCTGGTGGTTTATAGAAAACGAACGACTTGATCTTTAACGAGATATTGTCAACGGGCCACTGCATATTACCCACGCGAACACACACACACACACACACACTCACAGAAAGCAAATGCACACACACACACACACACACACACACACACACACACACACACACACAAAACCCCCACCCAAATAAAGATGATCCTAACTTTCACACACACACAAAGATGACACACACACACAATAAAGATGATAGACACAAACACTCACACGCACACACACACACACACGCACACACACACACACACACACTCAGATGAAAACCAGTTTGTTTGTGGATTATGCATATTCAAATGCGGGCGTGGTCATGCATACGTATGGTGGTAACCATGGCGAGGGCCAGCTCATCTGCATTCATCTGGAAGAGCGGCTAATTAGGCTGCTTTACAACTTGGTTACGTAGCAAACAAAGCAGAAAAATGGGATACAGGCGGGCGGCGCGTCAAGGTGTGTGGAGGTGAGAGACCCCTGGAACGTGTCGATGCGGTGACCTTCGTCAAGGTCAGCAAGAAAACGCACAACAGAGACACACATGCTCCCACACACACACACACACAAGCGCGCATGTGCACAACACACACCCACAGGCGCATAAAAACACTTTCACACACACTCACACAAATGTACACATACACAGACACACACACACACACAGAGGAGAGTTGTGTCGGTTTGTGAGTTTGTGTTGGTTTGTTGTGTCCAGTGTTCAAACACACCGTTTACCCTTAAAGAGGCGGTACATTTCTTTTCATTGCGTTTTTTATGAAAAAGTTTTTGCTCAAGGGCAAATCGCCCAGGGTGAAGCGGCCGCCCGGGGAGGGGGCTTCAAACCCCCAACCCGCATGAGTCAGGGGACGGGACGGGACCCCCCCCCCCAACCGGACGGGAGCGCTGCAGGGGCAATGAAGAGAGAGAGAGGGCGATCGAGGAGAGAGAGAGAGAGAGAGAGAGAGAGAGAGAGAGAGAGAGAGAGAGAGAGAGAGAGAGACTCGCAGCATCTAAAAAGATCTTCGATAATTTAATTTATTTGCCGTATCACCGCTGCGGTGGAGTTGATGAATGTTTCCAATAAAGAGCTGAGTCATATGTTAATCTGGGGGGGGGGGGGGGGGAGAGACATAGAGAGAGAGAGACAGTGGGAAGGAGAGAGAGAGAGAGAGAGAAAGAAAGAGAGAGACTGGCTTAGTTTGACAACTCAAATAAACCATGTTAAATCATACACTTTGCTTTCATTTTGAAACCCTGGTTGTCTTAGTTGATGAGATTCTTCACCCTGATCCCAGAGGCATCGGAGGACGAGCAGAGATGACCCTCATAACACTGGGGGCCTCTTCCTGTGAAACACCAGGGGACCGGTACGGCCCCGGTCATAAAGCACAACCATAATTAGGGTTATGATTGACAGTTGTGACCGTGTTTGTTCTACAGAGGTGACCCCACCTCTGTAGACAGGTTCTACTGAACAAGGACTAGGCGTGGCTGGCCGGTAACCCCGATACAACAACCCAAATAAACTTTGTGGAGGGGTCTGTGGACGCAGATTTTTCATCAGGGAAGTCAAATTAAAACATGAAAGACCCAACTTGAACGTTTTGCTGATATTCTACATTGTCTGGTGCAGGTTCCCAACATGTGGGTCGCGGACGAAACGCGGTCCTCGACCCCAGCCAAATGATTAGAATCTTGTTATTATTTTCTGATGAAATGCATCATTACTACACTATTTACAACCAGACACACTTCATATGGTAACCAGTTATGGCTTCTTTTGATAAGTGGGTTATGAATGGGTTAATTAAGTAGGTGGTCCAAAAAAGGTTTGTAGCCCAATTTATCGTATTTAGGGTGTTGAAAGGAACCGACTTTGGGGTTTGGAACCCCATGTTCCACCTGTAGGCATCCTTAACCCAGGCCCCCTAACTGGTCTCTTGATGGCATGTATCTGGAATCACTGCAAGTGGCCTCGGATGAAGGCATCTGCTCAATAAATAAATAGTGAAACACAAAAACAATCGTCTCAGTTAGTAGACACAGCCAGGGCTTGGCGTTGGAACGCGCCAGAGATTGAGACGAGAGTTTACAGACGAAAAGAGAAGCGTGATTAGGGCTAGCCCATCTGTCTTTTACAAATGTGACAAACACACACACACACACACACACACACACACACACACACACAGACACACACAGCAAGTGTAAGACGTTAGCAAATCGGCGATCTGTGGTTGTTTGCAAACTCTTTTGCAACGAGCTCATGATGAATGCGCCAATGCACTAGCGCGGTGCGTCTGTGCCGAGGATAGATTTATCTAATATGCTATTTTTAATATGCTCGCCCTCCCTCAAAGCCACAGTGAGTGTCAGCACGCCACCATTAATCTCCCTCCCCTCTTTGATCTATTTTCCTACCACAAAGCATCCATGCCACGTCTTTTGTACCCAGAGATTAATTACGAGGGGGCTTTTTTTGGGGGGGTTGAAAACAAAGCGCGGTGTTGTGTGTGTGTTTGCTCTCTCGGGAGCGTCTTCCTCTGCCGCCGTTTGTTCCAGTTAATCATACGGTGAATATTGTTTTCCTCTTCACTTACTCGGGTAGCTGAGATGTGATGAGCAGTGGCTGAGGCGGCGTCTCGGAGCGTGACGTACGCAGAGACAAACAAATAACGCCCAAGTAGCAATCTGATTAAAACCACTCCATCCTCACCTTTTAACCACGGCGTATGTAATATACATCCCGTGCATATTTACATATTTTAATGAATGCCAACGCTCAGCCAATGCCAACACTTGGTTAGTTATGCCAACATGGCCCTGGGCTTCTCTTAAGTAGGTTGCCTCAGGCGGGGAAGATGAACGAATAGAAACCAGACACATCGATGCACCGTGTGAAATCACTCCGAGCCGTCTCTGGTGTAGAGGTGATGTGAATACTGCAATACCGACACATTAACACCTTGAATATTTCACATTTCCCCCCAAAAAAGACATCTTCAGAGGTGGATACGATCGTCGGCCCCTTCTGGGTTTTATTCTTTCTTTATCAGAATGAAGCAATCAAGACTCAACTCAGAGAGAGAGACTCCCTCACTCCGCCAGCGGCCGAGAGCAATATCGCGAAACTAGAGAGGAAACAATCATAAACACGGCGCAAAAAGCCTTCTCACAGGGAAAGACTTGATTATCAGAAGATTACCTGGGAGGAATATTAAGTCGAACGGGAGGAAATGGCTGCGGTTCAACCAATGTGCCCTGGAAGACATTTCTTTATCAGATTCAGGAAATGGTAAATAGACTGCACTTATACATCACTTTTCTATCCAGTGGCCACTCAACACGCTTTACAATATGGCCAAACAATCACCACCTCATGCACACATTCACACACAAGACGGCCAAGTCAACCATGCAAGTAAGGGAGAGGCGTCTTACTCTGCGACACCTCGAAAGGAAGCCAGAGATCCAGGGATCAAACCAGCTACCTACCGGTTGCCAGTCAACCCGCTCTACCTCCTGAGCCACATGTCGCCCCGGCAAAGTGACAGACTTTGGGTTTTTGCCTGGATCCAGAGATGGAAACGTTTGAGTTCTCTGGTAACACTGAGCCCATTCTGGTTTCCTTCCTGCACTAAATATTCAGTGTTTGGTTGTGTGTTGCAAACAAGCTTGTTACCTTATTTCTATTAAATAAGCAGAATACATTTGGATTCATTCATCAATTGTTTAAGTTGGTTTCAGCATTAGCTACAGAAAGTCCTCTCCCTTACACTAAGAATTATTGCATTTTAATGCTTATTATTATATTAATGAGCACAACCATATCATAATGAAAAAAAGAAAATGACAACGCATGCATACAATATGAACACCGTTTCAATACACAATTATAATAAAGATTTAAAAAAACAATTCTTGCTTATCCAACTGTCGATCATGTTTGATGCTACGTATCTTTAGCCAGTGTACAACCAAGTAGGCACATGGTAGAAATGTATTTACGAACCTTAAATCTTATTATAGATTGCAAACTTCTATTCCGGTGTGTATAAACTCATTCATCCAAGGAATCTCCCTGTGAATTCAGATCCATGACATTTCTGAGCAGGTAGGGATGAGGGGGGAGTCTTGCTGAAGGATTTCCACTGAGGACACCGGGGTTCGAACAGACAACCTCTCGAGCGGGAGGCAAACACTGCTCCCACAAGGGCCTTTTCCTGTCTGTTTAGCTTTGTCCCGCCTGATCTGTGGGTGAGTCAGGCCCCTCTTGATTCACAGGCTCAAAGCTTCGGATGACATCACAAGCAGGGATAGTGAATACTGCTCTCGTTAAAACGAACCCCACGTGTGTTGAGGAACAGACAACGTGGAGTCAATTATAATAAAATAGAAAGGCATCAAATGTTAGAGTTAGATCAGAGTGAGGACGACGTACACAGGCAGCATCACCTGCACTCGCATTGATGTGCGCACATACAAACACACACACACACACACACACACACACACACACACACACACACATACACAGTAGACACAGTAGACCTACATACTGACTTTATCATAAACACACAAGGCCAAAATCGTGTGCAACCACACTCACACAAACGCATTCATTCAAGCATGCACACGTGCACACACACTGATTCATAGACACAGGATCATTTACTCAAGAGTGCACAAGCATGGCAGGCACACACACACACACACGTACGTACACACACACACACGCACACACACACGTACACACACAAATCAGATCAAACAGATCAATAAAGCACACTGCTCACCGCATGCTCGGGCACAGAGAGAGCGATGTCTCAACGCTGCTGACCTCTCTCGCTCTGACAAACATCTGATCCTGCTGCACGCACCCCATGTGTCACACACACACACACACCGAAAACACACACACACACACACACACACACTGAACACACACACACACACCGAACACACACACACACACACACACACTGAACACACACACACTGAACACACACACACACACACACACACACTGAACACACACACACACACACACTGAACACACACACACACACTGAACACACACACCGAACACACACACACACCGAACACACACAAACACACACACACACACACACACTGAACACACACACACACACAAACACACCGAACACACACACACACACTGAACACACACACACACCGAACACACACACACACACACACAAGCACACCAAACACACACACAAACACACACATCTGCTTTCTACGATTAGCAGCGGCCGTTCTCATCCTGGCTCGAAGCCCGCCTTTCCCGACGTAACCAGGCAACCTATTTGGGCCACGTCGACATTGAGCACGCTTGCCCGACGGATTGCTCTATCTCGTGCGCTCTGTGGCCTGCCCCCCTCCCAACCCTCCCTATCCTCCTCTCCGGTAGCAACCCCACCCCCCCAGACACCAACACCGCTCTGAGCCGACACCCCGTAACATCACCACCTCTCGCGACCGACCAATCGCCCGCTGCCTCATCGGCTGTTTCTTCAACCAAACGATCAAGCGATAAATTCAGCCCGGCCGGCCGCCTCGATTCCTCCTCCGAGCTCTGACCGCCTGCTCCCACTGCGGCCTGGCTTCCACCGCCTGTCCTCCGGCAGTGGCTCAGGAGGCAGAGCTGGTTGACTGGTAACCCGAAGGTTGCTGGTTCGATCCCCGGCTCCGTGTCCGAGTGTCGGGGGTGAGTCAGCAGTCAGGGTGAGCAAGACAGCTCACCCTGACTGCTCCCAAAGAGCTGGCTGTCGCCTTGCATGGATGACCACCGCCGTCGGTGTGTGAATGTGTGCATGAATGGCTGAATGTTGGGCGATATTGAAAAGCACTTTGAGTGGCCACTAGTAAGAAAAGCGCTGTATAAATGCAGTTTGTTTACTGCTTCCCATTCAAACACTATGCTGGCTGTATGCACTTCCATCCCCCTGTACGTACGTAGGTCCTCAGCATACATCACAGCGATATAACGTCCAAGTCGGGCTCTGTTAGCCCGACATCTGCTTTTGGGGTACTGCTTTTGGGTTTTGGCCCCGGGGGCCCGGGTGAGGTTGAAGGTACTGCCTCACCTTACTGTGCATTACAAGTGGTAACTCAATTCTTTCTCACGTTGGGTATTGCGTTGTATTTTATTGCACCTGGGTGGTGGCACGGTAGTCTGGTTATTACCAGGCCAAGCTCAATCGTAGATTGCACGTTGGTCTGGGGAAGCCATTTTCTTCAGCACAAGAGGCGTGATCAACGGGCATAGTTCAACTGACTCTGTGCACGATTGGCTGCTTGCTGTCGCTCGCCTGTCGTCATTGTGTTAAACCACCCAATAGTGCGACAAGGGGAAAAGCCAGCTTGGTGATTGGCTCCCGCAAAAATGTATCAGAAGCAGAAAGAAATGTATTGCTGTTCTCCAGACCCTTGTGCAGGGCCAACTCAAATCGCCGGCAGAATGGGCGGGGCTACCTAGTCTAGTGGTACCCCCGACCAGGCCCCCAATTAGACACTGTGAGATGGGTCTGAGGGTGTTTTACATCTGACCTATAATTGGTAATTTATAGGTAATTAACGCCTTTGGTGGCTGGGACGCAATGACTAGTCTTCAGTGTGTGCCCCATAGGGGGCATCTCCAACCTCGCTGTAATTAAGCATGGCTCGAAGAAGAGTCTTTCTTTCTAAAGTTCTCACAAATTAAAAAAGGTGACAACAAGCATGTTCTTAGACTGTTGTGTCATTGCTGTGTCATTGGTTGGTCGTAGGTTATCATTACCTTACTAATGAAGACATCTTAATTTTGACAATGTGCCATCATATCTCTCTCTCGCTCTCTTTTCTCCTCCCCTCCCCCAAGCCCCCCCCTTAACAACAAACTGTAAACTCCAATGACTGACACACAAAACTAACACACTAAAACACTAAGTACACAGCACACTAACAAACAACACACACATTACACAGAGAGAGAGAATCAATAGAGAAAGAGAAGGAGCGCATGGAGGGAGAGAGAGAGAGAGAATGGGGAGAGAGGGAGAATGGGACGAGGGAGGGAGGGAGAAAGAGGCTAGAAAGCTAGACAGGTGGGCCCGTTACAGAGCGAACAGGTGAGACCAGGATCCTCAAGTGGCAGATTACACCGTATACACACAAAGACAGACAGGAATATGGCACCAGCCCATCCCCCTCTCTCCCCTCTCTCCCCCCTCTCCCCCCTAATTATCAAGCGCCATATTGGCGCTTCTCTTCGGGGGAGAGGAGGTAATTTTGTTTCTGGGTTCTTGGGGGAAATTAATTCATTTGACTAAAGTGCCTTGGTAATTACACTGACATCAAGGTTAATTACCTGATCTGTATTGCTTTGGCGCTTCTTCCCACGTCAAAGAAGTCTTTTCTCTAAACAGGCCGCGGTGTGACATGCAAAGACACACGGGCACGTGCCACGTACACACACACACACACACACACACACACACACCAGTAGATACCACACACGCTCACAAACACGGCGACCCGCTAGGATGCTCTTAGCCGTGGTTGGTGCTCGAGCGTATTAACGACGGATAAAGACAGTGTACGGTAATTAAACCGGTCGCCGTCCGACTAAACACATTCACAGACCCACTCAGAGGAGTCGAGCTGGGGCTTGGAACTGCTTGCTGATTATCCTAGCATCATTAGCGACAACTTTGTTTTCCAAACAGAAGTTCTGATACGATTTTGTGTTATATTTGATATATTTGATTATATTTCTGTGTTATATTTTGAGATGCTGTTCAGAGAGTCTGAATCGACACGATGCTGTTATGTGAGGGAGAAGCAGGCGTTTGGTTAAAGTTTTCTGTTGGTAGTTTTGACCTGATGCAAGGCAGAGGCCTCAACCAAATAGGAGCGTGGTTGGAAAGGTTGAAATCATTATACGTTTAAAAATAAACACAATTATAAAATACTATTTTCAGGAAAATTATTCAAATAATTGACGTTAGGAATAGAAATGAGCAAGAGAAATACAGACGGATCACACTGATCGCTCAAAACAAATTAGAAATTAGATTTTTCCTTCCTGCACATCATATTACCTGAGGACAGGCGAGTTCCTTGAATATTTTAATTGAATTACTTTGAAATCAATCTTCTACTTATTAACCAAACCATCTGCTGATAGAAATGATTTCCATCTCCCGCTCGACCTCGGCTAGCATCACAAGCCAAGGCTAACGTCGGTCCACCCAATTAAAAACATAATAATTAACAAACATAAGAAAACCGACCGTCATTAGTATTCAGCACACAACCTTAATTATCGTTAAGTCCGCTCCTAAAAATATGATACTTCCTTCATTAACGGCCGACACAAGATGCCATCTACAGTGGTTTTTAAAAATAAAACTAATATCACTCTTACCCAACATGTTTATTGAAACGCACGGCAGAAAAAGTCCAGAGCGCAGCACTCTACAGAAATACCCGCGCTGGCTAGCACGCCTCCCCCCTCGCCTCCCCTCTCTCTCCCCCTTCTCCCTTTTATCCTTGAATAATCTGATGGGGCTAGTTAACATATATTCATATGGCACGGTGCTTCTGTGTACTTTGATGTGTTCTTTAAAGATGGATTTAATTTGCAGGGACGGCCAGTCTTCACGTCGCTGTGAACTTGTGCGCTTGGTTTAACATACATTGCTCTCTTTTTCATACAGTGACTTACTCGCTCTCACCCACTTCATAACTCTCTCAAAAACACACACACACCCTAACTTTCTCTCTCACACACACCCTTACTCACATACATACACCCAAACTCTCTCTGTCAAACACACGCTCACACACACCCTGACCCTCACTCAAAGACACACACCGTGACTTACATACGCACCCACCCTCACTCTCTCTCACACACACACACACACACACACACACACACACACACACACACACACACACACACTTCTTAAGATGATTTGGTAGAATTAAGAAATATTAAAACAAAGGCTTCCTTTCATTTATCTTTACGAAAATATTTTCTGTTTATTTTTGCTTGATGAACGATTGCATCTGTTTCTGTTACAGATTGGACAGTGGACAAAACATTCACCATATTTTTAATCCGTGCCACGGATAAAACTTGTTTCCATCTCAGATTGGATTCATAATGGGTTGAATCTTTGTTAAATACATTACTTCTAAGAGATAATAGGAATATTTAAAAAGCCAATCCGAAGACTGACGTTTAACGACTTTGCTGAAATTAGCACTATATTCCGGCGATATTAAAAATGTCAGTGAAGCACATATAATACATTAATAATAAATACATTGACGTCGAGATTAGAAATCCTCGTGGTAATACACGTACAACATTACAAATTATAAAGAGTATAAACTTCTCAATAATTTACATCTGGTCACTTTAATTACAACTAACAATACACCGTGCACCATTGCTCAACTCCAGATGCGGGAGGCCATCTACGTACCAATTCTGATGAATCAATTTTCCCACTTTGTTTTGAATTCACTTGGCTCTTGTCCAATGGCGGAAGTGCTGACGGACACTTAGGGCTCAGCCAATGGAACGGCCTGATCTCCTCGTTAGGGCCAGATGTGGATTCTAATTATAGTCACCGGTCACAATCAGCTTGATCGAAAGTCGTACGTTTGCAAGCTTGCACAGACACACACACGCACACACACACACACACACACACACACACACACACACACACACACACACACAAGAGCGAGCGAGCACACACGCACACACACACACACACACACACACACACACACACTATTCCCCATGTAGCTAACCCCATGACAGTGCACGCTCCGTGAGTGATCAATGTTTCTGTCAGCCGGGGCTGTAGTTGGGGTGAGGGGGGGAGGGGGGGGGAGGGAGGTAGCCAAGGCAGGGCGCGGCTGACATTAGCGGACAAGAGGTGAACCGCGTCAGTTGGCTACTCCCAGGGTGGTGGGTGGTGGGGGGGTGTCGGCGGGGGTGGGGGTGACCGACTTGGACGGAAGGAAAGGTCGCCGCTCAGCCTTGTGTGATTAATACGACCAGCCGCCGCGGAGCTAATTGCCAATATCAGCGCATAATGAGGCTGTCGCGCGGCGGCAGCTAGCGAGGCTACGCTAACAGGGGAGGGGATAACGAAGACGAGCGCTGGAGCGAACACACAAAATAAACGGAGGGAGAGGAAAAAAACAGATAAACGCGAGAGAGAGGGAAAAGTTTGCCGACGGGCGGACGCACACACACACACACACTGCCGGCGCATACCGGTTTGCCGGTTAAAGTGCGGGAGGTCAGCTATCAATTAGATCATATTTATTCAAAAACAAAACAGCGCAGACGCGACCTGACGCGGCTAATGACTCAGCGCGCGTCGTGTCTCAGAGCGGGGAGACGGAGTCGTCGGGAAGCGGGGAAATGTCATGGTCGCCGCGGCAACAAACATGACATTTAAACAGACATCTGTTTCCCTGTTCTGTTCCCCCCCGACCAACTGAAAATATTTATCCCTGCCACAGTTACTTTATGTAAATACGGGCGCTAAACCATCGCTAGGATTGGGTCGCGGCGGCGGCGGCAGCGAGCTAGCCGCCTCGCTGTGAATCCTGATTGCCGTCTCTACGGGTAAACACAGGTAGAAAAATAAAATAACGACCCACAAAAATAAACACGTATTTGCGAAGGCAACTGATTAAAACAGAGAGCTGCAGCTACAGCAAACAGCTTTCAGCAGAGGCGGGGTCAGAGGGGAGTTGGGTTCCGTGTTAAACAAACTTTGCTGCTTTGGAGAGTGCCCTCCTATGGCCCTAAGGTCTGGAACAGTGGCACACAGCGGAGTCGATACCCCCAACCTGAACACCGGAGTAGAGTTTGAACCCCCAGCCGCCCAGGGGCTAGCTAGCGGAGCCGCGGGGAGTTCCCTTTATTCTAGCCCTGATACCCCCACTGTGATGGGGCCTTACCCCCTCCAGCATGGTGGGACCAGTGGAGTGGTCTGGACATCAGTACAGACGGAGCTCTTCACCCTGGTGGCGTACCACGGCTGTGGTCCTACTGGACCCCACGTCCACTGGTGATGTCACTACTACGGTTAGGGCAATTTACAATCTTTTCGTTGGGTAGGGTAGGTTTGGTTGGGAGAGAGCTGGCGGAAGCACGAGGGATAGTTTTTTGACGGTAATGCATGAATCATTAAAAACGTGACTGTGAACATTGCCGGGGGCATCATGGATAACATAAAACTTGTTCTCCCTGGGTTAATAAACCTTAAGTTATTTAAAGGTCATTCACGTATCAGAAGGTCACCCGTTCCGGTCATGGGGGAACTGCACAAATCAAAATGAGTCGGAAAACCCTGACGAAACACCCTCACACCTGGTGGTAAATGAGGGACCCTCTAATTATCATATTAGACGCGTCACACCTTTTTAACAATGTTTCTACAGTGAAGGAGGTATATTATTTTGATCACTCCAGTTCAGTTGTAACTCTTACTGACGAGGTACAAACCTCAAGAGGACAACTGAAATAAATACGCACACAACAAATCAATATCGGTCGACACATCGGATCCTCCGGACAAACGGAATATTCCGTCCTGGTTTCTCTCTTCTCATCCTCCACGTCACCGACGATAACGAGAGCGTCGGCAGCGAGGCTCTCTCCCCCCATTAATCAATTAGCTTGTTAGCATTTGGAGCCTGGTGGGCGGCCATGTTGAATCTATGATTGGATTGGCTCCGTGCGAGCGTTCCGAACAGCCCGGCGAATCGGATCCCCGGGGCCGATGGGGCTTTCCGAGGGGAGGAGAGTTGCGCCTAGTGAGGAATGAAAGGAGGAGGGAGAGAGGGAGGAGAGAGGGAGGGAGGCAGGGTGTCGGGAGGTCAAAGAGAGGGGAAAGAAACAAATGAATCGAATAAAAATAGAAGAGAGGATGTGGTGGAAGGGAGGGAGAGGGGGGGAGGGAAAAGGGAGGGGGGGGGGAACAGCGAGAGCGATAGAGCAAAGGAGAAATTGAGCCAGAAAAAGAGAGCAACGAAGGGTGATGGGAGAGAGGAAGAGCAAGCGAGCAAAAGGAGAAAGTGAGCCAGTAAAAGAGCAAGAGCGAGAGTGAGAGAGAGAGAGAGAGAGAGAGAGAGAGAGATAGAGAGAGAGAGAGAGAGAAAGAGAGCGAGAGCGAGAGAGAGGTTGTGCGCGCGAGAGAGCGAGAGCGCGAGAAAGAGAGAGAGAGAAGGGGTGAGAGTAGTTTAGAACCTAGCCCGGAGCGCTCCAGATGGTGAGGGCTCGTTTTCATCTCCCACTCAGAGGTCCTGGCAGCACTACTCCCCTCTACTCCTCTATGGCACTCATTCTCCCCTCTCCTCCTCTTCCTCCCCCCTCACCTTCCTCCTACCCCCCCCCTCCTCCTCCCCCCCATCACTCCCCCCTCACCCTTCTCCTTCCTCATCCACCCTTCTCCTCCTCCCAATCATTCCCACCTCACCCTCTTCCTTTCTCCTACTCCCCTCTCCTCCTCCTCCATAGCTACTTAACTTAGCTTAGCATATGAATTGTACCTTTCATGATAGCCATGCTTACCATGCTAGGGTACATGGCATGCTCCGGCATGCTAGGCTACTTAGCATGCTCTGGCTTACTTAGCATGCTAGGGTATTTAGCATGCTCTGGCTTACTTTGCAGCGTCACATCATCTGATGTTTGACAAGACAACAGGCAATTAAATGTTCATCGTCAGGTATATACAGATCCCTCGATCGCTGCTAGGGTGGGGGGGTGGGGGGGGTTGTCGGAGTGGAGGCAGAGAGACTCCGGGCCTGACCTCCAGGAACTCCTCAGGAGGGGCTGGAGGTGTGTGGCCTCGGCCGGGCCCCGTAGGCCCCGCCGGTCAGTAGGGTCCGTCGCTCACCTCCATCGATCGCTGATCAATATTTCCCATCGACAGCGTTCTGGAGTTTGGAGCTCGTCCTTTTGTTCTAATGAGGTGAGGGGTGGGGGCTTTGTGACTTTAGTTTGAGTTTTGGACTTTGTTTGGGGAAACTTTCAGTATAAAAGGGGGATGGACAGACAGACAGACAGACCGAAACTAACCGAATAAAGCCCAATTTGTGTTGTGATTATCCAGAATGTTCTCCTGGTTTTACCGTTGCCCGCTAGCGGCAGCAAACATGTGGCAGCTGTGATTTAAATCCACTAATGGCGACTCAAGCTCCCAGCAAGACCCGGCCCCCCCACCTTTTCATCAACAGCCGGGGAAGGGGTCGAAGGTCAGGACAGTGTTGGACAAGTGATTTGCAGTCGGTTTGTTTCCAGCGACGACCGGCTACCGTGGGAAGGTTTATGCGATGTACATGTACACACACAAACCTATTTACACACACACACAAACCTATTCACACACACACACACAAACACACACACACACAAACCTATTAACACATACACAAACATATACAAACCTATACACACACACAAACACACACATAAACAAACCTATTCACACACACACACACACACACACACACCGAATCACCTACAAACATAAACAAAGAACCAGACACACATACAAACCTATACACCTAAACAAACTACAAACACACTACAAAAACACACCCTACGTTACGATTATGCGCTAATAAAAAAGAAATGTGTAGCAGTCTCTCAGCCACTACTTTTCCTCCCCCTTGACTGCGATTGACTATATTAAACAACACAAACCACCCACGACAGGCGGAGGAAAACAGGAAACTGGACAGAATGGCAGGGCACTGCCCAGGTAGCCCTACTGCCTGGGTCTCCAGCGGTGAATAAATACCAACCCGGTCGGAATAGAGGCTCTTGACCTTGCTGGAAAGCATTCCAAACAATTAAACTCTGAGGGCTTATGGGAAAAGAGGTCTTCATCCAATCACGGGGTCCGTGGTGTCCCACTGGGGGGGTGATTGTAATGAGGGGATATACAAATAAATGAGACTAAACGTCCCTCACTGGAATTAAGTGCCACACTGCTGTGGGCTACTTGTGAGGCGAGTGGAGTGGCTCCTAAAGCGAGCTGGGTTTTATTCACCCTCTGAGGCCTGGAGTTCGAACACCAGGGTTGGAAGGAAAACAGGGACCGAGCCATGGATGGTAAACGGCTCGGTGTCTTAGCAGGGAGAAAAACAATGCATAGAGCTCAGGCGATAAGGACACCATCATGGCTATGAGAAGGTCGCGCTAACATGGCCCGAAAGAGTGTGTGTGTGTATGTGTGACTGCAACACAGTTATTTTTTATTTGGGCATAATAGCAACGTAGGAGTGTTTATTTTTGTAGTGTTTGTACTTTGTTTTTGTGTATAGGTTTGTATATGTGTGTGTATTTATGCTTATAGGTGTATGTGCGTGTGTTTGTAGTTAGTTTTTCTGTATAGGTTTGTATATGTGTAAGTATCCATGCTTATGTTTATAAGTGTGTGCGTGCGTGCGTGCGTGAAAAAATAAAAATCTTGACCCATGATGACATCCATTGAAGGATTATACTCTTAGGATTCTACTTTTAATTTTCGTTTCTCCAAGACTTGAAATGCATTTTGTTTGTTGCAGTACATGCTCTCATCCTTTGCATTTAGTTTTTTCGCATAGGAATATGAAATATGACATACATAAATTAATGTTTAACACTATTTGTAATTTAAATATTTTCAGCCTAATTTAAATCTACCATTACTTCTTGTCTCGCCCCCACATTTCCCACCGGGCATCCAAAGAGTACAACCTTATCTCTTCGGCTCTCCGTCTGGGTGCTAAGCGACACCGACAGTAAAAAACATACGCAAGACTTTTTCCCATTCTGTTAGTATTAGCCAAGCCATCTATCTACTGGCTGGAGGATCATGGCCTTCTGCTCAGATACCTCTCTGAATTACGGCAACTTGTCAGGGGCCCCCATCTTCCACACTCGACCCCCGCAAACTGTTTCCACCTCGTCGAGCTGGTGTCACAAGGACGAGAGGTTTTCCAAATTACATCTTCAGGAATGTCCTCCTACCCAATTCCCAACCGACCGCTAGCCCATAAAATGGCCCCTGAGTCGGCTGGGAGAGTGGAAGCGTCGAGGGCGGATGTTAAACTGTATGGCTCATTGACGTGCAGGAGATGACAGTTAGGAGCAGCGGGGAAAAAAAGGCGGGGGAAATAACAGACAAAGGCAGATGGATGCTAATAGTGGAACAGATGTTAGCTTGTTCAGGAGAATAGCTAATAAACTGTTTCCTAATGATTCCAAACAGATTTCTGAACGAAACAAGAAAAGAAATCCCCCTTTTTGGCTTGTGAGGAGACAGAAGGTGGAAGTTTTACTTTAAATTGTAATCTTGTTTTTATCTGTTTACTGTTAACCCCTTGTTAAAAAGTTAGCATTTTGAGGCGGCTTTTTCTGCTGTGTGTGGCGTACCGGTCTTTATGGCTTAGAAACAGGATTTTTGTAAATTGTATTATAAGTAGTAGTAAAATTAGTAACACTACAACAGTTTTTTTATGCATTATTTCTAATAAAATGTTTCAGAAAATAAGACCTCATGCTTTTCTGTAAATCACACTATTTCTAGTTAGCTTAACCAAATCCCACAGATACAACATAAGCACAAATAAGTTTACTTCTGCGTCTTCAGAGAGGGAAAAACCCAGCAACACAACAATAACAATGAGCAATTTTCTAATGGCCTTTCTCTGTAGAGGCCCACTAAGACCTTAACATAATCAGGTTTATTCGCAAAAAGATCAACAGAATTCCTTTTTTCTTTTCTTACTCGGAATCTGCCCACCTCCGACAAAAATAGCCTCTCTCAGGCGTATTAATTAGCCGCACCGAAAACATTTTCCATAGCTACGCGCTAACCTCTCCCAGGGTTTTTTCCAAGACATTTTTAAACAACAAGCGTGTGTATCTGTTCTTCCTCCGCTCATTCAGGAAAATAATTGGGGATAATGAGCGGTAATCCATTTTAAGACCAGGGACGCCTGCCCCACGCTGCTGTTAGGCCGTTGATGCGCTCCCCAGACGAGTATTACAGGGACCGGCTCTTCTCCGCGACTAAAACAAAGGTTTAGGACCAGCGAGGATACCCACCAGAGACGGATTAAGACCCCCGCAGGATCGCACGAGTGTGTGGTCGCCTCAGCAAACAGAGCAGGAGTTATTATTGTCATTAAAACTGCACCGTTCCCGGAGAGAGAAGAAGATTATTAGGACATACCGGGCATGTTCTTCCTCCTGCGCTGGGTTTAGCTAGGCCCTTAATCAGGAGGACTAGATATTCGGCGTCTGGTACCGCGATACACTGACCTTTAACAAGGCAGTGGCTAAGGAGGTAGAGGTTTTGTATCCTGAAGGTTGCTAGTTCGATCCCCGGGTCCACCTAGCTAGGTGTCGAGTTGTCCCTTAGCAAGACATCTCACCTTAACTGCTCCCGACGAGCTGGCAGTCGACTTGCATGGTTTACTCCGCTGTCTGTGTGTGGATGTGTGTGTGATTGGTTGTAAGTCGCTTTGGGTAAAAGCGTCTGCTAAATGCCCTAAATGTAAGTAAAGTGTACATGCTCGTGGTTATCGGGGTTCAACTCCCGGCCGAGGTAGAGGTAGCTTGGTATCGATCTCCTTAACGACCTGTATCTGAATTGTCTGCTAAATGTTAACGAGTTGGAACTTCCACTGTAGTAGTGCTCTCGACTTGCTATTCCGAAGAGCGCTGCCGCAGAACTCTAGTACATGAAAATTGGATTCACCATTTGAAACGGAATCATTCCTGATTGTTCTATTTAAAAAAACAGGTCACTACATCCATCTTTAAAATCCAAGAACATTTTCAATTTCCTCCCACACGGCAGTAAATGGGCTTTTCTCCCGCCCCACCCCGAAAAATAAAAAAAGTAAATTTTAAGTACGCTACACAAAACACGGTTCAACATTTCCTGGCGACAGGCTGTCAGCGGTGTGTAGCAGGTTAGATCAACGATACCATCAGCGTCTCATCCATCATTCCCTGCTAAGGTAGGCCAAACTGTCTGACCACCCGCCCGCTCCCAGCCAATCAGTGATGACCTTAACGGCGACAACAAGGACACGGGCGATGGATTACTCGCCAATTTGACAGCATAACAGAGTCACGCCAGCGGAAGATGAATTACCCCGCAAACTAGCCGTGACAAGTGGTGTGTGTGTTCATTTAAAAGTCTGCTTTATGTATTTAACGCTTTGTGACAGCGCCGGCCTGACAGCGTGCCTTCGGGCCTGTTAATTCACGCGTGCTACGGCCGGACTCGTGCACATCTCGGTGGCACGCTCCGAGATGCAGCGGCGGGGAGACCGAGATTCTGCCGGCGCTGGGTTTGACGGCTAAATGAGGCACTGGAGCTCTGATGATTACCCTTATGAGCTTTCGGCTGATTGTGTGGAAGTATACGTGTGTGGGTGTGTGTGCGTGTAGAGTTTGCGTATGAGCGTGTGTATGCTTCCGTCGAGATTAGAATGCAAGCGTGCAAGGGCTGGGTTTTAAAGGGATACTCAGACGACTCAGACTTTCCATTATAATTAGAAGTATTTCAGAATATAATGGGATAAATAAAGACCCATAAACAGCGGCGTTTGTCGGGATTTCGCCCCCAAGCATCATGCAGCGAGGGGCTGCCGAGGATATTGGATGTGGGCCCTCGCCCAGGAGCAGACAATGGTGACAGCCAGATGAAAGGTGTATGAGGTGTACCCATTTATCCAGAGCGACTTACAATAAGTACATTTGTCGGAAGAGAAACAACAACATATCGCTGTAGGTACAATCAGGATAGTCATAGAACCAAGTGCCAAGCACTAACAATCAATAGGTTAACCCATTCCCCGTGTAACCCATTCCCCAACAAAGACAGCTAGCATAGGACGCTACACATTGCTCAGTACTATTTTTAAGTGCCAGGACGTAAAATAGTAAGTGCGTAAGAGGGGTGTGGGAGGGGGTTTGGAGCCGATGCAGAGTCTAGCTGAACGACATCCAACTGCACACTTTGGAAAGTTGCAGGAACCCTTAATAAACTCCTTCGCACTACCAAAACGGGAGCATGTGTTCAATCGGTGGAATGCCCCTTTAAGTGCGTGCTCTAGTGTATAATGTGTGCATGTGCAAGTGTCAAGTGTGCGTTCAGCATCTGAACTCGGGCGTGCGTACGCGTAGAGCTATACGCAGGGCTCTGTGCGTCGCGGGCGCGCACGTGTGCAGACAGGCGGCCGTAAGCGTGTTTGAAGAGCGTCCCTCTAACTCGTCTCCCATCATCCTCCGGGGTCAATCACATCAGCCGCCGTCGCCCTGACCCTCCCCCCCCCCCCCCCCCCCCCGTCTTATCTCCACCTATCAACACGCCGCATTCTCCACAGCCTTTGTGTTTCCAGGGCGATAACTTGCGGCATCGGCTCAGGAAAACCGATCGATACAGCGGCACCTGTGATGGGTCCTCTGTTACCCTGTTCGGACGGGAGCGTGTGTGTATGGGTTTATATGTGTGTGTTGTGTGTGTGTGTGTGTGTGTGTGTGTTTGCGTGTGTTTATGTGTATGTGTGTGTGTGTGTGTGTGTGTGTGTATGTGTAATACAATGTGTGTACCTGATCCCCGGTCAGTCTTATCAACTGTATCTCACCCCAGTGGGCGGAGTCACAGTCCAAGTCAACCCTGTCTGTACCATCTGCCCATCGGAACACCCAACATGGCCGCCCTGCCTCCCCATTGGTCACGGCCGCTTAAACACAATGCCTTCCTTCTGATCACGGCCAGCCTTCCAGAACCTTCCCAGAAAGGAGACAGACGGAGGAACAACAGCTGACATCATCAGGGAAGTCTTCCCGTCGCGTTCAACCTCCATTTGGAGGACCAAACTGGGCCCATTTACACGTTGTTTGTCTCTTTTCACCGTACGCTACGACCTCTCGCTGTGCAACTAAGCACGGCATTGTTGACACGGCGATCGTTGTATTTGTCTTGGAAAAAAAGGAAACCATCGCAGGGGGAATTGTTTTGTTTACCCCCCCCAAACAAACGTTATTATTATGGGATGGAGGAGCAGGGAGGAGACGGAGAGAGAGACTACCAGGCAGACAGCCAAGAAGAGAGAAAGAGAGAGACAGGACGTCAGGACAGACGGCCACTCAGAGAGACAGAGAAAGAGAGAGACAGGACATCAGACAGACATACAGACGGGCAGGCAGGCAGACAGGATGGCAGGCAGGCAGGCAGACAGACAGGCAGCCACTCAGAGATAGAGAGAGAGAGACGGACAGGCAGACAGAAAGACAGTCAGGCAGTCAGACAAACAGGCAGACAGACACAGAGAGGATGACAGATATGCCATTACGACCACATCAGAAGTGATTGATCGGTCATCTCTCCACAGTTTATGCACGATACATAAAACACACACGTCAGCCCCCCCCCCCCACCAGGAAGTGTCTGCTCTGTCACAGGAAGTGGTCGGGGTGCAGGGATAAATCAATAGCACTACAGGTTAATGGCAGAGTAGCAGGGTGGCGGCGGCTAATAATTAGCAACTGCCTGAGGTCACCATCAACCTTGAGATCGACAAGGGAGAACCCCCGAACACAGGGGGAGTCCGGGGGGAGACAGGGAGGATGAGGGAGTCAGGAGGGGAGACAGGGGGAGTCAGGGGGGAGACAAGGAGAATGGGGGAGTCAGGGGGGGAGACTGGTGGAGTCAGGGGGGAGACAGGTGGAGCCAAGGGGGGAGACAGGGAGAATAGAGAGTTAGGGGGGAGACAGGGAGTAAAGAGGGGGGAGACAGGGAGAATAGAGAGTTCGGGGGGGAGAAAGGGAGGATAGAAAGTAAAGGGGGGGGGACAGGGAGGAAAGAGAGTCACGGGGGAGACAGGGAGGTTAAAGGGGTGAGACAGGGAGGATAGAGCGTTAGGGGGGAAACAGGGAGGATAGAAAGTTGGGAGGGAGAGACGGAAATTGGAAAGGGGGAGACAGGGAGGATAGAGAGTTAGGGGGGAGACAGGGATAATGGAGAGGGGGGAGACAGGGAGAATAGAGTCAGGGGAAGGAAACAGGGAGAATGGAGACAGAGAAAGTCAAAAGAAAGAGAAATGAGCAGAGAAGAGAATGTTTTGCCTGAGAGTCAAAGTCCCCAGCCACTCTACCGCTCTCCCCCGTGTGATTCAATAAAGTGACATATGTACACAGACGCCGCAGCGACTGCCGCGACCCCTGACTGCGATACGTCAACACGGCCGCAATTTTGGAGACACGGCCTTAAGAAGAAAATAGGTAAACAGGAGCATCAGTTCCTCTGGATATGAAACACTATAAAGTTACCATCTCTCCACCGCTTTCAATGAGTCGTTTGTATGTTCATATGAAATCATTTTATCTATATAAAAAAAAGATACATACACAACGTTGATTTAAGTGCTTTTTATTCAATGTAGATCTAAACCGTGGAATAAAAAAACACCAATTGAAATCGAAACATTACAGTACTTTCGAAACATTACAGTACTTTTCTTACACACACACACACACACACACACAACCACTTCAACAAAAAAACACACACAAAGTCATTTGTATATTAGGGTTAGAAAATCATAAAAAAATCATTTTATAAATAAAAAAAAGATATATGCCAAGTCGATCTACGTGGTTTTTACTCAACGTAGATCTAAAACCTGGAAGAAAAAAAACACCAACATAAATCGGATGACAAACATAAACGTTACAGTACTTTCTATCCAGAAAAACCACAGCTCCCAGTTAACTCCCAGTCATATCTCAGCGGCCCTACGAGTGACCGTACGTACTGACGCTTACGATTGGACAACCCTGGTTCGGATACGCAGCAGGGGGTCAAAGGTTAAACCATTCACACCCCCATAATGCATCTGATTAGCCGCGGTTTAGCCACGGCGGTCGCGCACGTCGCGGCGCCGGGAGTCAGCTGACAGGATGTGATGTGACACGCAGCGGCGCAGGAAGACGGAGGAGCGGCGGAGGGTGTGAACATCCGTCCACACGCGGGCCGACTGCTTTGCGCGTGGGTGGGGTTAGCGTCGCGTGTGTGTCCTTTATTATTAGAACGCCGCGCTGAGCGCCGAGCGTGCTCGCTGTTCCACACCACAGCCTTCGTCTCCCAGGTTCACCATGTCAGCACGGCTCCCCCCCCGCCCCCCCCGTCTCATTCCTCTCTCCCTCTGCCTCACTCCCTCCTACCACAACTCCCTCTCTCTCTCCTTCTGCATGCCTCCCCCTCTCTCCCTCCCAAACCTCCCCCTCTGCATGCCTTAACCACTCTCCCTCCCACGCCTCACCCTCTCTACCTCTGCATGCGACCCCTCTCTCCATCCCCACGCCTCCCCCTCTCTTCCTTTCCACGCCTCCCCCTTTCTCCCCCGACGCCCCGAACACACACCTCCGTCATGCAGCCATCTCAAGAAGTTACAGCATCAAGAAGAACAGCTTCCCAAGGGACAAAGATCAAAGGTGACGCCGTCGTTAACGGACCACGGAGCGACCGAGGAAAGAGAGCGACAAAAACGTTTGGAGAGAATTCTTTGTTTTTGCATTTCAAATCTTTCGAAAATCCCGAACTTCCAGGCAAGGGGGGGGGGGGGGGGGGAGACGGGTGTTTGCTCTCGGTTTTACGCTCTCCCAGCGACAGACGAGTTGTCGGCGTCGTTGCCACGGCAACCGTCACCGAGAGCGATGGGCCTCGAGGCCATCAGAGGAGATGATCTCATAAATCCGCCGCGTGTGCATAATAGGGCTGTCAGCGCTGAGGGGCCTGATGGGAAAATAAAGCGGACGGCTCCAGATTTTTATCCTCCTCGCTGATTACCGCTAAACGCGCGGCGGCGGCCGGCGGAGCCGGGCGTGTTCCCGCCCTAATGCGCGCCGGAGATGCGTGGCCGGTTTCCGTGGCGACCGCATAAATTCCATATGTCTCTTTCAATCACCGCCGGCGAGACCGGCCGCGCCAATAATTTGATGAGTAATTAATCTGCCCGGCGATCGTAATCAATCCTCAATCCCGCCTCCTCATCTGGCGGAGCTGGAGCCGGGGGGCCGGGGGCATGATGGGGGAGACGGGGGGGTGAGGACAGGCGCCCCCGGGGGAGATTGGTGTCCCGGCCCCGCGGCTCCACTGGCAGCGATAATAAGCCACAGGCTCCGGCCACAGATTGATAATCAGGGTTATAGGAGTATAAGACTCAGGCTAACAAACACACACACGAGGACACACACAGGGACACACCGGCAAACACACTGCACACACACACACACACACACACACACACACACTGCACACACACACACACACTCAAACGCACACACTCCATCACTAACACACACACACACACACACACACACACAAAAACAACCACAACCCCCCCCCCCACAAACACACATGAACAACCAGTTCAACACACAAACACTCCAACACACACACACACAACCACTAACACACACACACACACAACCAATTCAACACACACACACACACACACACACACACACACACACACACACACACACACACACACACACACACACACACACAGGGACACACCGGCAAACACACACACACAAACACTCAAACGCACACACTCCATCACTAACACACACACACACACACACACACAAACAACCACAACCCCCCCCCCCCACAAACACACATGAACAACCAGTTCAACACACAAACACTCCAACACACACACGCAACCACTAACACATACAACCACTAACACACACACACACAGCCACTAACACGCTCAAATACACACACAACCAATTCAACACACACACACACACACACACACACACACACACACACACACACAGGGACACACCGGCAAACACACTGCACAAACACACACACACACAAACACTCAAACGCACACACTCCATCACTAACACACACACACACACACACACACACACACACAAACAACCACAACCCCCCCCCCCACAAACACACATGAACAACCAGTTCAACACACAAACACTCCAACACACACACGCAACCACTAACACACACACACACACAACCACTAACACACACACACACAGCCACTAACACGCTCAAATACACACACAACCAATTCAACACACACACACACACACACACACACACACACACACACAACGAACGCAACCCCTCCAAACCACAAACGCAAAAACACCCACCAGCGGTAATAAAAGAACAAGTGATGTGTTCAGAGTTGGCAGTGGCTTAAGGATCTGATTGGCCGCATGTGTATCTACCCTGTCGCTGTCTTAAAGGTCAAATGTTGAGCGGTAAACAGGGACTGCAGATAGGGAGTGGGTTATGGGGGGGGGGAAACATTAGATTGTCCGTTCCCTCCCCTCGTTAATTATCCCATTAAGTGACACTGAGGTTAAAGATCCAATCCCAGTTCTGCTTTGCTAATTGGCCGACCAATGACAAATGTCCTCCCTACTGCTCATCCCTTCAGAGACGAAACGCACCATGCGAAGCACAACGAATAACAATAAGTGCAATTATCAGTGAACTACCAACACATGCCACTTTTGATTTAAACTCCATATGTTTATTAATCACTGTGTACTAATGTATTCAACTCTTTATATTCAAGTCTTGGGTCTTTACCTTTCTTTGTATGTATTTAACTTAACTAATTTATTCATTTTCAGTAAGTTTATTCAACTAAGAATTTCCCCATCTCTGTATTGTCTCTGTTTTTATACTCATCATATAATGCATGCTGTTCAACCTTCGACAGAAGGTCTGGTCAGAGCTTATTAAAGTAGCCAATGCCTGGACAGCAGCCAAGGCCAGAGAACTACTACAACTCACCAGTGGCTCATTAATACAAACCCCTTTTCCCTTCATTTTGTGTTCCCTTTCAATGTCGGAAATTCCAGTGCAAAAATGATCCTGCCAATAAAATAACTCTACATCTGATAATAGCTGTACGTCAAACACAGACTATGAAACACAGCCTTTTTCACAGAGAGCATTGTTTGAGTGTGAACCGACGATAGCTGCCGGCGCTGAACGCTCAAAGCTTTGATTAAGTGACGAGGTGAGATGATTGAGGGGAATAACTGCACACCTGAGGTCGTTAGGCAGACACGGGGGTAACATCATCGCCTAAGTGTCGACTTAATTTTGACACATCTACATAACCGACGCGGGGAGGCGTGACGCTAAGAAAGAATAATCATTGGAAATGTTCCGATCCGTGCTCTGCAAATTGGATTGCATACGGCGCGGTAAACTGCACGATGGACAGGAAAAGATTTTCAAAAGGCATAAACATAGACATTTCAGATTAGAAGAGAAAGCATTTATACTATAGAGAGAGGGCAGGGTAGTGCAGTGGTTGGTTGAAAGGTTCTTGGTTCCCTAAAGTTCAGAGCCTGACGTGCTGGCATCCTTGAGCTGATATCTAGCCCCTACCTGCTCTTTAAGACCTGTCTCTTTATTCACTGTCTAACCCCTACCTGCTCCTTAATGACCTGTCTCCGTATTCACTGTCTAACCCCTACCTGCTCCTTAATGACCTGTCTCCGTATTCACTGTCTAAACCCTACCTGCTCCCTAATGACCTGTGTCTGTATTCACTGTCTAACCCCTACCTGCTCCTTAATGACCTGTCTCTGCATTCACTGTCTAACCCCTACCTGCTCTTCAATGACCCGTCATTGTATTCAGTGTCTAACCCCTACCTGCTCCTTAATGACCTGTCATTGTATTCACTGTAACCCCTACCTGCTCTTCAATGACCCGTCATTGTATTCACCGGCTAGCCCCTGCCTGCTCCTTTAAGACCTGTCTCTGTATTCACTGTCGAACCCCTACCTGCTCCTCAAAGAACTTTCCTTAAAATAACTGTGAATTGCTCTGGATAAAAGCGTTTGCTAAATGACAAAACAGTAAACAACACCACAAAAGGCTGTTTTTAAATCCCTGGAGCAGTTTGATGTAATGATAGCCTAATGCTCTTTTGTGTTCATAAATAAGTTGAAGTGAAACACATTACATTCATATCATACAGGATATGAGTGTGTCACAGCATAATAACAGGACAGTGTTAATAATTAAAAAGAGATAAAGAGATACACTTTGTGGATACACATTGTTTTTTCTCAAGGGCCTGTTGAGATATTCGCGTGTGCATCCAAAATACACTTGTCAGATGTTTTCGTGGCTTAGTGGCTTTGTGGAGATGGAGACGATAATCTCGCTGCATGCTTCCTGCTTCGATATAACAACTCACTTTGTAAGCCGTTCTTACTTTTATTCAGGAGACAGTGAACGAAATTTTCCCAACCGAAAAAAAGAAAGAACTGAAAGCCAGCCACTCCGCTCATAAGCCTATCCATTAGTAGGCCCGCCGTCTCTCATCTCCGCACGTAGCTTTGCCTCGGAGCGCCGGCGGCTAACAAAGGCTTTGGCAAACGTATATATAACATGCATAACTTAGATCAATGATCGGGTGGCAGTCGGCGCCTCGCGGATAGGCAATCTTTTGACTTGTACGGGCCGTAATGAGGAGCATGAAAGGAAATTCCAGGGCGTCGCCCACGGAAAGCTAATGGCTAGCTCTGTAAAATGGCCGCCGTGCAACAGCTGGCTAACACGGCAAGATCTGTTGGGTGGCTTAATGCTTAGAGGTAGCGCGACACAGTTTGTAGATAGCCCTGAAGTGCATCAGAAACACACACGCTGATGAATACTCACACGCACGCACACACACACAAACACACACACACACTCAGTGGTTCTCGAGGTTTGGGGTATTTTGAGTAGCCAAAGATTGCATGGAGGAAGGAGATTGAATAAAGGGAAAGAAGAGGAGCACATTTTGAAGACCCATTTTAATACTAGCATATCCGGTTAGTCTCCCAAACTCTCAGGACACCCCCCCTCACCGTTATAGCCTGTGAGAGGCTGACGGTTTTGGCGTGGGGAGAGAGAGTTTTCTAAACTTTATTTCTGTTTCTGTCCATATGTGTTGTTGGTTCGTAAAATATCTTCATTAGCCTAGTTGGTTAGTTTGTTCCTCACCGTTTCCTGATAGTTGAGGCATACTTCCGGGAGTGGGTAGATGTCCACAGGTACGGGATGGGGGGGCGGGGGAGGACAGCTGTCACAGCGGCATTTGGGGACCCCCCCCCTGCTGCTAATGACTCCGATGAGGAGCAATTTAGGAGGAGCTGGCTGGTAATGACTCTGTAAAGTTTGCGTCTAGAATGAAAACACTGTTGGTAGTTTTGCAGACAGTGTGGCTGAAGTCATCCTAGGGATGGGAAGCAGAGTTTCAGTCTGCAATCATCTGACCCCCCTTTTCCAACTGGTAAATCCAGCAAACAAAATTAAGATTTTGAACACATAATATATGGAAATGAAAATCTAAGACAATTGGGTAAAAAGGTCCGGATAAAGAATGATAGAAAGGAACAATCCTAAAGTCCAGAAAGGGTTACGGAGGAGAACAGAAGTTCAAGTTCCTTTCCTGACTCAGTGACTCCGTCGTGACTCGGAGTCACTGTTTGTCCTGCCCGCAGGACAAACGGACTGTACTTTTGAGCACTATCGCCTCCCTTGACGCATTAACGCCTCCAATGGATTTCAAAATAGAAAAACTACCTGTGTTGGACATTAAAATATTGATTTTCCTGGACAAGATCAAAGCTGTTCTTCCTGCCAAGGCTGAACTCACCTGCTTAGATGTCACAGAAAACCCTCAGAGGTGAAACCACCTGAGACTCTTTAAGTCTGCTACCAGAGTATAAATGTTTTGGGTTTCGATGTGGAACAGTGGATCTTGTATAAATATGACGAAAATAATTCCCCCGAAGACACACACTCTCTCTCTCTCTCTCTCTCTCTCTCTCTCTCTCTCTCTCTCTCTCTCTCTCTAACTCTCCGAGGAGCTATGCTGATCTTTGCAAAGGTCATGTGAACCATTCATCTCAGACAGACTCCTAGCTACTCCTCGTCTCTGAGGCGTGCGCTGCTCTGCCCCCAACGATTGGGTTGACTAACGCTCATCCCATTACAGGATCTGAGAGAGCCGTACCGCGGCCCCCAACGCCACGCTATTGAATGATGGACCCCTGTATCCGCCAGCGCTGCTCTTACAGCCACTTCCTCCACACCAACAAGCAGCAAAGGGCGCGGGTGTTGGCGGCGTGGTCGGGCATATCTCTAGGCGTGAGGGATGGGAGCCGGCGCTGGTTAAGGAAGGCTTGCTACCTCCGCTGGCTTCTAGGAAGCACCCCGTGCCCCCCGGCCTGAATTCTTATCCGATTCCTAGAAATGTCCGCAGATGAATGAGAAGGGATTGCTCTGCATTATCTGAGCCTTCAATGTTTCTAAAGTAGCCCTCAGCTGTGATGTTGTGTTTGGTTATGATGAGTTATGTTATGCTGAGTGGCGTCATGTTATGCTGAGTGATGTTACGTTATGCTGACCGATGTTATGAGTTATGTTATGTTGGGTGATGTTATGTTATACTGTGTGATGTTATGCTGAGTTATGTTATGCTGAGTGATGTTATGCTGAGTGATGTTATGCTGAGTTGTTACGCTGGGTGATGCTATACTGAGTGATGCTATGTTGAGTGATGTTATGCTGAGTTATGTTATGCTGGGTGATGTACTGATTTATGTTATGCTGACCGATGTTATCCTGAATGATGCTATGCTAACTGATGTTATAGTTCGTGCAGTTATAGTGAGTTATCTTATGCTGACTGATGTTAGGCTGAATTATATTATGCTGAGTGATGTTATGAGTTATGGAATACTTAGTGATATCACATGATACTGCCTGTGTCCTGCCAATTTCATGTTTGGCGTGAAAGTAAAGATAGTTCAAAACGGCGTAGCCACTGATTGTGAAATGACGATACTTTGTGTTTCTGTTCATCTAAAGGCAGAGAAGGTATTCAATCAAAGTAGTAGACGTATCATCATGACATGTATTACAGCTTTAAGTGTCTGACACATTCGGTCAATCTGGTGTCAGGATCTTAATGTTCAGAGAAGATGACTTGGTTTATTGTAGTCACTGTTATTTCTTTATCTAATCCCTAAACATAAGCACCTCCAACCAAATAACTATACTAATAAAGTTTCACTTTCCAGATGTTTTATAGAAACTAGGTTATGCAGTCGTTTTTTTGTAGCTTTTCCAAGATTACACTTTGATCGCTGAGGAGAACTGCCAAACGGCTAATCGTAAATGTAAAATCTAAACAAAACGTAACTTTAGCGCTGACCATTTCAAACATTACATTCAAATTTAAATCAATGCTCATCCAAAGTTTCCATCTCAGACTCTGCTCGGCATCATGGGAGTTGGACCAGGGAGGAGGCTGTGGTTGTTGTCGTGGTAATGAGATCACGGTGATACAGGGGGGACTTGAGGAGACGCCTGATCTCCATCCAGGATTCCCTTCACACCCAATGCTCTGTGCCACTTGGTATTTCAGCGCGATTCTCCTCCCTGAATATTCCAAAGGTTATCAGTAATCACGAGTGCTAACGGATGCCTAATGCGTTTCAAATTGAAGCTGCCTTTTCTGATTCTTCTTCCGCGACAGTTTAAAAAGGATTTTAATTAGATAAACAAGTCTCTCACATTGTATTGATTGTAATGCTAATGTTTCACTCAAAGAGTATAAAAAAAATCTGGAATAAAATAGTAAAATTGTATTAACAGTGATGTATAAAGTATGGTTACACTTAAAATTTACTAAAATGGCAAATTCAGTACATTTCGTGAAAACAATGTGCAGATATTTGTTTATGTCTGCCAGTCTGTGCGCAAGCATGTATTTGGTGTATGTGTGTGTCCGTGCTTGCGTGTGCTTGCGTGTGTGTGTGTGTGTGTGTGTGTGTGTGTGTGTGTGTGTGTGTGTGTGTGTGTGTGTGTGTGTGTACGTGCCAGCGTGTGTGCGTGTACGTGCCTGAGTGTGTGTCTGTGTACGTGCTTGAGTGTGTGTGTGGGGGTTCGTGTCTGCATGTGTGTGTAAGTAACTGCGTGTGTGTATGTGTGTATGCGTGAGTGAGAGTATGAGATAGTCCAGCTAATGAAGGGTGGTACGCAGGTCACGCCAGTGTGCTGATTTTTGGCCCATTTCAATCAACCCTCAGTCACCTTCCGCTGGCAACTACACCAACCCCTCCCACCCATCATTCCTCCCTCACCCCAGTACAACCTGGATCTCCCTCCTGCTCCACGACCTCTGCCGGCTCCGAGCGATGCATTTATCTTCCTGTAAGCATCACTTTATCCTCAACAACTCCGGTTTAGGAAACAACACAAAACCGGCAGCAACACAAGTTAAAAAAAACAAAGAAATACGCTTTCACGTCCTTTGCGCCGAGCACGGCTAGCATCGCTGACCGACTCGGGGTGGTTGATGTTTGTCTAAATAACTGAATAAAGATCTGACAGGTTGGACGGTTGTTCTTCCCCACGCGGTGTGCGTCTCGGTCGGGGGGCGGTGTATGCGTGGCGGAGGATTCTGCGCTCCCACCGATTCTCCGACAGATATCTGATAACGATATGGCGGCGGCGTTTGAGGCCTAGCGAGAAGTAATCATTATTCCATCGGACCGTCTCCGACCGCGCGGCCGATGCCTCGGCTACGGGGGAGAGACGGGCTGCCGGTGATCCTCTCTGTTTCTCTTCTAGCAGTCCACTAAAGCTTAAGTGTTTAGCACAATCTGCTGCCTCCACAGAAGCTGGCCAAACTCAAACAGTCGTTTTTAACAAGATATTCAGGGCCTATGATTTATTCTGATAGGCACACACCGCAATGCTGGAAATATTCATGTTTGGCGCTATCTTATGAAAACACAAAATATTTATAGGGATGTGCTAGGGTCTCTCTCTCTCTCTCTCTCTCTCTCTCTCTCTCTCTCTCCTGTTGTTCTCTCCCTTTCTCCTCTGTCCTGTTATCTCTCTTTCTCTCTCCTGTTCTAGCGGGCTCTCTCTGGTTGGGTTTGGCTCGCAGTGCCACCCAGTGGTCATGCTGCTGGATAAAGGGACTGCAGTAGGAGCATCACAACACGGCGGCTTACAATGAGTGCATTCAACCACACTACCCAAAAAGTGTACGTTCCTCAAGCCAGCATTGGCTTCAAGTCGTACATTTTAGAAACAATTCTAATCTCATCAGAAGAATTTGCGCACCACGGTTTGGTTAAATCAAATGCACAGTTCTCTCTCTCGTACTATCACTATCACAGGCATTGTAGATCCAGCACTGTTTGGAGGTTTTTAAATAAGAAATACAGCAGCAGACAGCGGTGAGATGATTTTTCTGTGGTCATAATGAAAGAAAATGTGCTTGGGGCTGTGAGTACTAGGAAGTAGGGGACTTTCCGATCTTTTTTCAGTACCGGTGTTGTGGTTGAGCGTTTTATTGAGCAATGTTTGATATGAAATGCACCACAATGTTTGATATGAAATGCCCCACACTTGGCGTCATACTAGGGGAATCATTTGAACTGTCTCATGCTTCAGTGTGTATTGACTCAATGTTTGAAATATCAACTAAGACGGTAACACTGGTTCATGAGTTGATATATGATATGATATACATACATATATATGAAACAGTGCTCTTATATTATAAACATATATAGGTAGTATCTGAAAGGTCTGGTGCTTGTAAATGTTAGTAGCATCTAGCGGTGAGGTTTCAGATTGCAACCAACTGAATCCTCTCCCCCCTCACCCCTCCCTTTTCAACGACTACAGTGTCCTGTTATGGCCTGTATTGGGTAAGTTGTCCTGTTATGGCCTGTATTGGATAAGTTGTCCTGTACTGGCCTGTATTGTGTAAGGTGCTCTGTACGGGCCTGTATTGTGTAAGGTTTCCTGTACTGGCCTGTATATACTCTCTCTCTGACCTGCCACTGAAGAAAGAAAGCAATAGCCAGGGAGTGTACGCGAGCATAACAGGTCAATAAGGCCAATCCTTTTTTTCTGAGTGCTGTCTTTAACTGAATGTGCTCCCGGTCAAGCAGACGAGCGTTCCCACAGAGACAATGAGGTAAAAGAAGCTTCTTCCTTGTGCTTTCTAACCAAACATCTCTCCTTTCATCCTCTTCCTGGATTTCAAATCGATGAGCTAACCTTTTCGGCCTCCGGAGAGGAGAGCAGACCAACTCAACGCAGGTCTGAGAACTCAGAAACCCTCCTCTTCCCCGTCTAAACAACATGCTGGACACACCACAAGCCTTCCTGTTGTTTTCAAGAAACACTCTTTATTTCCTTTATCTCCATCTTTTGCGAATTTACTCCCTTTTCATCAATATCTGCCTCATCCTCTCCCTTCCTCTCCCTGTCTGTCTCTATCTCTCTTTCTTAATCGATCTCCCCATCTCCATCTCTCTTTCATCATCTCCATCTCTCCCCATCTCCATCTCTACCTCAGCTCTCTCTCGATCACTCCATCCCCCCGCTCTCTCTCCCTTGATCTTTTCACTGCATCAATTTCTTTACTTAAAGCGGTGTTAGGCTAGCGAGTAAGTAATGTTCACGTCCAAACTCGGCGTCCACCGTTAATTAGAAGTTCTCATCCAGAGAGGCTCAGAGTGGAGTCAGATACGTTTCATTAAGGAGCATGTAGGCAGACGGCCCCTTGTTTTAATCTAATCCTTGTAGGTTTATACTCATAACTATAGGAACAGTCAGAATGGGGGCGCTGGTTCATGTCAGAGAGTTTCAAATTCCAGGGGGAAAGCAGAACTGAAACATGTACAGGAACGACATATTTGAACGACACCTAACGTCCACGTCTGCAGAGCAGAGAATCGACTGAATATTAATTAGATGCATGTGATTCATCAAGGTGACGAATGCGGGCCTGTGTTATTGATAATATTTACAACTTGACGCGTTGACATGGTTTGCTCGTCAGTATGTTGGCAAACACTCGTCGTTATTGATCTTCTTAACAAAACAGAGCACGAGAAGAATGCGGCACAAACCGCTGAGCGTCTTCAGTTTCCTGAAGACGTCTTTGATACATAAAGGACTGCTTCTGTCTACAGGATGTGAGAAATGACCCTCCACTCTCACCTTCTCAACAAAAGAGATGAATGGGCTCAGGGAAAACTGTAAGAAAAACTTCCATCACCTCCTTTCGAAAGACGGATCATTTATTCGAAACGTTCGCTCACACACAGACCATAGTGGCAGACTGACTGGAAAGGGGATTTGTTGATGTTGCTTCGGGTCTCTCAACTGCATCGTGCATGTGTAGTTTGTCTCGCTACGAGAGCTTCTCCTCCCAGTCAACCCACTGAGAGAGAAGCTGTTCCTCTGATCCAAGACCGAATCCCTGACCTTCTCATGGACGGCTTGTCATCACCTCAGCCCTCTCTATGCTCTGCTGAAGGTTAAAGGTCAGAGCCGACAACAGGTCAAGTGGGGAAGGATAGTGTGGTTTTCTGTGTTGTTTGGAACCCGATGTCTGCGGTCTACCTGTAGGCATCATTGAGCAGGAAGCACTAACCACTAAATGCTCCTTAATGACCTGTCTGTATACACTTTCTCATCCCTACCTGCTCCTTTAAGACCTGTCTCTGTATTAACTGTCTAACCCCTACCTGCTCCTTAATGACCTGTCTCTGTATCCACTGTCTAACCCCTATCTGCTCCTTCATGACCTGTCTCTGTATCCACTGTCTTACCCCTACCTGCTCCTTAACGAGCTGCCTCTGTATTCCCTGAGTCACTCTGTAGTGACTCTGTGCTGAGTGACGGCGGCAGCGTTCCGGGCGTCACCTTCTACCCATCCTGCTGACCGCAGCACTTTCACCACGCCCCTTTGGGTTCTGCAATCGACCGGAGAGGGAAAGGAAAAGATTTGTTTTGAATGCATAATATTGTCGCGTGGTATTGGTCCGTTGCCATGGAAACATTGGCAATACCTTTTTTTTATTTGCTGAGCTTATTCAACGGTGTGTGCGTGCCAAAATAAAAGCACACACGGCTATTACAGGAAGACAAATGTTTTTGCCTTTGACGCGTCAACGACAAGAGTAAAGAATAAGACTTCTGCAACACCCGTTCCTATTCTGTGAATATATGTATTAATGTATTTAAAGAACCATAAAACAGGTATCAGTGTGGGAGGAGCATACGATACCTCTGTTTAGAGGGTTTAACTCACAGACGGAAGGTTCTGGGTACAAACTCTTATGCCTGCAGTGTAGCGCGCGCGCACACACACACACACACACACACACACACACACACACACACACACACACACACACACACACACACACACACACACACACACACACACACACACACACCTGCTCCTTAATGACATGTGCAAAGACATTGCCTGGTTTAGAACCAACAGCCTCTACTAACAAGTAGAGCAACAAGTGTAAAAAGGACAGCCGCCTCAGTCTGTCGACGTGACTGGTGGCGGAAAGACTCAAAAAAACACTTAATTGCAGCCAGGCAACAGGGTAAGAATGATTAAAACATGCTCATACTAAACTCAATAACCGACCATGAAAGGAGGTTTGATACCAGACTACCTCTGCATCAAATCAACAGTACAGCTATTTGCCAGCAGGTGTTTTTCATGCTCTGTGTCTGAATACAACGGGTTCATAGGGGGGGGTATTTTGCAGGTGAAAAGAACGGTGGAGACCTATAGCGTTGGAATTTCCTTTTGACCACAAATTCAGGACGTTCCTCTCTATCGTTTTATTTTTCAATGGCTTTTTTGTTTTGTTTCTTTTTAAATAACCACTGTGGCTTTCTGATGCACACCACGTTACACAGAAGTTGTATTTTTTCACGTTAACAGTAGCCAAGGATTTGTCATATTTTTTGTCTTTCAGCAGGACGCATTTATTTTGAAGGCCGCCTGGCGACGCCACATCAGCTCAGAGCGGCAGTGTGTACAGATGCCCCCCTGCTGAGGCGGGTGCTATCTATAGGGTGTCTGTCTGTCCCGCCTTCTGACTGACTATCCGTCCGTCTGTCTCACACACACACACACACACACACACACACACACACACACACACACACACACACACACACACACACACACACACACACTTAGACACACAAACACCCCACCCTCTCACAGACAAACTTAATCACACACACAAACACGTTGTATTCCGGATGTTTTGTGAGTCAGTAAACCGAGGGAATCGCAGACGGCCAGGGGGACAGAACCTGAGGGGGGTGTGTGGGAGGCAGGAAGTGAATCAGACTTTTCAAAAGTAAAGCGGCGGGAGGCTGTAAAGGGTGGATAGATGAAGGGGGAAACAAGGGCCAGTCTAATATTGAACACACAACAACCTTTCCTCTTCAACAAAGTCTCTCTCTCTCTCTAAACGACACTACCCAAGAAGTGTCGATTCAAGTCAGCACTGGCATCAAGTTTTACATTTTAGAAACAAGAGGTAGAAAGAGGTAACATTACATAAATCCATATGGGAAGTTATGTCTGGAAAGTGTTAGCCTAAGGGAAGGTGCTTTAAAAAAAAAAACTCTCTCCAAGAACAATATGTCAATAGAAATAAACAAAAGGGGTGAATGACTAAATCGTCAAAACAGAATATAATCCGTCATCACCAATTTATATTAACAAGACTATGCATTATTCAAGTGACAGGTTGATAGCATCTTACCCATCTAAAAGCACAGTCTCTCTCTCTCTCTCTCTCTCTCTCTCTCTCTCTCTCTCTCTCTCTCTATTTATAAAGCCCATCTCCAGCTGCACCTTGGCCCAGTTGGGTTCTGGAAGCTTCCGCAATTTATTCAGTTACACATTTCACCGGTGAGCCCACGACAGTTTGACTTATGAATGAACCCAAATAGTTAGCAGCTAAATAAATGTTTGAGAGTGAAGGTAATGGGGAGACCTTGCTTATCTAAAAGAGAGATCGGGAACACATGGAACCAGCCCAGAACTTAACGGCCAAGGACGTGTGGAGACGTTTGAAATAAATATAAATCATCGGAAATGGAAAACAAAAAATGCTGACTCGGTCCTCTTCACACATTTCTTTTTAAATCAAACTCACGGGTAAATGTACCATACATTTCCACCAGACCAGAAATAAACAACTGAACTATAAGGTAAATTAACCCATAATGATAACATTTACTTTTCATGTTAATAGTAAATATAAAGTCCTTGCCTGATAAGGTTTTCTACCGACCTCCAAATACACTCAGCTTGAAGACCCCAATTCAACCCCTAGCCGTAAACAGTGTGTGTGTCTCTGTGTGTGTGTGCGTGTGTGTGTCTGTTGTTGTGTCCGTGTGAGTGATCTTGCAATGGATTGCTCTCCCTGTCCGGATTTCCCCCTTTCTTAGAGCAATAACAACCATGTTTGCAGAAACATCACAACCTTTTTTAATGGCTCCTTACATCCTCATCATTGTCATCTTCTCCACCTCCTCCTAGTTATTCCTCAACTGTCTGACAGCAGCGGCGGCGGCAATGTTAGCTCCAACCCTAGACCAAGTCTATTTCTCGGCCTTGCGATTGGTCGAAACTGGATGGAACCTCCGACAGCATGGGGGAGTGGGGGCAAAATTGAATTTTGTGCTTGGCTGCACAACGCTCAGGATGGCCATAGAAGAGGGAGACAGAGAGAGGAGGGGGGAGAGAGGAAGGGGGAGAGGGGGGGGGGGGGAGGAAGGCAGAGGGGGGAGAGCGGGACACAGAAGGAATGAGAGGCTGAGTTGGTTGAATCTCTTAACCTTTAGAGCTTGTTGTGGTATCAGGGCTCGTGGACAAGGGCTGACGCACACACGTTTGTCAAGGATGACAAATTATCTATCCTGCTAGATGCCTGATTGGCTGACCTTTATTCAGGCAGCGGTGGGCGGGTTGCGGGGGGTGAGGGGTTGACAGCACTAAACGGGGGAGGAGCGCGTCTCCTCGATCGCCCCCCCGTACAGGAAATGCCCGCTCCAGCGCGTCAGTTAGCGTGATGGAAGGGAGACGCCGGCGGGCCAATCAGAGACCTCCGTCACGTCCCCCGGATTCAACCTTTAATTCGGAGCGTGCGTGTGAGCGAGCGGACAGCCGGTCGGTCTCCCGGCGGTGTGGACGGGCAAGACGCACCGCGCTGGTGTTTAGTCACACGGTGCAGACAGTGGGAGCTGAAGCGACCCGACAGTGGCTTCACCTGCAGGTCATGAACCATCTCGGCTGGACGACCGGTGCCGCCGCCGCTAAGAGCAAAGCAAAGGCCGATCGTCAAAGTCACAACTCTGCTCTGTTTTGGCACAGGGAGCGAGTGGTGGAACGAGCTCCCTGTCGATCAGGTCAGGAACCGCAGAGTCGCTCACTAGCTTCCCCAAAAGACTCAGGACTCACTTGTTTAGAGTTCACAGAGACTCTGAATAGCCTCCCCCCTTACCCCCCCAACAACCCTTATACGCACTCATTGTATGTTGAAAGGCCTGGCACTTAATGTACGCATTTATTGTATATTGTACACCCTGGCACTTAATGTACACACTTATTGTATATTGTACGTCCTGGCACTTAATGTACACTTATTGTATGTTGTACGTCCTGACTGTCAGTGCTTGGCACTTGGTTCTATGAACATCCCTACTGTACCGCCAGCAATACATTGTTGTTTTCTTTCTTCTGACAAATGTACTTATTGTAAGTCGCTTTGGATAAAAGCGTCTGCTAAATGCCGTTGGTGTTCGAACCTGGAACCTTTGGACTGGGAGCCAAACGGCGTTACCACGGAGACTGTGAAGAGCTTCGAGGGAGAGGTGGACATCACACTCATACATACGTATATCACACACACACACACACACACACACAAGCATGCATACGTCCCTATCTCACACATACTTCACTGGGCTACATTACAGAAAGGCTGTCCAGGGCCTATGTATGATCACCTCATCTCATCTCTGCTCCCTCCTCTCTCTTCCTATCACTTAAACATGCCTCTCTTTACATCTCCCGTCTCATCCCTCAGCCTCCCCTTTCTCCCCCCCTCTCGGTCCTTCTCTATCTCACCGTATCCCTCATTCTGTATCTATCGCTCTGGTCTACCACCATCGCTCTCTTTCAGGTTCTCTCTGTCGTGATTGACAGGAATGCTCGGCATATGCAACAGCATGATGGGACATCTGCCAACACACACACCCAGACAGACACACCCAGACACACCCAGACACACACACACACACACACACACACACACACACACACACACACACACACACACACCAGCCTGTTAGTGTGTGTAACCTGTCGAGGTCAGGACGTCTTCCCTGATCCATCATGTTACCATCATGTGGCACATCGTAATTGATATTTGCGTCAAAGCGGTTTGTTGAAATAAACGTCAACGCAGAGCAGATAAACAATATTGGCCTCCCTGCCGCTCATCAGAAAGACTGACAGCAGCGGCAGTGCCCTGATCGCCATGACGACAAACCAGACACAATTACCTTGTCACAGCTGCCTGGGAAATATATTGTTTATAGATAAATAAGAATTCAACCACAAGGGTGTTTATCAAAGTCGGGCTTTGAGTGTGGGGGGGGGGGGAGAGAGAGAGAGATGTATATGAGAAAAACACAAATCTATATATTTATTATATCTTGAATGCCCGGTCCACAATGTGACTTTACCTGTTTACTGCCGGCAGTAGAGGAGAGAAGAAACCATTTTTATTCATGCGCAGATGACAAACGACCAGGTCAAGCGAATCAGAGGTCAAGTGAAGTGGATTACTTTGCTTTTTTGCCGTATTAGTTTGATATTCATATTTCGTATTCGCCGTATTAACTGCCCGGTTCAAGGACAGAGACGTAGGGGAGGAGTAAATACGATTGCGGATTGTTTTGTTGGGCCCAGATGTTTGAGACAGCACTCGGAGTTGAGGGTCAGACTAACATCTGCTAGAAAGACACACACCATAAAAAAAGTCCAGCTTGTGGCCAGGAATTAAAAACATGTGCTTTTGGTCGTATCAATCGATACATAACTCACCGAGACCGCACCGGCCAGCGTGTCCTTAACACAATGATAGATTTCCTTACGGTTAAGGAAGGAATTAGGGTTTATGAAAAGTAATGAATTCATTATTCCCTCATTTAGGACTAATTTGTTTCTGCCGCAGAGTCCGGTGCTGATCTCGGGGCGGACATTTTGTCCTGTATTCTTCGCGTCAAAGAACCTCGATATTATTGCCAACAAGTCTCTGCGTCTCTGCAGTGCGGACCGGCTGAACCGCGTCCGAGCGCATTTGGTATTCATGGATGGTTAAACACTCGGTCCTGATTGGCTATTCAGCCCGGAGCGCGAGGCTAACCATGGCCAGTGAGGCGTGATGAGTGATTAAGCTCACAGCTGATTGGCTGTTAGCGGGACCGGCCCCGACGGACCGCGCTGGTGGAAATACTTCTCAAGATGTTGTCGGGACTTTAAGTAGCCCAGACGTATTCCGGGAGTTGCTGGTTCAATCGCTGGGGCACGGGAAGAAGGGGGGGGGAGAGGAGTCATTGCCCTTGAGCAAGACGACTAATGATGATTAAATCCAAACAAGAAACGTCATGGACAACCACTGTCAGTCCGAATGAAAGCATCACGGCCACGATGTTGGCGCGTGTTCCTTCACTACCGCTACCATGACCCCCCCCCCCCAAGAGAGGAGAGGAGAACCAGGAGAGATCTCGTCCCTTGAGGTGGACAAGATCAACAACAACAACCTCTTGGCGGTGCTTCCAGAAGGCGCTTGACTCAAAACGGACGGGTGAGATGTTGAGGAGGCTCAAGGTCGGTGAGGCTCAGGGCAGAGAAGTCCTGTCTCACTCCAGGGGGGGGGCACAGAGAACTCGAGCAGAGGCACTAGAGCCAGCAGTGGGGACCACACACAGCCACTACGAGGACGTCCCACAGTATGGGGAAGACCTGCAGAAAGACACGAGAAGTGCTGTAGAGATGAGGGAGAGAGAGAGAGAGAGAGAGAGAGCCTAGAGAGAGAGAGTTAGGTTATAGTTCTGTAGCAAGAGACAGGGGCAAGACATAGGTCATATGGGATGTAGGTTGAGTGAGTAAGGTCGTAGGGAAAGGAAGGGAGGTCGAAGGTTGAGTGAGTAAGGTCAGGGGTCGTAGAGGTCGTAGGTTGATTGAGTAAGGTCATAGGCAGTAGGGGGATAGAGGTTAAAGGGAGAGCGTGAGTAAGGTCATAGGTTGAGTGAGTAAAATCTTAGGTCATAGAGAGATGTAAGGTTTCTCTCACTCTAATATCCCAGATTAATTTCATGATTATTTTCATTATAATGCTTGTTAATGATTTATAAAGCGTTATATTGCAATGTTTGCATGTCTTTAAAGAAGGACCTGTAAATATATACAACCCCAGATGCGATATTACAGTTTCACAAATCTAATGAAACAATAGAGCGGTAGCTGGAAGCTCAGACCTTCTCCCACACATTAAAGATTCATGTTCGGAGAATACACAGAGACAGAGGATATTGTCACTCCCAAACGTCCAAAATATTCCACCGCTGGTCATGAGGCCTCATGGTTTCCGAGTCAAGTTCAGTTCACTTCAAGTTAAGATTGCAAAGAAATATGAATGAGTGTGAGAAGAAGGATGAATAATAGAGGAGATGAAGGCTGAGTGGCGACGATGAGAGTCAAATAAAAAAGAGGAAGATAAAGGAGGAGTAGGAAGAGTTAGGAGACGAGCAGAGGAACAACGCTTCGCTAGATCTGCCACTCTCTCTCGTGGATTTCCGAAAAAAGTTTATGATGAAGCTTCCGATAAACGTACCAGAGTGTGAGTGCATTGTGCATTTGGGAGTGTGTGTGCGTGTTGTGTATCTTGGCGAGTGTGGGGGTTTTGTTCCCGTTTGTATGTGTGTGTTGTGTAATAGGCGTGTGTGCGCGTGTGTGTGTGTGTGTGTAAACGAATAAACTTCCGACAAAGTTCCCGACAAAGTTCCCAATAGCGATTCAGGTACCGTGCGCGCGCGGCGAGGTGATCGGAAACCAGGGCACTCGGGGGATGATTGGCGGGTGGGCGGGGGGGGCTGTCAGGCCCTCCGTCAGCGGCGAGCGGCGACGGCCAATCGATGCGTGCTGAGGTGGCCAATCGGCGAGCCATCACTGTCGCCATCATCAGCATTCTGGGGAGGCGTGTTCAAGGCATCTGGGTGGGGCGGGGGGGAGGGGGCCTGACGCATCGGACCTCCTGCCTCAGATGGCAGCCGCAGGGGCCACGTCGCCACGGCGATAGATGGATAACTCAAGAGGAGCGCTAGGAGTCCCTAGGGGCAACCCATCCCCCCCCCCCCCACCGACCGACTGATTGACTGGACAAGTAGCCCGCTGTGGGAGGTAAGTCAGTTGACACACACACATATAAATGCGCACACACACACAAACGCGCACCTAGCACACACACATCCACACACACACACACACACACACACACATAAACGCGCACCTAGAACGCACACACGCACACACATACGCACACACAAACGCACACGCTCACAGAAACTCACACACACACACACACACCCACACACAAATGCGCACCTAGCACACACACAGGCACAACGTTACACAAGCTTGGATCAAGACAGCGAATGTCACGGACACGGTGAAAGAAAGATGACATACCAGAGCACAGAGGCTTCCACAGATGTATAGGTGTAATTTCACACACACGCATGCACAAACACAGAGGACCACACATACCAAGTCTCACTTACAGCCACAGATAACACACACACACACACACACACACACACACACCAAGATATTTATCATACATTAACACACAAACACACTCAAGAAAAAAAACACACACACAGCTTCCCACACATACCCACACACAACACACACACACACACACACACAAGTATATACAGACACACAACACACACACAAATAGGACACACACACACACGCACAGATACAAACCCCCCCCCTCACACACCCAGATACAACAGGCACACACACACACTGCAGTACGAGGACAGGTTACAGAGATGGATAGCGTGCTGGGCTGGGCAGCGGTACGGCGTAATAACACGGAGGACATTAATCCTCCGACCGTCGCCATGCGAGCAGCGTTGCCGATGGCAACATCCCTCACAGCAGGGGCGGGGGAGGGGGGGGGGGGGGGGGGCGCCACGCACATGGCGCTAAGGTGAGGCGTTAAATCACAGCTATGTGCACGCCATGTTCTGTCTCCGTTACAACAGGGCCACCGGTTTGCCACCAGAGATGGCTGTTCTACATCAGCCAACCCAGATAGCTGTTCTAGATCAGCCACCACTGAGAGCTGTTCTAGATCAGCCATCAGAGACGGCTGTTCTACATTAGCCACCAGAGATAGTTCATCTACATCAGCCACCACTGAGAGCTGTGCTAGATCAGATATCAGAAATTACCGTTCTAGATCACCCACCACAGATGGCTGTTCTAGATAAGCCACTACCAAGAGCAGTCCTAGATCAGCCTCCAGGGCTGGCTGTTCTAGATCAGCCACCAGAGACAGCTGTTCTAGATCAGGTACCAGAGATGGCTGTTCTAGATCAGCCACCAGAGATGGCTGTTCTAGATCAGCCACCAGAGATAGCTGTTCTAGATCAGGTACCAGAGATAGCTGTTCTAGATCAGGTACCAGAGATGGCTGTTCTAGATCAGGCACCAGAGATGGCCGTTCTAGATCAGGCACCAGAGATGGCTGTTCTTGATTTCTCTGACTCCAACGGGTAATATGTAAATATAATAGAAATAAAATTACGTCAATAGAAATATACAAAAGATGTAAATGACTAAATAGAAGTGGTAAATAATTGCACAACGTCAAATTTGAATGTCACCCATCATCCCCAATTGATATTAACTAGACAATTCATTATTCATACGACAGGTATAGTATCTAACCCATCGAAAAGGACAGAGTGTTTTGACCTCTCTCTTCCCCCCCCCCCCCCCCCCTCTCTCCTTCCCTCTCCCTCCCTCCAGCGGGACAACCTGTTGCAGAAACAAATTCAGATTGAGACGCAAAGACACAACAAGTGTTCCTGTAAAAATAACCACTTTATATTGTTCCCCGAAAAACTCTGAATGAACTCCCTGAGACGAACAACACCAGCGTTCTCAGGGTAACCAACATCCCGGTGGTACTGCTCCCTGCTCGGCGTTTATGAACATTAAGTAAAACGAACGCACGGTCGGCTCTGGGGACAGGGACGGAAAGGACTCCACAATAAGGTCAAGGGCGGGCGGAATAATGGATCGACCGGCCGGCGCAGGCGTGATCACTCAATCTACGGCAAATATGCAGTTCTAAAGATCGATAAAGATGCAGCATGGCCTCCCGATGCGGCCTGTGATTGATCGCGTGTATTTCTCTTTAGGCGCGACGCACGGCGAAGCATCAATTATATCTCACGCCGCCTTGACACCGTCGCGCTCTTATAAATCTTAAGTAAATTAATTCACCACGTGCCGAGGAAAAACCGCCACCTTGTAAGACCGCCGTGACGGCGGGAAAATAAATAAATCACCTGCGCCGGCCGTGGTTTTGAGCACGCCAATCATCGCCTTTATGGTAATGCGCGGAGGGCCCGTTTACTGAAGGAGCTGATCTTTTCCGAATTAATTCCCCGAGATGTCGATATATATTGGGCGAGGGGTGGCGGTTTTTCGGAGTCGCCGCGGCCGCCGTCGCCACCGCCGTCGCCGCGGCGGTCGCCGGCATTAAGCTTTCATGAAAGTGGAAGTTAATTAGCTGTGATGAGCAAGCTCGCGGGACGCTCATTAGCCGCGCTGCGTGACTGCTCCGGTGTAATTAAATGTCATCTCTCCTCAACTCAGCCAGCCAGAAAAGAAGAAGAAAAAAAGAAAAAGGGAGGGGAGACGGGGGGGAATGTCAGATGCTACAAATTTAGCTGGTTTAGCCGCCGGAACCCCCAGGGGTCAGTCCGTCCCTGGGACTCCGGGCCTCCGCTGACAGACAGGGGCTTGGCCCGCGGTTTACTGTACACACACACACACACTCCAAAACACACACACATACAACCACTCCAACACACACAGACAGGCACACACACAGACACATAACCAATCCAACACACACACACACACTCCAACACACACACACACACACACACACACACACAAACTAAATCCACACAAAACAACAGAGGGGGACACCTTTGGGGGTGTGCATTTGGGGGTACACCTGCGACGCCTCGCGCCGTGTTCAGCCATCTGTGCTGACGTGGATTGTATTTCAGGGATAATTTCCGTTAATTTGTCACTCGGGAGAACATGACCAGAGCGTTCTTCTTATTGTAACCTGTCAAGGTGAGAGAGAGGGGGGGAGGGCGGGGGAGAATATGACAGAGTGGGAGGGTGGAGGGAGGAAAATGGACGAGAACGAGGGAGAGCACGAAAGAGACGATGAAACCCAAGAAGAGGAAGGAAGACAGGTGAGAAAGAGACACTGAACTACTTTGAGCTTGCAGGTAAGAGAGAGACGCACCCCCCCTCCCACCTCCCCTCTCCCCCGTCCTCACCTGTCAGGTGTCATATGTCTGACCCCGCCCCCTGCGGCCTCATCGCACTCGGTGGCGCGACGGAGAGACAGGTGAGGCGGTAAGAGTGATGGGGGTCCGTCAGAGGAACGAGGCGTCGTGGCGTGCGTCGCGAGCGGGGCAGAGCGAGCTCCGCGGGGGGTCCCGCCGCTGAGCGACGCCAGAGGACATCGGTCGCTACGGCGTGCTGCCGAAGGACGACAGAGAAAAACAGCTAGCCGATGACAACCTCGGCTAGCTGAGCTCTATGCGGAGCTACCGTAAGCTAAGTGACAGCCTAAGCAAGCTGACCAGTAGCACTACCGGAATCTAACTCGCAACCTAAGCTAGCTGAGTTCTAGCAGCGCTGTCAGCTAGGTAAACTCTAGAACCATCTGAGCTAAGGGAAGCTAACTGACAACCTCAGCTAGCTAACTTCAAGCACTACCGGAGCTACCGGATGCTAACTGACAGCCCCGGTTAAACAGCTGACCTCTAGCAGTACTGGAGCTACCGGAAGCTAACTGACAACCTCAGCTAGCTGACTTCAAGCACTACCGGAGCTACCGGATGCTAACTGACAGCCCCCGGTTAGCTGAGCTCTAGCAGCGCCCTGAGCTAGCTAACCTATAGTGCTAACGGAGCTACCGGTAGCTAACTGGATTGGGTAGCTTCCGCTGGATCCTGATTGGGTAGCTTCCGCTGGATCCTATTTGCGATATATTTTGTCTTCCTTCAACTGTCACTCACTTTATAACACTTTGTTATTCAGTAATTTATACTAGTTATATTTATATTTATTGAAATTCCCAGAAATGTACTCTTTCTGAAATGTTGCGTATTGCTCCTTTGTTTGTCTGTTTGTGCTGTTTTTTTCCCAGACTAAAGTTACAAGCAATTACTTGCCAAGCACTCTGTGAACGCTCGCCAGTCTCCACATTTCCTTCTGCTTGTAAATCACACTCAGTACCAAACAAACAACCAAGGATCACCCTCTGCTACCGCAGTGCTCTTGGGCATT
>NC_136951.1:15044910-15137410 GCF_949987615.1 Pollachius pollachius
ATATTCATTCAGTTTTGGGATGAAAACCTGCATGTTCTGTGAACCAATCAGAACAGTGTGTTACCAACAGAGAGTTTATTAGGTGAAATTAAAACTCAGTTATAATCGATGAGTACCCAAAAACTGGCCAATCCCATTGGTCACTACTTGTGTAATTGGCAGTGTAGTTAAGGCTACTGTACTAGCTGTATGCAGGCGCTAGCTGGAAAGGCTACTGCTACTGAACTAGCTGGAAAGGTCATTCAAACTGAAATGAGCTGCTGGGTTGGTGTTTGTTTTGGTGTGAAGCAAGGTTCACAGAAGCAGGAAATTCGAGGAAGTGAAGCCAAAGCGATTTTAACGTTTGAGCTGCAACGTTTCCTTATGATCAAATATTCACTTGTTGTCGGTGTTCGGTTTGTTTTCCAGTTGCCTTAGAGCAGGATTAGATGATGAAAGAGTGAAGCAGACAGCAGCAACATAAAAACGGTGAAAGATTTCGGAAAATAAAACAATGTCTTTTGCTTTTATAAAAATAATGAGTTACTGACCTGAATTGAGACTTATACTGGGAGGATCCAGGGAAGGAAGTAATTAAGAATATCACTACCAAATACTAATCAGCAAATATTTCTTTCCAATCTCACCCCATCCAAAATTTGATTGAATACTTTTCATGAATCGTTTCAATTATGTACAAAGTAGCCTTCTTTCATTAATTAATCATTTGACCAATATTTTATAAAATAAATCCTATTACTTTAACCAAATCACATATCCATCCGAAAAATAAGTTAGCTATTCAATTAAACTACAAGAGTTTGAATAGAAATTGTGACATTAAAAAGGAATGAAATATGAAATAAAGATTTGTTGCCCTAAAAACGCCACCTTCTCTATCGAGCGACTCACAAAGCAGAGTCCCTCTACTTGTTTAGAGGGAGACGGTCTTTAACGGTCACTTTCTGCCGAGGCCTGGGGCTGCGCAAGATGTTCAGAGCTAATTCCACCCCAGCTTTTAATTAACTCATTAATTAACACTGACAGCTCTGTTAAAACACCCACCAATCACCGGCCGGCCTCGGCCAACCAATAGGGTTGGCGTGTGTTTCGTATAAACTTAAGACTGAGTGTTTAACCAGGCTCAGCACTAATCCAACTCCTTAGCCGTATGGACGGAGCTTCGCTTTGCGGAATCAATTCACCATTAACAAGCCCGACTGCTGTCTATAGACCCGCAGGCAGAAGCCCCTCTGGCCCACAACCTCACCCCGCTCTCCCCCTCTCCTCCCCCATCTGTTTTCACCTCCTCTCAATCACTCATTTCAGTATCTGTTGCTCCATCCCCGTCACCTGCTCCTCCATCTCTCTCTCTCTCTCCATTTCTCTACCTACAGCTCTCCGCCTTCCTTCTCCTCCTGTTCTCCTCCCTCCCTTTCCATCTCAACACACTCTCGCTGTCCTCCTTTGCCCCCTCTCTCTCTCACCTCCTCGACCTCCGTCCCTCCCTCTCCCACCCCTTCTCTCTCTTCCCGGCTCCCTCCATGCTGCCTTCTCTCCTCTCCTCCCTGCTCTTCCTCCCTGCTCTTCCTCCCTTCTCCTCCTCCTCCTCCTCCTCTTCCTCCTCCTCCTCCTCCTCCCTCCCTCCGTCCGGCTTGTCTTCTCTCACCTCTTCCTCCCTTCTCCCCCACTCTCCCTCCCTCCCCCCTTAGCCTGGGAATCTGATCATGGGGATATCTCACTGCTTCCTGGTTTTCCATCATTTATTAAATTGTTAAGGAATATTAAATTATTCATTTCTGACGTCATTTTCCATGAGCCCTCTCTGGTCCGGTCAGCATCAATTGAGAGAGATGCTTTATTAATGATTTGGTTCCCATCAAAATATGTTAAAAACCTTTAATTTAGCGGCTCGTTACCCCTCAGACGATTTGTGTCTTCTTGATTATGTCCTTATTTTTCAAACCTAGTTCATATAGGAGAGCCTATTCTTAGTGATCCAACCAGGGATGCAATGCACCAAATGTCAAACACCGACCAATCAGCAGCTAGAGGGGGTTCCTCTTGAATCTCTGATTGGTTATGAAAGACGTTCCTTGGGGGGTTAGACTATTAAGAACACAGTGGAGGCGATTAGTGATTGGTTAGGCGAGAGGTAAGTGGGCGTGTCTTAGACTAGAAGACAGGTGAATTAGCAACAGGTGTATTTGTGTAATTGACTACTCTCTTTAAAACATTACAGAAACTGGCCCTGCAGGAGAGAGGCCCATGGGGGAAACTATCCACGGACGACCAGAGAACAGTACGGAAGCAGCAAAGGGGGATTTTCAGTGATCCCTTTGTTGCTTTTTAATAATTAAATTAGTTCATTCTCCAAAATGCGTTACAAATACAATACAAATGCATTCTCCAATGAGATACCTCACCATGTTCTTAAAGGAGATGGTCTGTTACGTAACCTCAAGTTTCAGTCCCAAATGTCGACCAGAGAAGAGCTCAACATCAGTTGATAGCATATTTGACAACAATAAGCACAAAAGCATCCTCTGATAGCCAGGCTATCAAAGCGCTATCAAAGCACTAGCAGGGGTAGCATCAGGGGTCAAGGGTCAACACGTTCTTTATTGCTGTTCAAAGCGTTTGACACTCCGTCCCTGCACTGGAACAATAACCACCGGGGGGCCCGGACCTAGTGTTGCGAGTCTGAGCCAAGAAACAAAAAGAGACGCACAACGTTGCGTCCTCGGCCATCGAACCGGAAAGAGACTTCGTCTTTGTTTTTGAGATGACTCAGAGCGATTCGTCTGCCGCCTCGCTGTGACGGCACCCCGCAGCTCGCAAGCGCACCATAAACACACGGATAATGCACTTCTGCGCCGAGCCCCATTCAACCGCAAAGCGCTCAATATGTAAAGCTAGCAGGAGGTCCGCGTCTCCGTCCCCACAGGATTGTGTTGCGGCCCCCTCGCTGGGTCTTGTCAAGTTAGCTCATTGATTTCCCCTGGAAAAGAACCGACACACTGCACACCAGAGAGGCTGTCAATTAAAACTACCAACAGGGTTTTTTGTCGTATCAATCGCCTCGTTCCTGTGTATCAACATTAAACCGAGGCAGCTTGTTCTGCGAATCTCCGAAACTTCTTCTTATTGACCTTTTTAGATGTTTCCGTTGCATCTGAAGAACTGAGCGGAAGTCGATCAAAAACATGAACATGTTGATGTCTGGGAGTGAGTCGGCTGCCTTAAACAGCGACTGAACCGCCAACCAAGAACAAAGGTTAAAACAAGCACGAGGTAACAAGCCAGGAATACGGAAAATAAACACATAACAGGCAAACTTTAACTCCCTTAACTTTTCCTAAACTGGGCCAAACTGTTAAGAGGCGACAACTCAGAACAGTAAAGCAGCTGATAACAGTAATGGTTTCTGCGAGGATACAGCCACGAGAAACCAGCATCCCTCTCCCCCTGTTCACAAACCCTCTGCCTCTCCGCTTTATTCGCTGGTCTCTAAACGTCTATTAAATCATGTGGGAGCGCGAGGGGAGAGAGAGAGGGATAGCGAGAGAGACGTATTACACCTGTATTATTGCTGGAGTATCTCCGCTGTCTGAAGGGAAAAGATGTGATAACTCGCCGGGGTCGGGCAAATGGAGAAAAGAGAGAGAGCGAGAGAGCCAGCGAGAGAGCCAGCGAAAGAGCCAGCGAGAGCGCGGCACAGACAGCAATACGAGCCGTCTGATAAGTTCGTTTCCCCCGCTTCCAAGCTTGTGTGTCGTAATAACAGCAGACAGCGATTGGTGACATATGACCGTCTGTGACGGCTCCGGGCACAGGTTCACGAATCTAACAGCATCTCACACGCCTGCTGGGAGACACCGCGGGGGGGGGGGGGGAGAGAAGATGGGTGACGGAGGGAGAGATGGAGGGGAATCAGAGATTGAAGAGAGAAAGAGGGATGGGAGGAGATAGGGGGGTTAGAGGGAGGGTTGGGAGAGAAAATGAGGGGGGGAGAGAGGGGCATGGGGGGGGGTTGGAAGAACGCAGGAGAGAGGGTGAGAGAGGGAAAAAGTAGGATGGATGGAGGGAGATGCGAGAGGGGAGGAGGAGAGAGGGGAGGAGAGAGGGATTGGCAAAGATGGAGGAAAGAGTTGTGGGAGAATTAGGGAGACCAAACAGGGAGGATGAGAGGGGAGAGACAAATAGAGAGAAAGGGAGATTTATAAAGAGGGCTAGGGGGAGAGATGGAGAGGGGAGGAAGAGAGGAGAAGGAGAGAGAGAGATTCAGGGCGAGACATGGTAGAGAGAGAGAGAGGGCTAGAAACCCCAGCATGTGTGCAGCAGCTCTGGTCATTTACCCTTGGATAAGATCGAGGGAATCCAGGGTGGGTGAGATGATGGAGGAAGGATAGACCAAAATCACCAGCTTATTTGACCATTAACACACACACACACACACACACACACACACACTATTTTTCAGTGACAAATATGAGGTTTCTCGGGTTATAGTTCTGAATGAAATATGGTATATTTGCTAAGTACTGTTTAAAGTGCCAATTTGCATTTGTTTAAATGTTGATTTAAGTGCACACTGGGTACAATTTTAATTGTAGGGAAATTCATTGACCACCCACAGACTCACCCAGAGAGAACCTAAAAAAAGTTTAGGCCAGGTAAATAGCAGATGGAGATGAAGAAATAAAGAAAATAATTAAATCCACCGCTAAATTGACGTAGCTCAAACTTTAACGTCTCAATGTCTCCATGTATATTTCTGAACGTCTTCATCGCTTCTTAGTTCTCCGTTAATCAGTCCTAGTCGTGGCATCTCACGCACTTGAAAATAGTGTGAATTATAAATACGTTTGGCCGGGTTTTTTCAATAAAGTTTCCACAGGATGAGGAAGCAGTCTGTTTGACGAAGACATCAGTGGCTGCCTTCTCTCCAGTCGCTGGCATGATGATTAAATAATACAAACACACACACATACACACATATATACAAGCACACACACACACACACATACACACACATAAACAGAAACACATAAGAACACACACAAACAAATATACAAACAGATACACACACACACACGCACACTACACAAGCACTCATTAACACACTCATCACTCTGAACAGCGCTTTCATCTCAGGAATGTATGTGGGGGCGTCAAAGTATATATATATATATATATATATATATATATATATATATATATATAAAGCAAACAGCCATTTGCCAAGAGGACCTCAGGCAAGGTGATTTCAATCTCCGCTCCTGAAACTCCCAACCTGGCAGATTCCCAACGCAGCAAAGAGGAATAAATTATGGAACGTACCCAGAAAGCGCACGGCAGGTGAATAAACACAGTAAATATGACTGGCTATACACACATGCATGTTTTCTTTATGTCTTTATGGTTATAGGTTACCCGCAGAAGGACAGCGACAGAGAAAGACCACGCCGTGAACTGGTTTTGTGGTAACCGCAAAAGGGTACTGGTTCAGAATGTTATGCTGGTACTACTGGTGAGATACTGGTGTGGAATCATGTCGCGTTTGTTTAGTATTCCACATCTATCCGAGAACGAAATCATCTTCCTCCGATGGAAGTTGGTCGGCCTCCACCTCAACTGTCGTCCCCACAAAGAACCGTGTCCCCAAACTAGGGTCCACATATGTTCCCTATTTATTCAGTTTTGTGCATTTTGTTCTTCCGTTGTTTCTACAATCTTTTTAATTCCTAATACCGTCCCCGTACCTTGTGCTGCTAGGGCGACACACTCCCCGTATGGGGACCCGGTATCTCCTCTTATCTCGCTCGCCAGCTCCTATATTCATGATGACCACGGACCAGAGAGAACAGCGGAGCGTCTGGCTCAGTAAACAAGCCCCGTCTTTCTACTTCGCTTCTTCCTCTTTTCTCTTTGCCTAAACCGTTGTCGTCCGTCCGTCCGTCCGTCCCCCCCGTCCCCCCCAGGCCTCCGCGAGCGATGGCGGCCCGCCACTCAACAGCGCTCGCCCGATCTGCCGCTATTGTTTCGTTTTTTTGTTTTGTGTTGTTTGTTGTTTCGTCGTCGTCATGGAGACTGAGAGGTAAACAGTGATGATCCACTTTAGAGGGTGAGTGGGGGGGGGGGGGGGGAAGAATGAAAACGATTGTTGTGTTTTGGCAGAGCGAGAGATTTTCCTTTCTTTGTGAGCGCACACAAAACAAAACAGAGTTTTCGATGTCTCTATTGAGAAGTTGAATGAAAGTGCTCTGTTTAAAATAACTATTTTTGGTGCCTTTTTGAAGATGCTGTTATCCAAGGTGACCTACAGCCATCTAAAATACTTAACTACACGTTGACTGTGGGAGGCCCAAAAATACATCAGATGGAGACGAACAATCAACCGGGATCCAAAACCAAACAAGCAAAACAATTACTAGCTTTGTATGACGAGAATATAAATCAAATGTTCTTCCTGTTGACTGAGAAGGTGGGGTCTCTGGTGGGAAGAAGGTGGGGTCTCTCTGCATCCTATGATAGGACCACCAATAGGCGTACGGAGGAACTAGGTGTTACACTGGGGCTACACCCAAACATGGGTGCCACGCCCGAGAAAATTACCCTTCTGTTGACCACAGATGAAAAAAAAAAAAAACGAACAACCTTCAAGTGATCCTCTATGAAATATGTTTCCCTCGGTTGGCACTCTCCCTCAGCTGCACATTTCCGTACATTGATTGAGGCAACATTGATTACAACTCATGTTTACTCAAATTTCCATATATTAGTACGAAACAAAGAGCAAGGACACGACCACAACACGCCCTCAACACGTCTACCCAATTACGTTTGACCGACGTTCGGCGACAAAGTCTACCGAAGTGTAGGCGGTCAACTGTTACGGGTTAATGTTATGGATGTGTTCATTTTGAGTAGACCCCCCCATCCTATTCTTCAGCCTACACGCACAAGCCACTCTCTTCTGCACTTACGCCTGCTTGGTCAAGCACATACAGAGGGCCGCGGTGTCAAACCTCGAGCCACAGTGTGCTCTGAGGCTACAGGCGAAGCCACGGCCAGGCCTCCATCTCACCAGCGCTGGTGTTACCCAGGGTGAGCGCCTCAGGCTGGAGAAGCGTGCACCACGTACGCTGCCCTCAGAGGTGGAGGAGTGGTGGAGGAGATCAGCAGTGTGTGTGTGTGTGTGTGTGTGTGTGTGTGTGTGTGTGTGTGTGTGTGTGTGTGTGTGTGCGCGCATATATGGGAGATATGGGAGAGAGAAAAAATATATATCAGACTTCATTTGGGATTCATGGTTTCTGCTGCACCTCACCTCTCTGATCAGAGAGAATATTCTGCTCATCAAATGTATGATTTATACCATTTAAATTCATTCTCTTCCTCAAACACACAGAACCGGCTGAGAGTGAGAGAGCGAGAGCCAAAGAGAGAGTGAGAGAGGCAGACTAAGAGAGCAGGAAAGACAGTGGCAACGTTGGGGAGAGAGAGAGATCGAGTGAGAGACTAGAAGAGAGAGGGCAACACAGAGAGAGACGAGAGAGAAAGTGACAGAAAGAGAGCTGGAGAAAGAGAAAGGTAAAGAGAGCGACATAAGCAATTTGCACTGTTCAGATGACAGACCTCAGGTTACGGTGACCTCTATTTAAACGAATAAAGATTGGCTCATTTTGAATCCCACTATTGTCCTGGCCAATGAGGAAATGTGATTACAAGTCAGTGGGTTAAATCAAAACAATCAGAAGAAGTTTCCCCGGCTTGATTCCCACACTCACCGATGAAATATGCGTCCATTTCACGGGCCGTATTGAAACATCATCAAAGGAGCAACAGGGGTCACCTGGCTGGCTGACCCCCGTACAGACCCGTGTCGGATCCGACATCACAAGCCATCACACATTAACCCGCTCTGATTGATATTCACTAAAACGATGGGAGATGAATGCACTGTCTCATGGCCGTCTTAACACTAAAGGCACTCAGGTCTGCCATGAACCACGGCGCTGGTTTTGAGTTGTTCCGATAATGATACCAGTATCGGGAATTCCTCTGGTTCTGCCTAAAACTCAGTATCGTGTATCAGCGAGTATGCAGGTCTATACACCGATCCAACAACATCCCATAACCATCACACAGGCAAAGAGCATCAGACGCACGTGCGGTATTATGGTGCATTCGTTAATGGTTGGAGGTGGAAAGTCGGAATGGGAACGTGTGACATCGGCAGAGTTCCGCCAGTAAACGACTGGCTCTCTGACAAGGCTGTGGTCTAATCACATTAACCAGTGGCCAGGGGGTGGCCACTGGTTGGGGGGGGGGGGAGAGGGGAGCTGAGCTAACAGAGACCCTCACCCTGTAAACTCAGAGCAGAAAACCAATATGACAACCATAACAACCTACTCTCCCCTCAGGCTAATGTGCTACATGATATGTCCGTTTGTAACACTCACGAGCACATCGATAAGCCCTGTGTGTGTGTGTGTGTGTGTGTGTGTGTGTGTGTGTGTGTGTGTGTGTGTGTGTGTGTGTGTGTGGGCGTAGAGATATTTTAAAAACACAAGCCATTACCTCGATGGAACTGCTTGGGGTTTATTGGACAAGTTGTTAACGGGTGGAGGATGTATTTACACACACACACACACACACACACACACACACACACACACACACTCAATGTTTAAGACACCTGAAGGGGCTGACCTTTGACCTCTCTGGTATAGCGATGATTCACAGGACCTTTGACATCATCCCTTTACGATGAGGGGTCTCGACCCAAGATGGCAGGTTCATGCCTGTGTCAGGAATCACCAAAATAGGCAAACCAATAAACATCAATGTTTTACAGACCGTTTGAAATTTATACCATCGGGCCCGGAACAAAATGCACAGCTCAGCGATTCGTTCTCTGAGCTCCAAGTTCAGAGTGCGCATTCTGGCTCGGATTTTCTCTCTGATTCAGCGATGTTTAAATCGTTGAATCCCCTTGCTGTCCACCTGTGACGGGTCCAATATCTTCCAGCTAACGTTTGCTTTTCAACCTAACGCTATCATCGTCCATCATCCATCTCTTTTCTAGTAAAACAGTTCTGGTGAAGAAGTTAAAGTGATTCACATCGGTTTGCTGAGCCCATTCGAACAGAGTCGAGAGTATTTCCCAATCCTTGATACTAAGTGATGATCTATATTTGTGTTCGATACCACCTGTGTTTTTATCGCTGAGGCTGATATGTTCTTTGTTTTAGTCTGGCACAGAGTTTCCCCTGGGGAACGGATCTTTTCAAACTGGCACCTGTTGTTTTTGTCACAAGTACAGCGAAGCCTCATGGTACATCAACACCACACACACACCCACACACACACATAAACCTCATGGTACATCAACACCACACACACACGCACAAACACACAAACCTCATGGTATTGTGAGCTTCAACACACACACATACACACACACATAGACACAAACACAAACACACAAACCTCATGGTACTGTGAGTGTCAACACACACACACGTATACATACACACACACACAAACACACAAACCTCATGGTACTGTGTCAACACTCGCACACACACACTTAAACACACACACACACCCCGATAAACACAAACACACAGAGAAAAAAAAAGCACATACACATACACCTTTTGAGACAAGGTTGGCAGATTCAATACGTAACAAAGTCCAAAAACAAACAATTGCTCCCACTTGTGTGTTGGGGGTTGAAGTGTTACATAAAGACCCCTGAGAGAGGAGAGAGGTGAGAGGAAAGAGAGACGAGAGAGAGGGCAACACAGAGAGAGTGGAGAGAGAGGGGAGAGAGGACAGCGAGCAACACAGAGACATAGGGGAGGGGGGAGAAAAGAGAGGGCAGCACAGAGACATAGGAGAGGGGGGGAGAGAGGAGAGAGAAGGGAGAGGAGAGAGAGGAGAGGGCAGCACAGAGACATAGGAGAGGGGGGGAGAGAGGAGAGAGAAAGGAGAGGAGAGAGAGGAGAGGGCAGCACAGAGACATAGGAGAGGGGGAGAGAGAGGAGAGAGAAGGGAGAGGAGAGAGAGGAGAGGGCAGCACAGAGACATAGGAGAGGGGGGGAGAGAGGAGAGAGAAAGGAGAGGAGAGAGAGGAGAGGGCAGCACAGAGACATAGGAGAGGGGGGAGAGAGGAGAGAGAAAGGAGAGGAGAGAGAGGAGAGGGCAGCACAGAGACAAAGGAGAGGGGGGGAGAGAGGAGAGAGAAAGGAGAGGAGAGAGAGGAGAGAGAGGAGAGGGCAGCACAGAGACATAGGAGAGGGGGGAGAGAGAAGGGAGAGGAGAGAGGAGAGAGAGGAGAGAGAGGAGAGGGCAGCACAGAGACATAGGAGAGGGGAGGAGAGAGGAGAGAGAAAGGAGAGGAGAGAGAGGAGAGGGCAGCACAGAGACATAGGAGAGGGGGGAGAGAGGAGAGAGAAGGGAGAGGAGAGAGAGGAGAGAGGAGAGGGCAGCACAGAGACATAGGAGAGGGGGGGAGAGAGGAGAGAGAAAGGAGAGGAGAGAGGGGAGAGGGCAGCACAGAGAGAGATGAGAGAGAAACTGACAGAAAGAGAGCTGGTGAGAGACAAAAGAGAAGCGAAAAGAGAGCGACATAAGCAATTTGAACTGTTCAGATGACAGACCTCAGGTAACGGTGACCTCTATATAAACGAATAAAGATTGGCTCATTTTGAATCCCACTATTGTCCCGTCCAATGAGGAAATGTGATTACGAGTTAGTGGGTTAAATCACAACAATCAGAAGAAGTTTCCCCCTTGATTCCCAGCCTCCCCGATAAAATATGCATCCATTTTCACGGGCCGTATTGAAACATCATCAAAGGAGCAACAGGGGTCACCTGGCTGGCTGACCCCCATACAGACCACAGAACATCAAACATTAATATCAAATAAAAAGAACGGTTATGATAAAGGTACGACTAGCATAAATCAAACCGGTCTCATGACGCTTAAAATCCTAGCATGTGTTCCTCGTTAATGAACAATTAGCGAACAAACAATTAGTCAACCAAAATATGCTGTCTACATGGTGCTCACTGCTGATTGGCTACTACTTGGTCAGGTGGTTCGGAGTGGTCACGTACAGACAGGTGAGACTTCCCAGTGAAATGGCCGCACACTAGGATTTTGACTACGAACTTCGTTGTTCGAATATAATTCGAATATCAACAAATATATCAATATTCGAACGAATATTAGGCAGCCCTTAATATTCGAACCTGTTAAGGGCATTGTTGTTTGTAAATGTCTTTGCTTGAACGTTGTTTTTAATTCAGATTCCGAGGCTTTTTTCACGCCTGGTGAAGTTGTGAATCGCGAGCTCATTAGCAAGGCTATTATTGGTAATCTGGGCTCCTGTAGTTGGCATTGCGTCCTGGTTTGCGCCAATTTTGTATTTTATAGCAAAACAATGGCCGACAACAGCCCCCGAGGAGGAGGTCGAAATTTACACTCCTGACCATTAAAAAAGTGTGGCGCTACTTTGGGTTCGAAAAAATACAGGGGGAAATAACCAGTAAGGATAAAGTAATATGTAGAATATGTAGGACCAAACTCTACAACCAGCAACTTGACAGCCCACCTGTCTACACTACATCCCGGCAAGCTGTAGTCAGCATCGATTTGACGTTGACTGATACACTGCCCTCTGGTGGACAAAACATATACAACTTAAGTTTTATACCATATAGGTCTTACTGAAGGCATTTAATGGTCAACATATTATTAATAAATGTTCGAATATATTCAAATATTAATATTAATAAACAAACAAACTTCGAATATGATTTTTGGGCAAAAGTCGAAGCCCTACCGCACACCCAAAGGCCTTTAATGCATTCATACCAGTCCGGTATACCACACTATTGGTGGTAATACTGGTACCCTGTGGTGCAATTCATGGAGATGTCAGGAAACGCATCACTACTTGAAGGGTGAGACCAGAAACTCACACCCCCATGACAGCTTCCATGGCTTCAGTATCAGATGATCCACAAGCTACGTCGACTAGTGCGGGGAAATTAGACCGTTTTAATGCAGGTGTTACTCTGAAGGAAGCTTCACGCATTGTTCAATTAGATCTAACGTAATGGAGTGTAGGTGGACCAATCAGGACCTGCCAATTGAAGTGGTATAATTGACCACACTTGACTAATCAAGGTATATAATTAATCCAAGTAGTCATGGTAATTAAAAGGGTAAATAATGAAACTATTAACTAGGCCAATCATTGAGGTAAGTAATTAAGGAAAATAATGCTATTGGTTATTAAGGCCGCAATGTGTAACTCTCCAGCGTTTTTTAACTAGCTCACAGCTTAAATTACCTGGACATATCCGTAATCAATGCTTTTCGTTAGTGATTTCAACAAAGACCGATAAAATTCCATCCTATAAGTGATTAAAAAAAATATTGGCTAGCCCGTACCTCTGTTTTCCAATAATCAACATTTTGACACTCCCAGAACCCCTCCCCTTATCAACCCAAACCCCTCCCACTCATCATAAACCCCTCCTCCCCATAAACCCCTCTGTATCAACCGAAACCCCTCCCACTCCAACTAAACCCCTCCCCCTCACCATAAACCCCTCCCCCTCACCCAGCCAGCTGAGCTGTGCTAGTTCCCGCCCAGTTAGCCCGGACGATCTCTGTCTCGGTCACAGTCTCCGGCCTTGTCACTGTGCGGGCTGAATCCAGGACATTACGACTTTATTACAAAAATGATGAACATTACGAACGTTGAAACAAGGCCCATAACCAGCTATGTGGTCACCGAGGTCCAGGCCGAGGTCATTTTTGTAGAGATAAAAAAATTATAAATCAATCAGTGGTTGAGAACTTCTCCGAGATGAGTAAATGCTTAATTCAGTTGAGACATGTTACTTCACCCCCCCGCCCCCAGGAGGGGGGTGCAGGGGAGGGGGGGGGGGGGGGGGGGGGGGGGGTTGGCTGATAATCGGAAGGTTGCTGGTTCGATCCCCCGGAGTGCCGAGGCGTCCCTGACTCTCTCGCCTTGCATGGTTGACTCCGCCGTCGGTGTATGAACGTGTGCATGAAGGGGTGAATGGTGGGCGATATTGTAGGGGGCCGTTCAGAGGGGGAACCAGTGGCCCCTCACAGAGCGAATAAAACCTGAGAATAGGTTTGAATGTGGCAGCGGGGGGTTAACTGGCTATCCGTCCAGGGTTTCTGCGGTGTATTGAGGAATCCTTCCTCTGTATTTAACCAATGTATCAACTGTCAGATGTCTGTGCAGGATCCATCCACCAGAGAGCGGTTCAATAAGAGCACAGAGGAGGGAGAGAGCGGAGCATGGCAGACTAACAGGATTTACCGTGGATTTTCGATTTGAGTTTTCTAATCCCAGAATGATGCGAGCAGAAGTTTCCCGCCTGTAGCCTGTGGAAGAGTGGAGGGGGGGGCTCCTACCTCAGTTTGGGGGTCCACACACACACACACACAGCATTGAGAAAAATCTTATATATAGGTCTATCTAAACTCAAGGCACAGAATATGATTTTGAACATGGTGTATGTATATATATACAGTGGGGCAAAAAAAGTATTTAGTCAGCCACAAATTGTGCAAGTTCTCCCACTTAAAAAGACGAGAGAGGCCTGTAATTTTCATCATAGGTAAACCTCAGCTATGAGAGACAAAATGAAAAAAAAAATCCAGAAAATCACATTGTGTGATTTTTTAAGAATTTATTTGCAAATTATGGTGGAAAATAAGTATTTGGTCAACTACAAACCAGCAAGATTTCTGGCTGTCACAGACCTGTAACTTCTTCTTTAAGAGGATCCTCTGTCCTCCACTTGTTACCTGTATTAATGGCACCTGTTTGAACTCCTTATCAGTATAAAAGACACCTGTCCACAACCTCAAACAGTCACACTCCAAACTCCACTATGACAAAGACCAAAGAGCTGTCAAAGGACACCAGAAACACAATTGTAGACCTGCACCAGGCTGGGAAGTCTGAATCTGCAATAGGTAAGCAGCTTGGTGTGAAGAAATCAACTGTGGGAGCAATTATTAGGAAATGGAATACATACAAGACCACTGATAATCTCCCTCGATCTGGGGCTCCACGCAAGATCTCACCCTGTGGGGTCAAAATGATCACAAGAACGGTGAACAAAAATCCCAGAACCACACGGGGGGACCTAGTGAATGACCTCCAGAGAGCTGGGACCAAAGTAACAAAGGCTACCATCACTAACACACTACGCCGCCAGGGACTCAAATCCTGCAGTGCCAGACGTGTCCCCCTGCTAAAGCCAGTGCATGTCCGGGCCCGTTTGAAGTTTGCTAGAGAGCATTTGGATGATCCAGAACAGGATTGGGAGAATGTCATATGGTCAGATGAAACCAAAATATAACTTTTTGGTAAAAACTCAACTCGTCGTGTTTGGAGGAGAAAGAATGCTGAGTTGCATCCAAAGAACACCATACCTACAGTGAAGCATGGGGGTGGAAACATCATGCTTTGGGGCTGTTTTTCTGCCAAGGGACCAGCAACGTCTTATCCGTATGACGGAAAGAATGAATGGGGCCATGTATTGTGAGATTTTGAGTGAAAACCTCCTTCCATCAGCAAGGGCACTGAAGATGAAACGTGGCTGGGTCTTTCAACATGACAATGACCCCAAACACACCGCCCGGGCAACGAAGGAGTGGCTTCGTAAGAAGCATTTCAAGGTCCTGGAGTGGCCTAGCCAGTCTCCAGATCTCAACTCCATAGAAAATCTTTGGAGGGAGTTGAAAATCCGTGTGGCCCAAAAACATCACTGCTCTAGAGGAGATCTGCATGGAGGAATGGGCCAAAATACCAGCAGCAGTGTGTGAAAACCTTGTAAAGACTTACTGAAAACGTTTGACCTCTGTCATTGCCAACAAAGGGCATGTAACAAAGTATTGAGATGACCTTTTGTTATTGACCAAATACTTATTTTCCACCATAATTTGCAAATAAATTCTTTAAAAATCAGACAATGTGATTTTCTAGATTTTTTTTTCATTTTGTCTCTCATAGCTGAGGTATACCTATGATGAAAATTACAGGCCTCTCTCATCTTTTTAAGTGGGAGAACTTGCACAATTGGTGGCTGACTAAATACTTTTTTGCCCCACTGTATATACACACATACATACACACATACACATATATACACACACATACATATATATATAGATATATATGTATATAAATTTGGCCTGGGGGAATTAATTTTGGGGAAATCTTCGACATGCCAATTTACAAAAAACGATCGAACAATGCAACATAGAACATTTTTCCATTGACTATAGAACGCATTCAATGAACACATTAAAGTAAACTAAAACACCGAACTAATCACCGAAACAGTCAGCCCTGTTCGGTGTCTCCGGACTGTTAACGAACGGCATCGTTTAGCGCAGTGTCTGCGCTGCTGAACGACGCACATCAAACAGGACTCCTTATGAACTACAAGGGAAGTTTCAGCGTTGCTACAAACTGAACACACGTTCGCAGGGAGGCTGTGGAGAGGAGCTAGCAGAGGGTTTACACCGGCCTGAGCAGCAGGAGACGAGCCCACCGTTCTGTTCGCAGACGTCTCAGCTTTCTATTGAATTCACATTCCTCTCCCACTTTAATGTTTCGAGCGCCTTCTGTGTGATATTGTAATGCTTTCCTAACACAATGCAACGTTGTTGTGTCTGGCACATCGATCACTCGACAATCGCTGCATTGTGTTCGCCCAGCGGATGAGTGGAGTACAGATGGATTGTCTGTCTGCAGCGATGCAGATGTTTGGGCCACGTTTACACAGCGGTGATACCGAGGCTGTCATCACTGACCAGCTGGGTCGACCCGTTCGCCAAGTCAACCCACAAAACGCAAATTGATGGCCTAGGTACTGCCATCGGCCAATCATCTCGGCCAATCATCTCGGTCAATCATCTCTCTCTCGTCACAGAAGTTGGACCACAGTTCAGACCGTGCTCTCAGCGGGACGCCGCACTCCCAGAATAACGCTAAACAAAGGAAGCAAGGGCCCCGACGCCCCGGCGCTCCGACACCTCGCAGACAAAGACACACTTCCCCCGTCACACACCCGTGTGGCGGCGTGGAGCGTTGAGGACCAGACGCTAGGAGGACCGTCCAGACGGAGGGACATATGGCTCCTCGCCTCCCCCCCCCGCGGTGCACCTTGTTTTCCCTGCTTCCTCTCTGGTTTCCCCCTCCTCAAACATCTCGGTAACTCACACCCCCACTCCTCCTCCCTTTCTTCATCCTCCTCTCCGTCTCTCTTAACTTTTCTCTCTCTTAACCTATCTTTTTTTTATCCTCTCTCTCTCTCTCTCTCTCTCTCTCTCTCTCTCTCTCTCTCTCTCTCTCTCTCTCTCTCTCTCTCTCTCTCTCTCTCTCTCTCTCTCTCTCTCTCTCTCTCTCTCTCTCTCTCTCTCTCTCTCTCTCTCTCCAGAGAGTGTGCAACACTCTTCTTACTCCCGGTGTGTGTGTGTCTGTGTGTGATAATGAATTGTACATAATTGCCATTTGGGGACCGCGGCCCTAAAGAGAAATCTCAGGCCACCTAATGGGGGTCGCTGTGTATGATGAACACGGTAATGAATCAGTAACTGCAGAGCCTCTCTCTCTCTCTCTCTCTCTCTCTCTCACAGGAGGTAATTCAGTTGGAGCCAGTTTTCTGTAAGTATATATGTTATTTATTTCTATATGAAATCCAGCCCACTGCCGTTGACCTGCTCTGAAGATAACTACCCGCAGGCCTCCGGACCCCTGCTGGGTTTCAGACAACAGCAGAGAACATTAAGACTACTGCCAGAGTCAACCCACACACACACACAGACAAACATCAGCACATACATATTCAAACACAAACAATCACAAATTCACCCACATACACACATGTTTGTGAGGATTCCAGTGGATGGAGTAAGATCAAAGACCCGGTCGCCTTCATAAATAACAGATAGGACCCATCTGCTGGGGGGGGGGAAGAGAGAGAGAGAGAGAGAGAGAGAGAGAGAGAGAGAGAGAGAGAGAGAGAGAGAGAGAGAGAGAGAGAGAGAAAGAGAGAGCTGGGTGGGGGTGGAGCTGTAAAAAGCAGGTGTGAGATCAAGAGAAAAAACAACAGCGAGAAGAGAGCGAGAGGTGGCGCAGGAAGACGCTGGCATAGAGGCTACGCGCCTTTCGCGTGCGTAGCCCGATGACCCCCGTCCCAGTGGTCTGAGCCAAGGCGGCGGTCCGGTTTGATCCGGTCCAGACCGCTCTGCAGCTCGTACTTAATCAGAGGAAGATCATTTGCTCCTCCGAAAGCCGGCAGGAGCATAATTTCATTTGTTCCATCGATTCAACGGTCACGACACACAGGGTGTGTGTGTGTGTGTTATGTATGTGTGTGTGTGTGTGTGTGTGTGGGGGGGGGGGGTCAATAGCCTCTATTGATTGAAGCGTAGGACCTTGAGAGCGGGGGGGAAGAGGGGGGGGGGGCAGCAATGGGTTTAAAAGGCGCTGATGTTCGCGGCGCGGCCGCAGGAAGCAGGCGGTCAGAGAGCAGCCAGCGGCTTCCTGTCCAACGCCACCGCAGCCCCGAGGTTAACGCACACACATCCCAGAGACACACACAACACACGCACACATAACACACACACACACACACAAACATGCACACAAACACACACGCACACAAACACACGCATCACGCATCACCAACACACACACACGCATACAAACACATGCATAACACACACACAAACACACACACACACACACACACACGGTGGCCTGTGTTCCTGCGTTTATGATAATCTCACGCGCTTCAGCCCTCGGGCCCCTGATGGTGGCCTGGAGGCTTCAGAGATGATTAAGCGGCCCTCCCACCTGCTGGTGGCTCTTTCCACCCGGCAGGACCAGACAAAGGGAGACGGTTCACCACGGGCCAGGTGGCAGCGCGCCACTCGTGTTTAATCAGTTAATAAGCGGCCCTTGAGTCCTGCTCTGTGGAGCTGTTCTCGTGTGTTCTGAGCTCGCGTGTCGATCATTAAAACCAGGCCTGCAGCTCCCCACCACACCGTTAGTAACGACCACACTGAGGGCTGCTGGGACCAGCGCCTTCTGATGACCGGCCTGCAGACACACACAGGACATGAGGTCTGGGTGTGTGTGTGTGTGTGTGTGTGATGCATGTGTTATGCATGCATGCATGCAATTGTGTGTGTTAGATGCAAGTATGCGTTTGTTTGTGTTTGTGTTATGCATGCATGTGTGTGCGTGTTTATATGTGTGTGACTCTCGGATGTGTATGCGGGGAGGCCTGGGTGTGTTGCTTCTGGTTTTATTGGGGGGGGGGGGGGAAACGCAAAGCAGTCACTGAGTTGTGTGCCTGGACAGTTTTGCTAGCTGGCGGTTGACAGCCAGCCAGACCAGTCAGCATGAGCTATGATCACAGCTTTTTGTTGACCAAAATATTGTAAAATAAGTGTTTTTCTAATGGGCAGAAGTACATTACGTTTATGTCCGTGGTTAATTGACTTAATTTAATCAATAGCAAAGGACTTGCATCAGGCGCAAAACTTGTGAAAATGTGTCAAAATAAACAGGGCTCCACCGTTAATTAATCCTCAACTAGTGTTAGCAGGTCTCACACACACTCACGATATATTGTGTCCATGGTCATGCACAACCACACGTGTGTGTACGTGTGTGCACATGTATGTTTGTGATTCTGTCTGTGTGAGCCTGTGTGCATATGTGCGTGTTTCTGCATGTGCGCGTGAGTATGTGCGTGTGTGTCTGCACGCGTATGTGTGTGCGTCACTCTGCATGCGCACGTCCGTGTGTGTTTATGTGCGTGCGTGCGTACACGTGTATGCGTGCGTGCATACACGCGTGCATGTATGTACGTGCACATATGTGTGTGCGTCTGCGCGTGTATGTGTGAATGTGTATGTGTGTGTGCATGCGTGCACGTATACACGCGTGTCCGTCTACAAGCGCACGTGTGTGTGTGTGTGTGTGTGTTTGTGCATGCACGTGTACGGGCATGGGTGTGCAAGTCTGCACGCCCGCTCGTGTATGTATGTGCGTGGGTGTGTCTGCGTGTGTGTGTGTGTGCGCCTGCGTGTGTGTGTCCCTGACGGCGGCGGCGGAGTGATGGCTCTATCTGTTGGGCGGGGATCAGGCGGCTGTGTGGCTCCATCAGGGGAGCCGTCCCGCAGGTGGAGATCCGGGTGGAGATGCAGGTAGAGATAAGAGTCGCAGGACAGATTGTTAAGAAGAGCCAAACACTCCAAATCTGATTGGCTCGTACCGCCGGCTAAATTAACCCCCTCCCCCCCCTCGCCGAGTGCTGAGCGAGCGAGGGAGATCGCTTTCTATCCCCGCGGAAATCACCTGATAAAGAGGTCTGACGGTATCAAGACCCCGTCAATCCCCCCCCCCCCCCCCCCCACACACACACACCAAAAACTAACGCTGGGAGGAAAAGATTAGAACAGGAAATAGAAAAGAGCCAAACCAAACAGGAAGCTGTTGTCACCTGCAGAGTTGGATTACGTTTGGTATCTCAACGAGCGTTGACTGACAAGCCAGGATGAAGGGAGCCAGGCTCGGCAACATGCCCTCCCGGTGAGCCTAGCTCACACCCACCTCCAGGTAGCCGGGCGAGCGTCTAGCATCTAGAGGTCCACCCCCAACTCGGCTACACAGTGCGCTTTAATCCACCAGATTAGAGAAAGGACGTTTATTAGTGGAACCGAATCAATGCAAACTGATGCTGATCTAGGAAATCTAAGATGAAGGCTTTGGTGAGCCCGGTGATACCGCAATCAAACTCACACACAAACGTTATACGTCACCCGGTTAACACTCACGCAAGAACACACGCACGCAAGAACACACACAAATACACACACACCACAAAAAGACAACAAAGAGGGATTAACTGAAATTGTTACCAAAATCACAACAAGCCTTCCTCCCGGGGACGCTCAGAGCTCACGGAGCGAGGCGAGCGGGGTTAAACTGAGCAAGAGCGTCTCCACACAATAAAACCACAACCTGAGCCGTTAGGTATCATGTCGTCAGTCAATAGTGGTTGGTCCTGAGTTCGATGCAACGCAACAGACCTTGACCTCTGGCCTTTGCTTAGAAGCTGCAAAAGTTCAAAGCTGTTGGAAAAAAGAAAAAAGAAAAAAAAGAATAAAACGATAAGGACAATTACATTTTCATTTAGGGGCATTAACGGATGCTTTTATCATTTGTCAGAAGGAGGATAAACAAGTTATCGCTGTCGGTACTAACCCTAAGTACCATTTTTAAGTGCCAGAGAATAATTTGACGCAAAATGCTTCACTGCACAGTCTTCCACAGAAAAGGGTGAAACCAAACAACGGAGGGAGAGCTAGAGAGAGATCACTTCCTGTTCCTGTTAATCCGCCATAGCCCTACACTATGACCCTCAGGAGCAGCAGGCCCTCGAACGCTGGAGGACCTGATGGGGATTGAACCAGCAGCCCTTGGGCTCTACCTCCTGGAGCAGCAGGGGTACTCCTGGCTGAAACTCCCCAGGAGAGGAGCTCTTATTCCGGGGCTTCTGGAGGGACGGCCGCCGCCTCTTATCAGAAATCAGCCAAAGTTCCAGAAATTGATCCTCCAGATAATTACGCCTCTGTCAGCCGGCCTCTCCTACAAACACACCGCACCCCCGCCACCCGACTAACAGAACCGGTTCCTTTCTGCGTTCATACCCCCCACCATCCCTCCTTCACCCCCCTCTATCCTCGATCCAAAGCCGTATCGACCGGTCGCGGCCCTACCCATCACTCAGCGGCGTGTCTGGCGGTGGTGAGTAAACACACCCAGGTCCGCTTGGTACGGTGGCCAGGAAAACGAGCTAGCTAGCGATCCAGCCAGGAACAACAGTACCATTGCCGCCGTACGTCGCTAGCGGAGAACATACACACATGAGAGTCGCCAGAGCACATATAGCGAGTTAGCCACGCACACACACACACACACACACAATAGAGGACCCAGCATGCATCGCTGGCTAACACGCTAGCTTGCTAGCCAGGAACATTTAAAACAGTACCGTAGCCAGAGTACGTAGCTAGCGGAGAACACACAGACAGTAGTGGACCCAAGCGTGCATTAGCTTGATGGCTAAGAACACACAAACAGGAGAGTGGTCAACATAGGCCCTGGCTAGTTCACAGCAGAACAGTACCAGACGTATAGAGCTGGCTACCCTAGAAATATGTAAACACGAGTCACTAGCAAACGTATCTAGCTCAAAACGTACGGACAAAATACTTCTTTTACTATGAGTGTGGACTTTTAGAGTTGTATTGTGGGTTGAAGAAGAAGGGAAGAGAAATTAAAGTGAGAGGAAGAACACGGGGGAGACCGGTGGAGCAAGAATACACAAGGGATGAACACACACACACACACACACACACACACACACACACACACACACACACACACACACACACACACACACACACACACACACACACACACACACACACACACACACACACACACCACATGTGGGGTGAGAAACAAGTTGGAGATGGACGGACGGATGCAAACGGCCCCCTCGTCTCCCATGTGACCCCCAGGGGTCAGAGGTCAGGTGACGGGGGGGGGGGGGCGCCCGTCACCGCGGCAACACGGCAACCACAAGCCCCTCATAAACATTTCAGCCGGCATCCCGTCCGTCCTGGGGCGGCCATCTTCCCGCCTCCCTCTCGCCACTGTGGACACGGCGAATAATTGCATTCATGAGGGCGCATAAATTAGCGGCAAGAGGGCCAGCGAGCCGGAGAGCGAGGCGTGAGATCTCCTCCATTCCCGACGTTCCGGGCCAGGGGTAGATTGATCGCAGCGGTCCGAAAAACAAACAATGATTTCCATCCCTGTGGGAAGGCTAGCAGTGAGGCGGAGGGGGATTTGTTGGCGTGGGGATGGCGGTGGCGTCCCGCGGTGTGGTGAGAGTGGATCGGGCGGGCGAGGCTGCGGTTGGGATGATGACTGCGGCGGCGGCGGCGGCGGCGGCGGCAGGTGTTTGGGGGGGGAGAGGGATGTATGCGGGCCTGGTGGAGGGTAACGCGGGCTGAAGTAGCGCTGAATACATCCATTTGTTCACACGTTCGCCACCGCGGCCCCGGCCGTCAGGAGGGACGGGCCTCGCCGAACAGCCCCGTCTCGCCCTGGAGACGCTCCTCACTTCCCAACGGGAGAAGAACCACGGAAACCCAACGAGGGCTGAGGGAGCGGCGCTGGAATCGACTGCCTGCTTCTTCCGTCATCTCATCTCAAGGCAAACACACCCGCCGTACCCCGAGGCCTCCTCCAGCCCCAACTCCTACCTGCTCCCTCATGACATGGATCTCAATTCACAAAGACAAAGTCTGTCTGTGTGTGTGTGTGTGTGTGTGTGTGTGTGTGTGTGTGTGTGTGTGTGTGTGTGTGTGTGTGTGTGTGTGTGTGTGTGTGTGTGTGTGTGTGTGTGTGTGTGTGTGTGTGTGTGTGTGTGTGTGCGCGTCAATCAATGTATCAAATCAATGCATACGCACGTGTGTGTGTGTGTGTGTGTGTGTGTGTGTGTGTGTGTGTGTGTGTGTGTGTGTGTGTGTGTGTGTGTGTGTGTGTGTGTGTGTGTGTGTGTGTGTGTGTGTGTGTGTGTGAAGCAGTAGAAGTGTACCATGGGGGATGGACACTGGGATGATCCCAGCACCAGACCACACCCATGTGTGGTCTGGTGGATGCGTGGAGCGTGCGGTACACACCGGTTTGGGGTCCGCCGCTGCGTCCCAGTCAATCAGCGGCGAGATAAAAGAGCTTAAGGAGATTATCCCCTGTGCTTGCATGCCATTATCATTAATCAGTCACTTATTGACTGCTCTGTCCTTCCCGTCCCAAGTTCAGGCCTCTCCTAATCCACACCGCGGGGCCCGCACTCAGCCGGGCCCCTCGCTCGGGGGCCCTCCTCGCTCTCTCTCTCGATCCATCCCGGCACCGAACGGCCGAATACACACACGCACGAGTAAACGCACACATGCGACCATTGTACTCACACACGCACGCATACACACACACACACACACACACACACACACGTCATTGATCATTCAGCGGACGCTGGTCTCCAGAGATCCAAGGTGCTACCAGATAATCGTCATTAAGGAGCAGATGGAGGTGGGGGGGGTGAAGGCGTCGCGCTGTGCTGGGAATCAAACCCAGAACCCTTTCGTTTGGAGTCACACTCCCTGACCACGGACACGTCGCGAGGAGCGTACCCCTCTTATCCCCCCCTTACCCCATACATGCTCCTTATTGACATCCTTGCTCTGTTTCGGCCATCCATAAGGTGTGTGTGTGTGTGTGTGTGTGTGTGTGTGTGTGTGTGTGTGTGTGTGTGTGTGTGTGTGTGTGTGTGGAACACTGAAAAGATAAATGTTTCATCATATTATATTGCCAAAGTATTGCACTCTATTATTGTTGAATTAATATTGGATCAACCACATGGGATTCTTCCGAGGAACCCGGTGACATTGAGTATACACACGTTATAAATTATTCAGTCCAAGAAAGGGAAAAGTAATCATTTACAAAAGATATTCATCTTCCATACTGAGCCTTAAATTGTTGGTCAGTGCATTACTGTGATACCTGCAAGACACAACCAAACTACGGCCAGACAAACCAAAGCGTCTGATTAGTCGAGGGATCAATCCGTCACTGGACATGGAGGACTTTAACCCCAGGGTAATTACGCAAAACATGAGAGGAAGAAGAGATGACAGGGGAGTTGAACCAGTTAAACCGTGATACTGGTCCATCTAGACCAGTATCAATGGGGGGCAAAGGGGGGGTCAGAGGTCACAGTAACACAAATAAATCATTAATGTGAATGAATATCCATATTGGGACATATACCCATACTGGGACCCATATCCATACTGGGACATACATAAGTCAGACGTGCTGTAGAAGTTACATACTCTGGAAGATGGAATGAACCAAAGGACAGACACACATGACGCACGACGACTCTGCAGGTCAACTAAATAACTCAACATTTCTGTTGAATGTTTAAAAACTTGTTTAGAGAAGCCTTCACGCCCCCTACGGGCGTGCGTGTGCGCGTCCGTTATTAGCCGAGTTCTGAATAGCGTTGTGAAGGGGAAGGGTTTGCGTTTCTCGGCCGTTCAGCTAGAAACTCCGAGCTAGCGCGGGGGTCCGTGCGCGCGTCCGTGCGCGCGACCGTGCGCGCGTCCGTGCGCGTGTCCATGTGTGTGTGAGGGCGTGCGAGAGTACATGGTGGAGTTGGGAGAACACAGATCGAGTCCTGACATCATCAGTACAGTGAGCTAGCAGCCGCTCCTACGACCGCCACTTCAAACACCGCCGCACACGGCTGGGACCCCCGTTTAGAAGTGTTCCAGACCCCCCCCCACGGGGGCCACCGGATCAAACAAGCGATCAATGGGATGATCAATGGAGACGCTCCGGAGCTCTCTCTGCCAGCACAGAGCGTTTCTCTGGGAGTTCACTGAAGACATTGCCTGCTGTTCGTCACTACCAAGGAGCACACGAGGTCGGGCCGCTCGGGCCGGGCTGAAGGAATCCTACGACGTAAAAATTGGTTCTTGAAATCGTGTTGGGAAGAATCTTCCGAAACTTTCCTAAATCAATCCTCCTGCTCCTCCTCCTCCTCTTCCCCCCTGACTCTTTCCTCTTCCTCCTCCTCCTCCTCCTCCTGCCCCCTCACCCCTTCCCTGTGTCTCCTTCCCTGTGTCTCCATCCCTGTGTCTCCTTCCCTGTGTCTCCTTCCCTGTGTCTCCTTCCCTAACCATCGATGCTCCCTCCCTCTCCCTCTCCTGCGCTCCCTCTCCTCCTCCTCCTCCTCCTCATCAATTCCTCCTCTCCGCCCTCCCCTCCCCCTAACTCCCCCCTCCTAATTCCCGTCATGCTAATTGCCTCTGACAGACACAGTTAATTATGCAGAGATAATCTGCAGTATCTGAGTAATTAAGCTTCTCATTAGCCGCTGATAATGTTCATTAGATTACTTTCTGCAGGAGAAACCGGAGAATATCGGGGTGGTCTCTCCACTGCAGCCAGAGAGGGGGGGGGGGGGGGGGGGGGGGGGGGAGTGTGTGTGTGTGTGTGTATGTATGTGTGTGCGTGTGTTTGTGTGAGCTTGTGCATGTGTGTGTGCTTGTGTGCATGCATGCTCATGCAGGTATGTATCTGCTCGTGTGTGTGTGTGTGTGCATGCACGTGTGTGTGTTTGTGCATGCAGTCGTATGCGTCTGTGTGTGTTTGTTTGTGCAGTCGCATACGTGTGCGTGTGTTTGTATATGTGCAGTCGTGTGTGTGTGTGTGTGTTTGTGCGTGCGGGTGTGTTTGCAGTCTTGTGCGTGCGTGCGGGTGTGTTTGCAGTCTTGTGCGTGCGTGCGTGCGTGCGTGTGTTGGTGCAGATGCTGTCGGTGCTAACCTGCTTTCAAGCAGTACAGGAAATTAAACAATTCATTTTTCAACATTTGTTAAAGGGGTAATATACTTTTCTCAGAGAGAATAAAGTACGCAGCAGAGAAAGAGAGGGTTTGGATGAAAAACTGTTTCCCTAGTGGAGGTTTAAAGGACACCGTTTAAAATCCAAAGAGGAAGAACGCTCTAAACCAGTTGTGTTGGTTCATGGGCCGATTGGGGCTGTGATACCGCCTGACTTTTAAAATACAAAAGTTTCTTCGGCTCAGAAACATTATATGGATTCATCCAGAGCCTTTTATCACAGTCAGATTCTGTCCTTTATCACAGTTAGAGTCCATCTTTTATCGCAGCCACAGTCTGGCCATTATCACAGTTACAGTCTGCTCTCTATCACAGTTACATTCTACTTTATCACAGTAACACTCTGTTCTCTATCACAGCTACAGCCTGTCCTTTATCACAGCTAAAGTCTGTCCTTTATCACAGCTAGAGTCCATCTTTTATCGCAGCTACAGTCAGTCCTTTATCACAGTTACAATCTGTCCTGGATCAGTTCAATTCTGTCATTCATCACAGTAAATCTATACTTTATAATTTAGTTCTTTGTCACAGCTAGTCTTTCATTCATCACAGTAACAGGATTAGGGTTGGATAATGTTTGATCCCAAAACCCGACACCCTTTTCTGGGGAGGAGTCCCCAGAAAGGAGGGAGAGGAGGGAGGAAAAGGAGGGAGGAAGAGGCGGGAGGGACCCGGGGGATGGGAGGAGGAGGGGGGGGCAGCTGGTCATTACTGTTGATCAGAGAGGTGGGGGAGCTGAGCTACTGGGGAGCAGAAACACACGCAGAGTCCTGGAGGCCATATGCGATGTGGATCTGATTGCCACACAAACAGAGATACACACACAGACACACACACAAACAGACGCAGACACACACAAACAGTCGCACACACGCACACAAACAGAGACGCACACAGAGACGCACACACAGAAACACACACAAACAGATGTACACAAACAAAACACACACACACACAAACAGACGCGGAAACACGCACAAACATAGATGTACACAAACAAAAATACACACACACACACACAAACAGATGTCCACACAAACACACACACACACACACTCCAGGCTGTGTAACATAGGATATGACTATATAAACAGATGAGCCTAAGCTGTGTCATATAGAATATGAGCTGCATAATATCAGCAGACTCTGGGGGCGTTTGGTTTGCTTCAGGGCACTGGCCTCTTTTCTGCCACGTTGCCTCCTGTGCCTTGCATGGCGCTTTAGGCCTTGGTGCATCGATGTGTGTGCGTGTGTGTGTGTACATGTGTTTATGTGTGCGTCTCTTGTATTTGTGCGTCTCTTCCGTGGTCCTCTATTGTGTGTGTGTGTGTGTGTAGGTGTGTGTGTGTGTGTGTGTGTGTGTGTGTGTGTGTGTGTGTGTCTCTTGTGTGTGTGTGTGCTTCTCTTCAGTGCGTGCGTGTGCATGCGTTTCTCTTGTATGTGTGCGTCTCTTTTGTGTGTGTGCGTGCCATTCACACGTGTGTGTGTGTTTCCATGACGGAGGCCAGCACAGAGGGGCTTGAACATGTTCACTGCTGGGGCGCCCAGCAGGTCGGACGCTCCTGATAATCCAACGCTCCCGGAGCCAAATCCTTACCAGCAGAACCCGGTGCCGCAACCATGGCAACGCCTCCTCGCCCGGTAGGACAAACAGGAGGGCTGAGCAACTGTGGGAGCATCCCGTCACCGTGGCTACCCGGGTCCAGGTGAGACACCTCTGCTCGGTGTGGTCAACCTGTGCTTCATGTGCAACGGCGTTCATGTACCGGACGCGGAGGTTTGTTTTTTCGGAGTGCTGCACGTAACCTACGGCAACGTCCTCCGCCGTTTCCATAGGTTACAGCGTCTTTCCCGAAGAGGGCCGGCATGTTCCTTGGTACGACACGTCGCCACCGCACTAAAGAGACCCCGAGAAAGTCCCTGAATTAGTAACTTCTGGGAGACACACTCTCATACGCACAAACACCCGGTCCATCATCGTAGACCGGCGCGTGTGTTTGTTAGTGAGGGATTCACTAACACACGCACACACCCACACAGGGAGAGAGAACGGGAGCGGTTAGAGATGGAGGGAGAGGGATAAAGACAGAAAGAGATCGAGATTAAGATTGAGGATCAGAAGAAGAGAGAGGGGGATGCAGAGGAAGAGCGAGAGCGAGCGAGAGAGAAGCAGGGGAAGAGAGAGAGAGAGAGAGAGAGAGAGAGAGAGAGAGAGAGAGAGAGAGAGAGAGAGAGAGAGAGAGTCCTATTTGCATGAGCAGGCTGAAGGTTAATAACGCCGGCTTGCTACGACAAAAGAGGGATGGAGAGAAGAGGAGAAAGATGGAGAGAAAGTGCTGACCCTTTGTTTTGCACTCCTGGGAATAGTGGGGGGGAGGGGGAGGAAGTAATTAGAGCACTGGGTGAGCCTCCCCCCCCCCCAGCCCCCACCCCCACTTCCCAGAATGCACCTCTCTACAGTTGTTTAAGATGAACATCTATTGTGACGCGACGTGGAGAGCCTGCTCCGTGGCTGAGGCCGAGTCGAGAACGGGCCAGGGTTTGGCAGACGCTTCTGGAAGTTTCTTCGGTGATCTGGAAGTGAGGAGAACTGTTCCGGAATCCTCCAGAGAGAGGAGGAGCAGGAGGAAGAGAGAGGATGGGGAGGGAGCAGAGATGAGAAGGAGGAGGTGCTGAGAGGAAGAGGAGGAGGAGCAGGAGGAAGAGAGAGGATGAGGAGGAGCAGAGATGAGAAGGAGGAGGTGCTGAGAGGAAGAGGAGGAGGAGCAGGAGGAAGAGAGAGGATGGGGAGGGAGCAGAGATGAGAAGGAGGGGGTGCTGAGAGGAAGAGGAGGAGGAGCAGGAGGAAGAGAGAGGATGAGGAGGAGCAGAGATGAGAAGGAGGAGGTGCTGAGAGGAAGAGGAGGAGGAGCAGGAGGAAGAGAGAGGATGGGGAGGGAGCAGAGATGAGAAGGAGGAGGTGCTGAGAGGAAGAGGAGGAGGAGCAGGAGGAAGAGAGAGGATGAGGAGGAGCAGAGATGAGAAGGAGGAGGTGCTGAGAGGAAGAGAGAGGATGAGGAGGAGCAGAGATGAGAAGGAGGAGGTGCTGAGAGGAAGAGAGAGGATGAGGAGGAGCAGAGATGAGAAGGAGGAGGTGCTGAGAGGAAGAGGAGGAGGAGCAGGAGGAAGAGAGAGGATGAGGAGGAGCAGAGATGAGAAGGAGGAGGTGCTGAGAGGAAGAGGAGGAGGAGCAGGAGGAAGAGAGAGGATGAGGAGGAGCAGAGATGAGAAGGAGGAGGTGCTGAGAGGAAGAGGAGGAGGAGCAGCAAATAGGAGAAGGAGGAATAGCCGAGAGGAGGAGGAGCAGGAGGTGTTGGCAGCACGAGGAACTCTCTATTCCAGCCCCAGCAGGTGATTCCAGTTCTTTCTAAGAGGGGACAGCTCCTCTCCTCCCAGGCCTCCTCTGGAGGGAGAATGTTCCAGAAAAGAGAAGCGCTGGGAATAAGCTTTCCAAAAGAACCCCTTCCAACTGACTTTATACGATGGGGAAAATATGCATGAATTACTTCTCGTCGCTGTTATATTGGGCCGTGCGGCTATGAAAGTGTGTCATTTGCATTATAGGTACAAAACAAAACAACGGATATGCAAATGAATTCTGAATATGCACTCACACACACAAGGTCTTTACCACACACATATATATTCACAGATACACAAATAGACGTCTCGCACACACACAAACACAAACACTATAAATAGGGATCCATGGCGGCAAAAGGTTTGTGACAGACAGGCCGACACAGAGAGAGAGGAGAGACACACAGAGACAGAAAGACAGAGTGAGACAAGATGATTTAAGTGTAACGCTGGACACTTTGGCTCTAAGCAGACATCAGGAGGCATCTTGACTAAAGAGACGCACAGCCAAACTCAATACAACAAACACTCAATTCAACAGCCAAACTCAATACAACAAACACTCAATTCAACAGACAAACACAATACAACAAACCCGTGTCAGTCTTTTTTTGAGCTAGGCACAGAAGTGAAGCTACACTCTTGAGTTATTTATGTCCACAGTATGAGCTGTGGTCAAGCTAACTGTTGCATTCTTCAGATTTTGGTCCCAAGTTCTGCATCGGGCACGATTGATCACAATAAAGTTATTGATAGGTGATTAGGAAAGTTAGGGTGCTTTACCCTACTTTCCAACACACACACGTACACACACACACACACAAATCAATGATAGATTAGACTTTTTTTTTACCATAGAAACAAGTGTACTACTTGTAAGTCTACTTGATTACTGTTTTACTGTCTGACTGATTACTGTCTACAAGTAAACTTGATTACTGCAATTCAAAACCTAAATAGATTCAAACACAACTTTGTCTGAATGCCACAGGCAGAGTTTTGGCTCTCCGCGATATAATACGAGATGTAATATTCTCTGTGAAACTCCTGCAGTCGTTTACAGAGGAAAAAAAGTTTAAAGTGCTAAACATTACTCACCTTCCCTGGCAGCAGAACGGCCTAACCTTTAAGTTCAACCACCACGTTAATCACGTTTTCTCGCCAACATCACACACAAATGCACCTTCATTAGCAGCAGCCTGGATACTGGATAAAACCAGTTTAAACAAAAACGCCATCTTAGCGAGGCAACTGTTTATCACGGCTTGTCTTTAGCGAGTTCAAGTGTTGGTAGTGCAGCGGACTTCCTCGGGTCCCCAGCAGAACACGGGCCGGGTGTGGAGACGATCACATGAATGCTTATGGAGACTATTGGAAGCACAAACACGTTTGCGTTGTTGCTTTTGTGTTTGTGTTGTGGCATTTGCGTTGAGGCATCCTCGTTTGTGTTGATGCTTTTGCGTTTGGTTGAGGCTTTTGCGTTTGTGTTGAGGCTTTTGCGTTTGGTTGAGGCTTTTGCGTTTGTGTTGATGCTTTTGCGCTTGGTTGAGGCTTTTGTGTTTGTGTTGAGGCTTTTGCGTTTTTTTTTAGTTTATGCGTTTTGGGAGTGCAGTTCGTTCATCTCATCTAAAAAAGACTTGGCTTAAAACACCTTTAATATAAGGCTTGGAACCTCAATCTGGTGGAGGTTATAAGGATTAAACACAGATGATAGATTACACAGTAATATCAGGTTCTATTCGATTCATCATGTGCAAGATCTGGCAACCTTTTCTCTGTTGAGAATCACGTGACACTCAGTTGCTATGGGAATGACAGGTCATTGATAAGATATACATCTGAAGGGAACCTTCGAAGAAGGAGAGCGATGGAGATGGAAAGAGGTTCAAACGGGTTACCCATAAAGTACTAGAGTGAACAGTCCATTATCTGGTACCACAAACACACATGGACAAAAAACTGGAAAAACTAACTGACAACGAAAGCAAATGTATTATCAACGAGTCACTGAAGATTTGTTTTATTCCATTCCAGTGAATTGGTTTTATGTTGAAATGAAAAAATATTTTTTTGGTGGGATAACGGTTAAAACAGGTCCAGTCAGACCATCTTCATATCCAGTTAATTATGAGTTAAATATGTTTGGCTTGTGCACACAATCTCAAACACGGCGGACACAAAGCAACAAGCCTCAACTGAATTAAGCATTTACTCATCTAAGGGGAAGTCCTCCACCACTGATTTGCTGCATTATTTCTTTTTTTTTTTATCTCTACAAAAATGAGGGAGGTCCGGACCCCCCTCGCACGCATACACGCACCTCGGATACACGCACACACAATGACACAGGGAGAGGCTTTTATGATTTGTATGAAATAAATCTGTTTATTTCAACAACTGCGCCCTCAAAATTATTTCAACGTGGGCTTAGGCAGATAGGCCAACATGCGCAGAAAACAGATCTCAATTTATTTTACTGAACACAGCCTGCATGATGGTGAACTAGACGCGTCTTTATTACATGGAAACTATGGCCAAAAAAATAACTTCACACGGTGTGTCTTTTTACAATTTATTAACCAGCATTCGTAGCGTTGATCAGCAGAGAAATAGTCTGCCAAAGACTTTTACGTCACTTAGCAACCAAGGACGCTGGGGTTGAGAAGTTACCGGACTACTTGCGGAGTGCTATGACAGAAAAAGAAAGAAAATCCACTTTCCTTGACAGTGGTCATTATATGCTTAGCAACGGTGAATTATCAAATAATTATTCACCACCAGAAGTTGTGAAGGCTCATGCAAGTGAATGAAGCGTTCAACAGCATTGAGAAGAGCCGTGTAATAAGTGATGATAGTCACATTCATTATGCGATTTTCTACTTGATGACGACTATTCGACTATTCGACGACCGTTGCGCATCCCTTGTGCTGAACACATTAGATATAATCCATCATGATCTGACAGGTTAACTTGCATCAAGTGTGTTATGTACAACGCTGACCTATGCAGGAGATGGTGGCAGTACATCACAGAAGAAAGCCACAGTCTAACTGTAAGATGGAGGAGAGGGCATACAATGGAGGGATGAGGCGGGTTTCTGCACTTGAAGCCAGAATGCAAGAAACCTGCAGACGAATGAGAGCGCGAATGCCAGTGAGTGTGTTGCTCAGAGATTGGCCAATGAGAGCGCGAATCCCAGTGAGTGTGTTGCTGAGAGATTGGTCAATATCTCAGGCTGGTTGATGATTGGTCGATGCAGAGCTGGGTACAGCCATTCCCGCAAAAACGTGAATGGTTGTATTTGTCAATGAAATGTGATGACCAGCCGAGCCGTTAGCTGAACCTTAGTTCTCCCTGCCGGACTAGTGGGTCATGTTTAGTAATGGATCATTGTCGGGAATTTCCTCACCATCTGCACATTCTGGATGATGTAGCATGATGCGGCGTAAATAGCCGGGCATTAATCAGCGCCGTGAGTAGCCGGGCCACTCTGCAGATTTCGGCGGAGTGTGTGTAGCCTAATTCCGAGTTAAGCGGTCGACGTCATCCATCATCTGCTTATTTCTGTTGCCAATTAGCCGCCTTGCTATTCCGCGACAGCTGTCACGGCGGCGCGGCCAACTGCAGTTGGCCTCGGCCAATGAGAGGCTTAATGAGGGTGTGCAGGGGGCGGGACGTCAGCGGGGAGGAGGCCTGCGATTGGTCGACCCTCGTCGATAAGGGAACACCAGCAGGCACGTCGTCGGGGTGAACCGAGGCCCCCGCAAAAAAACGCCCCGCACGCCGCCGCGTCGACCTTGAGACACGCGAGCGGCCGCGAGCGACCTCGCTCCGCCGCTCTGGTCCGAGAAAGCTCCTCGGACCAAAACAAACTCTAATCGTTATTAATACGCTCCTCCCAAAAGGCCAGGCCTGGTTCTGAAGTGCTAATCAGTACAAAGCGCGTCCGCCAACTTAAGAAGTGCGGCGGTCTGATGAGGATATATTACGCAGGGGCAGCTAGTCTATTATTTAGGGTGGTCCCCACCCAGCCCAAAGGTTGAGGGCTTGAACCCCAGTGTCCGCAGTCTCTTCATTACCCTGGAGCGGGATGTTCTGACCCCCCCCCCCCCCCCCCCCCCCTCTTGATGGCGTGGGTCTGAATTCACGGCCGGTGGCTTTGAAGGAGAGCAGCTCTGAAAAAGGGGACAGTTTGTTCCGACGTCAACCCTGGAGGATCTTAAGGCAAGCCTTCTGCGTCTCCCACCTCGCCTTTCAGAGCTCGGGATGTTTTGTACCCTCGGCACGCGTCGCCGTCATCTGAGCGTTATCAAACACACCGAGAGGTGTGATCGCTCTCCAAACCGCTTTCTGTGTCCGTCCTCCCCCGGCGTCGATGTTCTTGTCAAGGAAGCTGCCATCCCTCAACAGGACCGTCTGAGATACAGCGAGCAGGGTGTGTGTGTGCGCGTCTGTGTGGGCGGGCAGGGTGTTTGTGTGTGTGTGGTGTGTGTGTGTGTGTGTGTGTGTGTGTGTGTGTGTGTGTGTGTGTGTGTGTGTGTGTGTGTGTGTGTGTGTGTGTGTGTGTGTGTGTGTGTGTCCGCGTGAGGGCATGCGGTATACAGTGAGCACGGTCTGTCTGTCTGTCTGTCTGTGTGTCCGCGTGATACATAGACCCCGCTCACTGTGTGTTTGTGTGCATGTCTGTGTGTGTGTCTGTGAGTGGGCATGCGGTATACAGTGAGCAGAGGAAGGGGGAGAACTATCGGAAGTTAAATCGACAAACAAACGACGGAGCCAAGCAGCGAATCTGAATGAACGAGTACACGATAAACAAATGTCAGCTTTGATTAATATTCCCATCGTGTTTGTTCACGCGTTTCCTGTTTTTGCGTTTGACACTCGCCGCTGTGTCCCACCCAGGGATCAGAGAATCAACCGGTTCACATACCGGCCATCAATCATTCTAATGGAATTATTCGTCATAGATAAAACGCTGTGCGTCACGACGCGACAGCTGAGAGGGGATAGCATCACATCTAACGTCTGGAAACACACATGATGCGCGCACAACCACAAACATGCACACACGACATGATAAACACACACACACGGCGCAAACACATACATGACTTGAACACTCACGCGTGACATGAACACGCAACACAAAAACATGACACAAATACAGACACAGGACTCGAACACGCACAAACACACACGACACATACATGCACACATGACACATACACACACACAAAAACATGACATGAACAAGCACACGCACAAACACACATGCACACACACACAGCATGGCTGTGTCCTGGGGCCGGTGGCGCCGGTTGCCACGGCTGCGACGGCTGTTTACTCGCCGGACGTTCTGCTAATTATCTTAACGACACAAGTAATTAGACCTTGCATCAAAGGGCTTTGCTGTGAGCACTTCCTGCCACACACACACACGCGCATAACAGAGACACACACATACAAACATTCCAGAGACTGAATCATGACAATCATGGATAATTAGACCCCCCCCCCCCCCCCCGCCATGGGGACAAAAGAGACTGAGACACAGACAGAAAAAGAGAGAGAGAGAGAGAGAGAGAGAGAGAGAGAGAGAGAGAGAGAGAGAGAGAGAGAGAGAGAGAGAGAGAGAGAGAGAGAGAGAGAGAGAGAGAGAGAGAGAGAGAGAGAGAGAGAGAAACAGAGAAAGGCAGAGACAGAGAGAATAACTAACTTATGAACTAGGATATCAGATAGATTGCGCAAGTATCACACAGACAGAAGGCAGATTTTGAAAACACAAAGGGCATCCACAAACTGCCATACCTGTTCAGAGAAACACAACATGATCAGCGGCTGCAGGATGTCTGACCCCTGCGAGCGGACGAGGACAACAAAACCAATGTGTGTTACTGCACGAGAGTGACTTTGTGTGCCGCTTGTGTTTTATTCAATTAGGCATGTGCTTTGGGCCTGTGCATGCATGTTGCAAATACCGATAACGTCCAAGGAATCGACCCGTGAAGGACAACGGGTGAGATAAGAGATAAGAGAGAGCGAGAGAGAGCGAGAGCGAGAAGCCAATCCAACACTGCACCATGAAGAAGCATGTGTAACACAGAAACACCTCCATTTATGAGAAGATGAGTGTGGGGGGGTTGCTAATGGATTGCTGATTAATTACATGTCCTGCACCCCGCCACACACACACACACACACACACACACACACACACACACACACACACACACACACACCGTTCACGCCTGATCACCCCCTCTCCCCCCCCTGATCACTGACTCCCACTTGATTGATAAGCCTGAACGACACCACCTCAGTGCTAGTGAGGTGTGTTGTGCAGATGTGTGTCCACACACACACACACACACACACACACACACACACACACACACACACACACACGTGGGTCTCCTGTAGCCCAACACCTGGTTCTTCAAACCAGATGAGCTCGGGTCCAGTCTCAACCCCTTGGTGAAGGTCTGGCCCAGCGACAGTTCAGGGCTGAGTCAACGATACGCTAACCATCGGAAGAGAGCTAACCAACGATTCCTGATCTCTCTGAGCGATTTGTTTAACACTCCACCAGCGATTCAGTAACACCTAAAAAGCCATTTGTTAACGACCTAAGCAGCTATTCGTCCACAGCTAAAAAGCTTTAGGTTAACGATCCAAGAAGCCTTTCTTTATTTCTAAAAAGCTATTTGTTATCGATCCATCCCGAGATTTGTTAACAGCTTACCGATGATACATTAACAGCTGACAATCGGTTTGAAATCAAACCAGCGGTTTGATTTTAACCTCAGTCAACAACTCATTACGGAACTCAATCAGCGAGGCGGTCCCACCAGCAAGTAGTTAATAAACCAACCAGTGATTAATTATCTAACCCAGCGATAAATTAACAATCTCACAGCGTTTCTCCAGGAAACACACACACACACACACACACACACACAACTACAAACCACATTTACATGAATTTACTGCACTCAAATTCCTTTGAAGTTGTTTGTTTTTCTCACCTTGGAATGAATAAAAAAATAAAAAAGCCCTGTCTCTGCGGGGAAGTAAACACACGACATAAATATGCAGATCAACCCAGAGGTCCCGCTAACGCTACCAACATGGCCGCCCGAGGGCCTGTACTCCTCCCAGGACCAGAGAGAGAGAGAGAGAGAGAGAGAGAGAGAGAGAGAGAGAGAGAGAGAGAACGAGAGAGACAGAGAACGAGAGAGTGATAGAAAGTGATAGAGGGAAAGTGAGAGAGAACGAGAGAACGAGTGATAGACGAAGAAAACAAAGGAGCGAGAGAGAAAGACAGAGAGAACGAGAGAATAAGAGGAGAGAGAGAACACGACAGAGAGGACGAGACAGAGAGATTCATATTCGTGCGTGCTGTCATGTTTAATGTGGAAGACGGATACAGAGGTCAGATTAGGCGGTTTTCCGTTTACTTTTCTTTAAACTTCACTCACACACACACACACACACAGTACCCCCGATTGTGTTTTTCTACCGTTGTTAAAATGCAACATAGCTCCCAAAGCGTGCGAGAACGCACAGCGTTAGTCAGCTGTGCATGTGATGGGGATCTGGAGGTACTTCTGAAATATCCCAAACAACAGAACCCATCTAAACCCTGTATGGGTGTGTGTTTACCAGCCACCCAAAGCCCTGCTCTGGAGAAGGGGAATCTGGTTGCCATGGATTTTCCTACCCGGGAAAACATGCCAAAGTCTGAGCGCAGAAATACCAGAAATACCAAAAATGTCGGAGGGGGAGGAGGGCGAAGTTTTGGAGGAGATAGATTCTGCGTCGGGCAGAAATGTGCTAATCAGGAAGTGGGGGATTTTGACGCGGTGTCAAAACACGCTGTCACCAAATCCTTGTAGCAGCAGGTTGTAATGATCGTACTCATGAATACGCAGAGGCAGGGGGGGGGGCGCGTGTGTGTGTGTGTGTGTGTGAGAGAGTAAGTGTGTGTATAAGCCTGTATACGTGTGTATGTGTGTGCTTGTCGGTGTGTGTGTTTAGAAGTATGCGTGTTTAGAAGTGTGTGTTTGCTAGTGTGTGTTTGTAAGTGTGCGTGTGTGTGTGTGTGTGTGTCAGCCTCTACGTGTGGGTGTGTATCAATGTTGTACACATGGGCGTGTGAAACTACACATGACAGGTAAAATAGCAGAGCATTCCATAGGAGCGCTTGTTTACGTGAACAAACACTCACAATCTCCCCTCTACCGCAGAGCACTCTTGGGGTCCTACCTGGGAGCCAGGGGTCCTTAACCTGCCGACTGTGGCGGTGCTGGAGGACCGAGTGTGTCTCCCCGCGGCCCCGCCACTCAGTGAAGTCCTCATCACGACACTGATGAGGGCAGAGTGATCTTCACGCTTGACTCCTCTCTCTCTCTCTCTCGCTCGACCACCGCTCACCTCGACGCCCAATTAGTCGCTAGTGAAGAGAGACGGAAGGAGGAGAGGAGAGATTGAAACGAACGACAAGACCGCAGAAAATCCCCCTTGTGTGCGACTGACTATAAGTATGTGTTCGTGTGTAAGTGTGTTTGTTTGTATATTTGTTGTTGTGTAGGACGAGTTCAACTTTCCACGCAGTGAGTTTGAACGCAGGTAGTTTGTGCTTAAGTATTTTTGTGTGAGTGGTGTGTTTATCTAGTTTGTTTACCTCTGTTTTTAATACTGTGTGTGTGTCTCTCCATAAATCCGTAAACCTCTCCCCACGCCTCATAACCACATCTCAAAGTCCTCTACAGACATGTTTGCTAAAAAGATAGGCCTATATTTTTTTGGTTCCTTTAATAAACCAGCCAAATGCTAAAGAAAATACTTACTTTTCCTTCATACACCTCCGTATGTCGCTGCTCACTTCGTCACTGTCGGAGCGACGTGGAACTTAATTGACGAGAGAATTAAAAGGGCTGATCTTCTCTGTTTGGGCCAATTACGAGTCGCAAACAGCCGACACAGCAGGCTGTGATACCATTACTTCAACAATGTTTTCCAATTGATTTGATGACTGTTAGAAGCGTTAATATTATGTTAATATTATGTAGTTATACCGAGTGGGGCCGATCGATTCACACCTGATTATGTCCAGGCGAGACCCGTCGAGACTGGGGAGGTGTCACCGTGGAACAACAGCGCCCCTCGGTGGACAGGAGAGGAACAAAGGCGCAACCCTGTGGACAGGAGAACAATGCGCCCCCTCTGGACAGGAGAAGAACAGTGCCCCCCTGTGGACAGCATAGGAACAACAGCTACCCCCGGTGAACAGAACAGCGCCCTCCGGCGGACAGGAGAGGAACAACAGCCTCCCCAGGACACCAACAGCGCCATTAAACAGTACCATTGTTAATCAAATATTTTTTATAAAAATAACTTTGATATAAAATGTTAACTATGTATAACCCCTACTTAGTCTTGATAAAAGGTAGGAGGTATAATTAATATTCATTCATTGTTTTTGTTATGGCATTTTTTTTTGTCTGCTGTAGATACATAGTTAATCAAAACAAAGGTTTTAACCTTTTTGTCACTTGTCTTTTTAATGAACTTCATTAACATATCTACCCTTGTGTTGTCTATTGTAAATTATTTTCTAAAATAATGAATAACCTTTTAAACATTTGGTATATGTAAATTATCACTAACAGTTCGACTAGCATGCCAACTTATTAATTTGTTATATTAAAACAAGAGTCTGGTAATATTTGAACACAGTTGAGTGTTTGTTTTGATTTTATTTCGTTTCGTTTGACAAAAGAAACAGTCCCGGCAATACTGTATGACTTGATACTTAAAATAAAAACACGACAGTATAATATATAAAACAAATCGGAGCAGAAGTATCGAAGGCTACCCAGGAAAACAGTCCAATAGCATGAAATCAACAAAACAAAAAGAAACTAAAAGTCAAAAGGAAAAACGTTAGAAAAATGTAATTTAAAAAAGAAGGCAACCGAAAAAATGTTAACAGAAAATGTCCACTTCAGCCACAATCAACTCTCACACCATTCTCCCAGTATAAAGTAATGTTTCAAATACTTTACAATAACTTAGCACAGGCACATCGCTCTAAAAGCTACAGCAGGAATCCAATAACAGTCAAAGTGTTGTACGTAAAAAATACATTTTGTCTTTTTCGTAAGGTTTTTCTTTTCTCTCTCCAAACAATAAAATGGCACACTAGGAAAAGAACAAAGTATAGAAAATAAAATAAAATCTGGGCAGCAACTTTTTTGGTTTTGGTTTTTCGCGTTCTGATCGCACATTAGTCCTTTTAGTATGAGCATTACAGACGTACATATATATTCAATCATATAAATATGTATGAACAAAAATATACTAAAACTATTTTTGTTCCGATTACAAAAAAGATTAATGCCAAATGGAAGCTTACGCATATAAACTTCAATAACTTATAAAATAGATAATATATAAAAATGAAAAGGGAAAACTTTCATTCTTTCATGGCCTTTTTTTTTGTCCATTTTGATTTTTTTCAGCGCTCCTATATTTTTAACTGCAAAGTTTTTCACGACGATTCCTCGCTTGTCGGTTTCTCGATTGTGTAGCACGGCTTTGTGCCAACAATCTAACGTATAAATACTAAGAAATGTCATGTACAGTACCCGGTAACGCTCAAAACTACAAAATAAGTTAGTGTCAGGCAATTGTACAGGATATTTACAGTCTTGTTGAAGAGGAAGGTGTTTTAAGATGTATAAAGTGTGAGAGAGCGCGAGCTTCGCTTTAGCGATGCGTTGACCCAGCTAGCTGAGAAGGGCGGCAAAGCGTGTCATTGTGTATGCTAAAGACTAGCATAACTAGACTATTTTTACAGAAACGGGGCCCACAAAAGAAAAAAAAAAAAAATCACATTTAGGTAGCTATCGACGTGATTGACAGCATAAATTAATTGAGATGAAACCGTAACAGAAAAAAAGAAAAAACACCCGAAGCTGGGACTGAAAAACAAAATGGCGCCCGCGGGCCGGGCGAGTTGTCAACGGCAACACAGCAAAACCCCGTCGGTCGAATCGTCACTCATAGTGTTTTCCCTGGAATAGAGTATGGTCGAGGATAGGTCAGGGGCGGCGGCGGCGGCAGGCGGGGGAGCAGAGGTACAGAGGTCGAGAGGTCAGATACAGTGGAGGCGGGGTTGGGCGGGGGGGTTGGTGGACACATTCGTTTAAGCAGCAGCCGAGGGGGTCGGCGAGTGGTCGCAGTGCGTTTCTTTAGGAGTGTGTTCGTGTCGGAATGGCGCGGGGGGGGGGGGGGGGGGGGGTCATATAAAACGCGTCAGTAAACATTTCATTATTAAAAGTCTTCTGTTGGAGGGGGGAGGGGGGAACAAGGAGCCGACACAAACGCCGGCCACCAAACCAACACCCCGCCCCTGTCCGGTGACGTCACACAGTGGCGTCACCGGGCGCCGATGACGTCACCGGGGCGATTGCATAACCCCTAGTGGTCTCGGTGGTCCGCTTATGGAGTCCAGTTCTCAGAGTCCGGTTTCCCCGGTAGCCGATCCAGCTGTGCGTGCCCGAGGGGGTCAACGTGTGTGTGTGTGTGTGTGTGTGTGTGTGTGTGTGTGTGTGTGTGTGTGTGTGTGTGTGTGTGTGTGTGTGTGTGTGTGTGTGTGTGTGTGTGTGTGTGTGTGTGTGTGTGTGTGTGTTAGTCCACGTCGCTCAGGTCGCTGGGGGGCGGGTCCTGGGTGATGTTCAGGTGGCTCATGGCCCGGCTGAACGCCACCTGCACCGCCTTGCGCACGCCGGAACTCCGCCCCTCCATCAGCTTGATCTTGTCCACCGTCTTGTCCACGCCCAGCGGCACCATCTTGGATCTAGGAAGCCACTGCCTGCACACCACAACACACGCGGGCCAATCAGAGACCTTAGTCGACATGTTGGGCCTTTTAGAAACACACACGGGCCAATCAGAGACCTTAGTCGACATGTTGGGCCTTTTAGAAACACACACGGGCCAATCAGAGACCTTGGTCGACATGTGGGGCCTTGGCCAATCAGAGACCTCAGCCTACATGTGGGGCCTTTTAGTCTGATAACTGTCCTGTACTTTCCACTGTTATACACACACTCTGGGAATACTAGTACATTTGACCAGACTTGAAATGAGATGGTAGGGTTGTAGGGTTAAGCTGGTAGGGTTAAGACAGTAAATACAGAGACAGGTCTTTAACGAGCAGGTAGGGGTTAGACAGTCAGTACAGAGACAGGTCATTAAGGAGTAGGGGTTAGACAGTCAGTACAGAGACAGGTCATTAAGGAGCTGGTAGGGGTTAGACAGTCAGTACAGAGACAGGTCATTAAGGAGTAGGGGTTAGACAGTCAGTACAGAGACAGGTCATTAAGGAGCTGGTAGGGGTTAGACAGTCAGTACAGAGACAGGTCATTAAGGAGCTGGTAGGGGTTAGACAGTCAGTACAGAGACAGGTCATTAAGGAGCAGGTAGGGGTTAGACAGTCAGTACAGAGACAGGTCATTAAGGAGCAGGTAGGGGTTAGACAGTCAGTACAGAGACAGGTCATTAAGGAGCTGGTAGGGGTTAGACAGTCAGTACAGAGACAGGTCATTAAGGAGCTGGTAGGGGTTAGACAGTCAGTACAGAGACAGGTCACTAAGGAGCAGGTAGGGGTTAGACAGTCAGTACAGAGACAGGTCATTAAGGAGCTGGTAGGGGTTAGACAGTCAGTACAGAGACAGGTCATTAAGGAGCTGGTAGGGGTTAGACAGTCAGTACAGAGACAGGTCACTAAGGAGCAGGTAGGGGTTAGACAGTCAGTACAGAGACAGGTCATTAAGGAGCAGGTAAGGAGACAGAGCTCCAGCAGGAGAGAGAGAGAGAGCTCCAGGTAAGGTCACCCACCAGCTGCGCTTGTTGTCGAAGAAGAGGACCAGGAAGAGCTTCTCCTCCGCCTTGTACTGCATCTGCTCCCCCACCCGCAGCACGTCCAGGGGGGGCGCTGGGATGGAGGCCCCGTTGTGCTGGCACGCCACCCGGGGCATGTGAGGGTCTATGATCTGAGAGAGGGCGAGACAGAGAGAGATAGAGCGAGAGAGGGCGAGAGAGAGGGCGAGAGAGAGGGCGAGAGAGAGGGCGAGAGAGAGAGGGCGAGACAGAGAGAGAGCAAGAGAGGGCGAGCGAGAGAGAGGGCGAGAGAGAGGGCGAGAGAGAGAGGGGGCGAGAGAGAGAGAGGGCGAGAGAGAGAGGGGGCGAGAGAGAGAGAGAGAGAGAGAGAGAGAGAGAGAGAGAGAGAGAGAGAGAGAGAGAGAGAGAGAGAGAGAGAGAGAGAGAGAGAGAGAGAGAGAGGGTGAGAGAGCGGGCGAGAGAGAGGGCGAGAGAAAGGGCGAGAGAGAGAGAGAGAGAGAGAGACGCGAGAGAGAGAGGGCGAGAGGGAGAGAGAGAGACATGAGGGGGAGAAGAGAAAGAGAGAGAAATGGAGAGGAGCAGAGAGGAGGAGGTAGGAGAGAGACAGAGAGGGTTAGATGTCGTGGCTCATGTAATTCTCCTGAGCAACAGCTTATGTCTCTCAGCCACATGAAAAGGCGTTGCACATGACGCGAGGAATCCTATCTATCCACCGCCATCTAGTGGTTATTTGAGCACACTGCATGGCCTCAGACCACCCAGGCCTCAGACCTCCAGCGATGTCACTCTGACAATGGATAGCTTGTGCTCATCTCAGACGGTAACAAGGCGCTACGGCGGTCCTGTGTGCTGCAGTGGGGACGCTAGCTTCAGTTGGCCGGGCTAACAGCTTCTGGAGACTTTGGGTCGCGGCCAAACGCACGGCTCCAAAGGTCGGTGCGATGAAGGCGGCACAAAAAGGTGCCGCAAAAAGATGGCGCAAACCGAAGAGGAAAAATAGGTGGAGTTGAAGGGGGCGGGACGAAGCCTGTGAAGGAAGACGGTGGGTAAGGTTCTGGTCGGTGTGAGGTGACTCCAGTGACAGGCTAGGATATGGGGTCACAGTAGAGGTTCAAGGTTAACGACGAAGACACAGCATCCGTTTCATGAGAGCGGCCTGCAGATGAGGTGGTTGGACATTTGGATCAAATGATGGGGCAGGTCGTACTGCAAAAAAACATCAGACCTGCATCTGATTCTGATCCCACGTCAGGACCGAAAGGATCAGAATCAATGGGATTAGTGCTGGAGACGATCGGTGTGGTCGCTTCTATTTGGGGGGTTGGTAAGGCTAGGAGGGTAGGAGGTAGGACACAAGGGTAGGGAGGTTAGTATAGTAGGAGGTAGGACACAACAGGGTAGGGAAGGAGGTAGGACTCAACAGGGTAGGGAAGGAGGTAGGACTCAACAGGGTAGGGGGTTATTACGGCAGGAGATAACACTCAAGGGTAGGGTAGGAGGTAGGACTCACCAGGGTAGGGGGTTAGTAGGGTAGGAGGTAGGACTCACCAGGGTAGGGGGTTAGTAGGGTAGGAGGTAGGACTCAGCAGGATAGGGGGTTAGTAGGGTAGGAGGTAGGACTCAGCGGGATAGGGGGTTAGTAGGGTAGGAGGTAGGACTCAGCAGGATAGGGGGTTAGTAGGGTAGGAGGTAGGACTCAGCAGGGTAGGGGGTTAGTAGGGTAGGAGGTAGGACTCACCAGGGTAGGGGGTTAGTAGGGTAGGAGGTAGGACTCACCAGGGTAGGGGGTTAGGGTAGGAGGTAGGACTCAGCAGGATAGGGGGTTAGTAGGGTAGGAGGTAGGACTCAGCAGGGTAGGGGGTTAGTAGGGTAGGAGGTAGGACACCAGGGGGTTAGTAGGGTAGGAGGTAGGACACCAGGGGGTTAGTAGGGTAGGAGGTAGGACACCAGGGGGTTAGTAGGGTAGGAGGTAGGACACCAGGGGGTTAGTAGGGTAGGAGGTTGGACACCAGGGGGTTAGTAGGGTAGGAGGTAGGACACCAGGGGGTTAGTAGGGTAGGAGGTAGGACACCAGGGGGTTAGTAGGGCTAGGACTGTAGGGCTGCAACAACTAATAATTGGTAGACTTCAATTAACCGTTTAATGACTCGACCGGTTTAGATCCATCGTTTGACTCATTCATCAAGTAGGAATACCAAACATTTGCTGCTCGATGCTTCAAGGACTCAAACCCGTGACTCTGGGTTCATTCTTAAAATGAATACTTACATTGGATGGGGCCGCTCGTCTAACTAAACCCGCCCCCTCTGGGGAGGCCGATAAACATACTGGTGCGTTGCAGCCCGGGGGGAGGGGGGGGACTCACCAGGGCGGGGTAGGAGGGGTACCCGCTACACTTGGCCCACACTAGCGTCAGGGGCTCCAGCGCTACCGTGGCCGCGCTGGCGGGCATCCAGATACTGCTGTTCCCCACCTCTGGAGGACACACACACACACACACACACACACACACACACAGACAAACAGACAAACAGACACACCTGTTAGGACGGCCACGCGCACACACAGGCACACACACGGCGGACTCTGAGCCCTAGGGGGGGAAGGCGGGCTGCGTCGGACTGCTGGCGGGGCTGGTGACCGGAGGGTCGCTAGTTCGATCCCCGGCTCCCCCTGGCTAAGGGTCGGGGTGTCTCTGGGCGAGGCGCCTCGCCCCGACTGCTACCGACGCACCGGCTGGCGCCGTGCGTGGTCGACTCCGCCGCCGGTGGGTGAATGTGTGCGTGGGTGAGTGGGTGAATGCTAGGCGATGTTGTGAAGCGCTTTGAGCGGCCGCTGGTTAGAAAAGCGTGGTGTAAAGGCAGACCGTTTATGTCCTCCGAGAGGGAGGGACAGCGCGGTCTCTGCATGAGCGCCGGTCCACGACCCTGGGTCCCAACAGCCCCCGGCATGCATGCTGCCGCGGAGGACAGGTGTGGCTGGGGCCAGAGGTGTGTGTGGGTGTGCGCTTGAGGCCGGAGGTGTGTGTGTGTGTGTGTGTGTGCTTAAGGCCGGAGGTGTGTGTGTGTGTGTGCTTGAGGCCGGAGGTGTGTGTGCGTGTGTGTGTGTGCTTAAGGCCGGAGGTGTGTGTGTGTGTGTGTGTGTGTGTGTGCTTAAGGCCGGAGGTGTGTGTGTGTGTGTGCTTGAGGCCGGAGGTGTGTGTGTGTGTGTGCTTGAGGCCGGAGGTTTGTGTGTGTGTGCTTGAGGCCGGAGGTGTGTGTGTGTGTGTGTGCTTGAGGCCGGAGGTGTGTGTGTGTGTGTGTGCTTGAGGCCGGAGGTGTGTGTGTGTGTGTGTGTGTGTGTGTGTGCTTAAGGCCGGAGGTGTGTGTGTGTGTGTGTGTGCTTAAGGCCGGAGGTGTGTGTGTGTGTGTGTGTGTGTGCTTAAGGCCGGAGGTGTGTGTGTGTGTGTGTGTGTGTGTGTGTGTGTGTGTGTGTGTGTGTGTGTGTGTGTGTGTGTGTGTGCTTAAGGCCGGAGGTGTGTGTGTGTGTGCTTAAGGCCGGAGGTGTGTGTATGTGTGTGTGCTTAAGGCCGGAGGTGTGTGTGTGTGTGTGTGCTTAAGGCCGGAGGTGTGTGTGTGTGTGTGCTTAAGGCCGGAGGTGTGTGTGTGTGTGTGCTTAAGGCCGGAGGTGTGTGTGTGTGTGTGCTTAAGGCCGGAGGTGTGTGTGTGTGTGTGCTTAAGGCCGGAGGTGTGTGTGTGTGTTTGTGCTTGAGGCCGGAGGTTTGTGTGTGTGTGTGCTTGAGGCCGGAGGTTTGTGTGTGTGTGTGCTTGAGGCCGGAGGTGTGTGTGTGTGTGTGTGCTTGAGGCCGGAGGTGTGTGTGTGTGTGTGTGCTTGAGGCCGGAGGTGTGGGTGTGTGTGTGCTTGAGGCCGGAGGTGTGTGTGTGTGTGTGTGTGTGTGTGTGTGTGTGTGTGTGTGTGTGTGTGTGTGTGTGTGTGTGTGTGTGTGTGTGTGTGTGTGTGTGTGTGTGTGTGTGTGTGTGTGTGTGTGTGTGTGTGTGTGTGAGGCCAGAGGCGTGTGTGTGTGTGTGTGTCTGTGTGCGTGCGTGCGTGCGTGCGTGCGTGCGTGTGTGTGTGCGTGTCAGGCCGGGCTGCGGGCGCCGCTCTACCTGCGGCGATGCGGGCAGCGCGGGCGTAGTTCCCCGTCTCGATGCAGGCGATCATCTGGCTCTTGTCGTCCAGCGTGTTGCGCCGCACCAGCGCCGGCTTACCCTTCCCACACTGGGGGAGGGTCAGGGTGCCGCTGCAGAGCCGGGGGGGAGCGAGGAGGAGGTTATACCCTGGTAACCTGTCTTGTGTGTTACGACAGGGTTTATTCTCTGAGAGCAACATCACGCCACAGGGTGGCGGTGTTGCACCGGTGGAGAAAGATAAACATAAACTAGGGATGTGAATAACTCAAATTTTTTTCATGGTCGAATAATCAGTGGGTGGTATGAACGAATAATCGATTATTCAATGTGTGCCGACATTCACAAAGGCAGCCATGGATCATCGGCAAGAAATCATTTAATATCTTAAGCGCAAAAAAAACAACTACCTGCTAAGTAGTTCCAGTCAAATCGTCTGTTGTGAAAAATGAATTAAACTGCAATCAGACAACGCGGTTATATGCTATAGACCCTGTTAGAGTATCTGTTGTATAAAGGCTGGGATGAATTGTAAATATGTACACTGCATAACGTTAGCTCTCTGGCTCATAGCTGAGCGGACTAGAATACCTCCCGTTGCCAAGTCGTAGCTAAGGTCCGTCCTTTTTGCTGGAGGAGTGAACAACGTTTTCCGTTGCATAACATCTTTACGGGAAGGTAATGATAGAGTACTAAAGTGTGACGTCACGTTTCCATAGCAACCGATTTTCGGTTCTACACAAACCAAATTAACAAGGGGAAATCCTATGCAACACAAACGTTTTATAGAAAATGAAAGTTTTTTTGGGGAATTGATTTGCGAGTTTGCTTTACCAAAGATGTGAGTAATATTGAGAATAGATAAAAAAAATTAACTAAAGTAACGTCGTCAAACTTTTCCTTTTAATACCCCAGGGGAATACAAGAAAGCCTTGACATGTTTCGATTGGTAGTGATTTTCACCATTTGAAATTGATTTATTTTCATTTTGAAAGAAACAACACATTGTAGCAAAGTAAAACCCCCTCTCGTTCTGTTGTTTAGAACTGAAAATCCGGTTGCCAGGACAGCGTGACGTTTTCACTTTAGTACACTATTGTTCCAGGTATTAGTCAAACCCTCAGGCATTACCAGGGAAACAAAGTTAAGGCTTGTGAAAAACTCTATATTTGAATTGGGAAAAATGTTACCGGTCCAAATGTTAAAAATCAGTTTGGACCATCGGGAACGAATAATCGAATATTCTGACCCATCCCTAACATAAACAGACATACATGGAGGCCTGGTGCAAACAGGCAGACAGACAGGCCGAAAGAAAAGACAGATATACTGACCCTGGGGTGGACAGGTATAGACAGGAAGACAGACAGACAGGTACCTAGTGCAGGCAGACAGGCATGCATGCATGCCTACAGAGAGATAAAGAGGCAGGTACCTGATGCAGGCAGACAGATAGACAGGCAGACATGTACCTGGTGCAGGCAGACAGGCTGCTACTGGAGGAGATGGACGACTCGGACGCCCAGCGTCTCCGTGGTTCCAGAGTCCTGGGGTTCCCCAGCTCCTTCTGCACCTCCTCCTGCTCCTCCTGCTCCTCCACCTCCTCCTCCAGGAAACCGTTCGACAGACCTGAAGGAGAAACGCCCACGGGTTAAAACACGACCCTGAGTGAATACAACGGCAACAACATAAATATATATCAATGTCCCCGTGGACATTGTGATATCAATGTCCCAGTGAAAATAGTCATATTAAAATCAATGTCCCAGTGATAATAGTAATATCAATGTCCCAGTGATAATAGCAATATCAATGTCCCAGTGAGCCTAGTAATATCAATGTCCCACTGAACATAGTAATATCAATGTCCCAGCTCACATAGTAATATCAATGACCCAGTGAACATGGTAATATCAATGACCCAGTGAACATGGTAATATCAATGTCCCAGTGAACATAGTGATATTAACGTCCCAGTGAACATAGTCATATTAATATCAATGTCCCAGTGAACATAATGATACCAAGGACGCAGTAACATAGTCAACAATCAATCAATCAATGTCCAAGTGAAGATAGTAATATCAATGTCCCAGTGAACGTAGTAATATCAATGTCCCAGTGAACATAGTAATATCAATGTCCCAGTGAACATAGTAATATCAATGTCCCAGTGAACATAGTGATATCAACGTCCATGTGAACATGGTAATATCAATGTCCCAGTGAACATAGTGATATCAATGTCCCAGTGAACATAGTAATATCAATGTCCCAGTGAACATAGTGATATCAACGTCCATGTGAACATGGTAATATCAATGTCCAAGTGAACACACACACTCACACACACATCAGGGTGTTCTGTATCCAGGGACTTGGATATCTTTGAAAAGAAGAAAACGTCAAACATCCACATGGCGGTCTGCTTCTTACCTCTGTCGAGCCGTTTGACCGGCGATGCCCCCTCTCCCTCCTCGGCTGCCGTCGAGTCTTCCTCGCTCCCCCGCCCGTCGACGCTCCTCCTCATCTTCCTCTTCCTCCCTTGCAGCAGATTCTCCAGCCGCGGGATCACCACGGACAGGAAGGACTTGGACCCAAGCTCCTCCCCTTCCACCACCTCCTCCTCTCCGATCCGCGGTATCCGCCCTGCCCCCTCCGACGCCAACCCCCCTGGCCCCGCCTCCTTCCCTTCATCGGCTCCTCCCCCTCCCCTTGCCACGCCCACCACAGCCACGCCCCTCTTGGACTTCCTGAAGAGGATGGCGGTGCGACGTCCGACCGCGCCGACAGGCTCGGCCAGCGTGGAAGTCGCCACCACGCTGACCTCGCCCTCCAGCAAGGCATTCTGGGAGCCGGACGAGGGCCGTGCGTGGCCGTTGAGGTGAGGAGCCTCGCCGTCGAGCTTTCCGCGTTTGACGTCGGGTACCCGGTCGTCGAGGTTACGGGGGGGCTCGCAGTCGAGGCGGGGCGCCTGGTCGTGGGGGAGGGTCTTGTGGTGGAGGTGGTTGGCCCTGTGTTTGAGGCTAGGGAGGTCCTCAGGTTGGGGTCGGTTGGCCTTGTGTTTCAGAATGGGGGGGTCCTCAGAGTGGAGGTGGTTGGCCTTGTGTTTCAGAATGGGGGGGTCCTCAGAGTGGAGGTGGTTGGCCTTGTGTTTCAGAATGGGGGGGTCCTCAGAGTGGAGGTGGTTGGCCTTGTTTCTGAGGTTGTGGGGTTCCACCTGATAGAGGGGGTTGGCCTTGTGTCTGAGGTGGTGGGGGTCCACCTGGTGGAGGTGGAGGTGGTGGGGGTCCACCTGGTGGAGGTGGTTGGCCTTGTGTCTGAGGTTGTGGGGGTCCTCATGGTGGAGGTGGTTGGCCTTGTGTCTGAGGTGGTGGGGGTCCGCCTGTTGGAGGTGGTTGGAACTGTGTTTGAGGCTGGGGGGGTCTTCGTGGTGGAGGTCGCCGGGGGCGGTGTGTTTAAGGCTGGGGGTGTCCTGGAGGTGGTTGGCGGTGTGTTTGAGGCTGGGGGGCTCCTGGTGACCGGGATCACAGGGGGCGTTGTGGTTAAGGCTGGGCGCGTCCTCGGGACGGAGGCCGGGAGCGCCCTTGTGTTTGAGCTTGGGGGGGTTCTTGCTGGGGTTCAGCTTAGGGGGGTCCTTGCAGTGGTGGTGGAGGTGGTTGGCCTTGTGGTGGAGGAGGGGTCCGTCGTGGATGGATCTGAGGGTTGGGGGCCCGGGGTCTCCGTCCGGGTGCACCGGGGGGGGGCTAGAGTCCAGAGGCTCCAGCTTGGGGGGGAGAGACTTGTCCCCTGGAGACGAAGGAGGAAGCCATCAGAATCAGACCCAGAACATACAGCTCCTTTCATTTGTAAAAGTAGGAATCAGTCACTTGTATTTATATTCAGGGGGTTTAGCAGACGCTTTTACCCAAAGCGACTTGCATCAAGTACATTTGTCAGAAGAAAAGAGCAACAACAACATATCTGTCTGTGTAGTGCCAAGCATTAACAATTTCTAGGTTAACCCACTCCCTGTACACAACAAAGAAAGCTAGGATAAGATGCTACACAATTCTAAAGTACTATTTTTAAAAGGCAAGGACGTACAACATACGATACGTGTTTAAGAGGGGTGTGGGGGCTCAGTTCCCAACAAGACAAGGTGGACCTCCAAGCTGATTCTGACCCCAACACCATGTGATATCCGATTAAGTCAGAGTCTAACCTTGCCAGTAAAAAAAGCATCAGATCATTTTTATGCCAAGAAAGTTTTTCAATAGTACAATGTCTTTGTCCAAGGCATGTATGCTTCTCATCTGCGGGTATAATGGGAGTACTATGGAGGAGTCTGGGAGAGGACAGAAGTCGGCTTGTCCCTGATTTGACGTCCATCACATGACCACACGGACAGAACACACCCCGTCATGTGACTCTGCTAGCCTGCAGGCTAAATGTGGACTGAGCTCCGGCATGGAACATGGGCCCGCCGGCACCATGTGACTACTGGAGTTCTAACAGAAAAAGGAGGCAGCGAATGTCTTCTGTGGCTGAGGGCCGATTTGAGTCTGCGGTTGGCTACGTTACTCGGTATAAATATAAAACGTCAACGAATACCAACAGGTTGGCAGTTAATAAACTAATAATTTAGTTTTTTCCTTTTTAAATCGGGATTGGTCATTCAGAACAGAGCCTGTGAGTACGCTCTCCTGCATGACAGGCATCGCCGTGTTCCCCTTCTTAAAGAACCGCCGTTACCATGGTAACGGCGGTTCTTTATTGTCTCATTGTTTGTGTTTCAGCAAGTGATCTCAGCATCTCAACCAGCCATGTTTCAGTAAGCGAGTCGGAAGTGTACCAAACGGATCCGAAAGCCAATGACATGTCGCCCACGCAGCTTAATGTGGCATTTGATTCAATAATTGATTAAACATTTGTTTTAATGAATCTGAACCGTTTTAGAAATGAAAAGGAAAATAATGTCTATATAATTAAAAAATATCAATTGCGTAAAGAACTAAGGTTTTTAAAAGGAAATTGACAATCCAAAAAATGTACCAACTGTATTCGAGCCGGCAGAAACCAGAAGGCTGGATGGCTAGCAAGCTACCCAATTTATTAATCTCATCCAGGGTGGATACTGTTGCTGGGTGACAGCAGAGCTTCAATAAAGCAGGACGGAGACCAGATGAGCCACCTCGTCTGGAGATACGATCTGGGGTCTTGTTTTGTGTTTAATGTCATGGGGCAATGGATGGCGCTGCAATAATTGCCACGGTTTGAGGCAGTGCAATCAATTATAGAGTTGCTGTTAGGTGGTACCGGTGTGAGGGCTTTTTGAAACACGACTCATTCTAGTTCTGATTTTGTATTAACAATTTGAATTAAACCAAAAAAAGGTTGTTTGTAAATTGTGCAGTTACAATGAAATTGCACCGCAGAATTAGCACTGGTATGCAGCAATCGAAGAAAAATCTGCAAACTAATCTGGATGACGGATTGGTGGACACATTACCATTACACAGCCCGATGTTTTTGTTAACCCATGTGTTTTTAGAACACCTTTTGTTTTGACATGTTTTGAATCCACGTTATTGCGTTTTTGATAACCCTATCACCCTATGATGAAGCCAGGAAATGCAACACGCACAATTAAGCAGGCAAAGCAAAAAAATAAAAGAATGGTCCCTATTCAGTACAGCGCACTGCCAATGATGACCGCAGGCCAAATCCACCAGAAAAAAACCATTCCCTACTTTAATACCACCAAGTCTACGTTGACATTACAGACCACATGACCAAGGGCTATATGGTTGGACACAAACACAAGTATTATACTGCTGAACTTAAGTCTCAAAACGGCTTGAAACCTTGTTTTTCCGATAACGTTTCAGAATTTTAAGAAGATGTGTTTGACCATGTGTAAACAACACATGTTTAGGAAAAGTCCTGAAAGAGCAATGCTTTTTTTTAAAGGTCCAAATGACCCATCTCATAACGTTTCCAGTGTGAACGTCTCCACTGAAATGAGTACTCTTCTACAGAAGAACCCTTTAATCAGTTTGAACTCTTCAAAAAAAGGGTGAGGTTTGGCAACACATTGCTGACCAACAAGAACAGACTTGAAAGGCTGTGTAAGGTGGCAAGGCAAGTATGTGGTGGAACTTCGGCCAAGCTTAAGGGACTTTAAGATTAGCAGGTTTTCGTAAAAGCTACCAGTATTCTGAACTGTCTTAACTTAACTGTCAGGGTCTTCCTAATGACTTGGAGCTACAACCTTCAGGTCGTCATTTGAAGGATCCTGGGAGGAGGAGCTAACTCTATACGTTCCTCCTTTTGTCCCAACTGCCATTTCGATCTTAAGAAGTAAATAATGGAATCCTATTAGGCCACGGCCGTTGCACTACAAAAGTGTTGTAGTCTGAACTACCGCTGTGTTTTGCTGTCGTTTTTATGGTGTTAGTATTAGAGGGCCAAATACAAAATCGGGAGACACCCTATTGTAATTACTACTTATATTATTTCCCCAGAAACCCCTAGCCCGACATATCTATCCAGTCCCAATTACTAGAACTTTACACCATGGTAGAGGGTGAACGTATATGGCCCAGTAAATAATGGTGCAATGGCTCTGAGCAGTGGAAATGTGAACTTTGAACAAGCATATCTCCTTAGCCCTTTGAGCTACAGTTGGGAAACTTTGCCCACATGTGTCTCCTCATAATGAACACATTCGTCTCGAGAACATATGACTTCTTTCCGGATAGATTTTCCACCATTTTGAATTTTGTGAAAAAAGGAAAACAATCATCATCAATGGTGGTGTTGTCAAAGGCACACGGGTCAGAGTCATTTCTCCAAAGTGTTTCCAGATTGGGCATAAGAGGCGCTATAGTGATCTACTCCAAAAAGCTAAAGCATGGGGCTACCTTCATGGTAGAGAAAACACGGTACGTACCATCGTCGTGGAGACCGTGGCCGTTGGTCTGCGCGGCTCTCAGGTGAGTCTTCCCCGCCTCGGGATGAGGCGACGTCAACGACAAAGAGGTCGACGATGAAGACGAGGAGGACGAAGCAGAGGATGAAGACGAGGAGGCGTGGTGATGGTGATGGTGGTGGTGGGGGTGGTGGTGGTCGGGGAGCCCCCGGTGGAGGCTGGCCTCGCTGCGCACGTCGTTGATGGTCTTCTTCAGCAGCTTGAGCCGCTTGCTGCGCGACGGGCTGGACTTCATGGAGCAGGTGAGGTCCAGCTTCTCCAGCAGCTGCTGCAGCTGCTGCTCGGGGGACAGGCAGGCCCGGTTGGCCGGCACCAGAAGGCGATCCACTGGGGGGGGGGTCAAAGAGAGGTCAAAGGTCAACATCGGCCTGAACTTGAGGTTACTAAACACTACTCCTCTGCATTAACTTGATGGAGTGCTGTTTAGGAACATCTTGTAGGTAAGATGTTCACCTGTCTCGTTTTACTCTTAGTGTTTGAGTTGATTTAACCATTATGTATCTTCTTCATTATATAATATCTAATTGTACAGCATGCATGGAAGGTACTTTATGAATTCAGTTTCAAATTCTAGGAATTGATGGAGTCTAGAGCCATCTCTTTCTTCCCCACGGCGGAAGGATCCCAGATCCAGACAATCAAAAGTTTTACCCACAACAATCTCTGGGCTTATGCTGATCCGCTGTAGTTACTAAATTAGCAGTAGTCTACCATTTCATGCATGCACTTGACTGGATGCCTGGCATAACGCAGTGACTACAACTGAATGCCTGGACTCTCCTTTAGGTTAACCGACCAGCATCCCATCAACAATCGAATTTTTTTTGCCTGTATGAATGTGTGCCAATTATGGCACCCATTGCAAACACAGCGTTCCTTCTCAATATTCTTTCCTTTCTGATTAAGGGAGTTTTTTTCTTGCCCTCTGGGGGGCTAGGGTCATGATGGTGTCATAACTATATGGCCTGTTAAGCTTTACCTGTGATTAAGGAATACACAAATAAAATATAATTGACGTGAATCCAAAACCCGGGAGCGGACCCTCAAATCTCCCGGACCGGACTGGAGCGGGACGTGGCCTTACCTTCGTCCCAGGAGAAGGGTGGTGCCGGCTCCAGCTTGGGCGCCTCCGGCAGGTGGATCCCGGCGCGGGCGTCGAAGCCGATGCGCTCGGCGTCGCGTCGGGCCTTGCGGATCAGCACGCCGCCCTGGTCGCGCATGCGCACGGCGGCGCGGTGGAAGTACGAGTCCCGGGGGTTGTACTGCAGGCAGTTGGCCACCATGAGGTCGAAGTCGGCCTGGAAGTGGTCCAGCCCGCCGTAGGCCTGTGCCTCCACGCGCCGGGCCATGGTGGAGAAGTCCATGGGGTGCTTGATGTGGTCCAGGTAGTCCGGGACCTGGGGCGGAGACAGAGGGGGGCGTTAGAGACGCTGAGCTAGAGCTCGACAAATTTTGATATTGATTATTAGCCGCCACATAAACCAGTTCAAATGTAACATTACTAAAAGTACAAATGACCAAAACTCTTCCTGGACATTCACAAGAAAAGCAACTGCATTGTGTTAAGTTAAAGTTAAAACGTGTTGCAGGATGTGTGCACGAGAACGCACAGGCGTGCGAGAAGCAAAAATGACATGCAATGGTGGCAGAGAGAAAATAATTTACCCTATCAAATTTGTTTTTCAAAAGTCCAGTTACGAAGTCTATACGACCCAGTTATTTCTGTGTTAAATGACTACATGGTTTTTACCCTTCTCATGGGGAGAGAGAGAAAGGAGGGGAGTTTGCGGTAGCATGCGTGTGTGTGTGTGCTTGCCGACCAAGCACAAAGGTGTCTGAGGCAAGGTGGGGGGAGAAGGAAGGAAAATGTCCTATTTGTGGAAATTCTCTTTACGCCCCAGTCGCAAACAATAAATCATATTCTCGAACAAAAACATGACCTGTGGCGGATGCAGTTCTGTAATGGGCCTGTCCAATCATTGCTTTCCGCCCGACAGAAATGATTGGAAGCCCTACCTGTCAGCATACCTACCCAGCTATCTACACATACTCGGCCCTGAACTCATTGCGCATGACCTGAGCTTTCAAAAAGGCTAGGCAAATATGTTGCTAGGCTAGCAAGCTCGTCCCGTTGGACTTTGGAGAGAGGCCCTGAAGGGAGGGGTGGGATTTATTTGGATGGATGATTTCAAAAGCTAGCTAACTCAAAACCACCTGCCCTAGTTTTAAATCAAGGCTGAATAAAATATGTGTTACATATTTTACAAAGTTATATATAAAAGAGTTGTTGGCAACTTTTTCATCAGTTTTTAAAAGCGTTCCTGGTTCATAAGCCACATGTCCCTCTCCTCTTCCAAGTGTCTCTGCTAGGACGGGTGCTCCTGGGGTCAGCCATGTGTCTTATGACAACTGACAGTTGGAAAAGATCAGCGCCCAACGTGGGGCTCGAACCCACGACCCTGAGATTAAGAGTCTCATGCTCTACCGACTGAGCTAGCCGGGCTGTGTCTCCTTCGACACGCCCACATTCTTGAAGCCAGCCGAACAGCCCCTGGGAGGTTCATATGAACATACCAGGAAGCTCTCACGTTTCACAGCACTGTACGGTACCACCGTCGCAGTGTCACGTTACATCAAGTTAGAGCATGCCGATCATATCTTATCTACTGTGTTGTGTGTATACATAGTCATAGTTATCTCTTCCTAATGTATAGAATGGGGGTAGTTTAAGATGATATGTCCCTCGGTTCAAGAACATGGAGCAACAGTCAAGACACAATCAACTTTACATATTGCCATCGTTAACATTTACATTTTGGGCATTTAGCAGACGATTTTATCCCAAGTGACTTACAATGAGTACATTTGTCAGAAGAAGAGAATCAATATATTGCTGTCAGTAGGGTGGGAAGTTCTTAGAAACAAGTGTCAAGCACTAACAATAGCTAGGTTAACCCATTTCCTGTTTCAACAAAGATGGCTAGGATAAGACGCTTAACAATGCTAAGTGCTATTTTCAGGATAAGATATAGGCTGCAGGTATAAGTAGTATATTAAGTTAAGTATATTATTGAGTATTAAAATCGAAATACACTGCAGTTCTAAAATTGCGATCTTGAACATGGACTGGAACCAAAAACGTCAGCGCCCAACGTGGGGCTCGAACCCACGACCCTGAGATTAAGAGTCTCATGCTCTACCGACTGAGCTAGCCGGGCTGAGTATCCCAGAGCACACCCACGATTAATACGAAGCCACAACCTTTCAGTTACTCGCATGACGCATACCAGGAAGTGCTCACTTTTCAAATGACTGTCAGCAACAAGTTAGCCTAGCAGCTAGCAGACGCAAAGCAAACAATGGAGGAAGTCCACACTTGGCTAGCCAACGTGGGCTAGCCTAGCCAGCCAACACTATGGCAACAGCTAGCTAGCCTACACTGCAGCTAACCACCAGCAAACTAGCCAACAGCAAGCTAGTCAGCACTGAACTAGTAAGTATCCTGACAAGCCAATTATCCTAACACTCCCATTATTGTGATAATTATAACATGCCAACAAGGGATGCACAGGTTTATCGTATAGGCCGATATTCCCTCTATTGACTGCCATCGGCCGATCTGGGAATAAGATTACATAGTTGCACAGGTAACTTTATCACACTTCTTTCCCCGTTTGAACTTCACAAAAGAGAAGTCAGCTTATCAGAGGCATCTCCCAAACATCTGAATCAGCAGTTGACTTTACCCCACAAACATCGGAATCAGCTGCTGTCGTTAACCCCCAAACATCGGACTCAGCTGCTGTCGTTAACCCCCAAACATCGGAATCGGCTGCTGACGTTACCCCCCCCAAACATCGGTATCGAACCTTCAGCCTTTACAGCGATAGCCTATGCACAGTGCGGTTATACACCAAAGTATAAATATCTTCCATCACCCATTAGGCTTGTATGTTGGCAATCACATTACCATAAACCATCCAGACGCAGTCAAATCAGTTCAGCCATTTATTCGATTAACACACATGCAATACAATAAGGAGAATGGAACGCTCCGACTCATTTGTTATCCAAAGCTTAGTGACCACACAGACATATGGTTACAAGCTTCCAAGTAGAGGCAGAGAACAATGTAGTTGTGCTTTTAGATAAGGCTGAGCATATAACAAGCAACACCATTAACTTTGATTACATGTTGGGTAAACTCTGTGTTGGATGTGTTTAATCCATACAGCCTATGGTGTTATGTTGCAGCTCCTTGAAGCTAGTGAGAGTGTTTGCTTGATTCATTCCAATTAACCGTAATCCCACTGATTCCTTATTCTTTGTCAAAGGGATGTTTCATTTACACCAAGATCATGTTCTAAATTACAGACACAGAAGCTGTGTGGATCCACTCATACCTCGTCCAAACTAAACTCTGGCGTTCAGAGTAGCCTCTTTCCTTAAAGCATTTCTGATGCCTCAACAAAATAACACTAACTATGTAGGCATGTATGACATCTGACATACAAGCATGAGATATTAGCTGGATGAGCAACTAAAACAAGTGCTGCAGGACTAATTTGCTAAATTCTATAAATATGACTAAAACCACTGGAGAGAGCAGCCATAGGAATCAGAGCGAGTGATTGACAGTCACTATTGTTTTAGATGTCACAAAGACGCCGGTAGGGGTCTGGGTATCCTACACCTAGTCTGGGGCCAATAGGGTGTGAACCCACAACCTTTTGTCTGTGAGTCACCAGACACCCTCACCAAGAACCGTCCCCATATCCGTGTCAGGTGAATGGGTGTAGGGCAGTGTGTAGTAGAGATGTTCTGATACCCTTTACTCCTTCCCGATCCCGATACCGATTCCAACTCCTGAACTTGAGTATCAGCCAACACCTAGTATATACCGATACAGCGGCTAGCATTGTAACTACAAATAGCAGGTGTTTGTGATGTTCTCTGCCTGTGTAGTAAAGGTGTTAATCAGGTGATGGTATCGGATAGGCGCATAGACATGTGAACCCGCCGATACCTTCGATACAAAATTTTAGGCAGCAATCGGAGGAATTTCCGGTACTGCCATCGTAACGGAACAACTCTAGGGTTTAGCAGTGTGTCGTAGTGTGTCGCAGTGTGTCGCAGTGTGTCGCAGTGTGTCGCAGTGTGTCGCAGTGTGTCGCAGTGTGTCGCAGTGTGTCGCAGTGTGTCGCCTCACCTCGCGGACGTCCACGGGCTGGGCAAACACCCGAGCTTGGTCCTTCTCCTGCAGCTGCTCCAGCAGGGCCCGGAGCAGCTGGCTGAAGGGCGTCAGCTGCATCTCCAGCAGGGTCTGCTGCAGCTTCATCTGATGGAGGGACACGGAGGGACAGGTTGGGGGGGGGGGGGGTCGCAGGCCTTGGTTGGCCACTCTCCACCACGAGAAAGGGTTTCGATCCATCATGCATCTCATTCACTCACCTACCACGCCCATTCACTCACTCACCCAGTCACACGTGCGCCGTTCACTCACTCAGGCACACACAGTCACTCGCTCCTTCACTCAGCCCACACCGATTCACTCACACGCGCAGTCGTTCACTCAGGGCACTCACACCCATTTACACACCCGCAGTTGTTCACTCCGGCACTCACACGTTCACCCCCCACACCCATTCCCTTACATGCCCAAACCATTCATTCACAAGAACATAAGTTCACTCAGGCACAAACACGTCCATTCACCCACCCACCTAACACCCATTCATACACGCGCGCAGACGTTCACACAGACGCGCACACACAAATTCCCTAACTCGCGCATTAATTCCCTCACTCATGCCACACTGACGTCACCACACATACGGACACGTGTGTCAGAAAGCCGCCGCAGCTATGCCGTGGGTCACTAGGTCTGCGTTCCACTCGTGGAGTGCCATGGCCTCCTACCTCCTCCCTCTTCAGCTTCTCCCGCTTGCGGATGAGCTCCAGCAGTAGCCTGGCTCGCTCCAGGTCGTGGCGCAGGCGATGCCACTCCTTCAGCTGCTCCTTGAGGGCCCGGCTCTCCTCCTCGCACTGCTTCTGGTGGCCCTGGGCACCAAAAGACACAGCGTCATGAAGCGTCATGTTTCCCGTGACCCTGAACACAGCACAGTCTTGAAACCTCCCACGGTTTCGCTCCACCTTGAACACATCCCATTAGAGAGCCTCCCACTGACTTTAGTGACCATGAGGACCACACAATGTAACAGAACTTTCCGACCACTTCAGATGAACCTGAAGTGAGCACAACAAAAAATTGTTTAAACATTTATAGCACTCCTGAACGCATCAAAATGTTGTGAAAAAACCCACTATCTCAGGTGACCTTGAACATACCGCCATGTAAGGAAACCAAGGGGCCAGGCGTCTAATTGAAGACTGTTAAGTCCGATCATGAAACGTCCCACAGCCTCTGTTGATCTTGAACGCAACACAACCCATAACAGAACCGCATACACAGATTCTTTACGAGTCCCGTAACGGTATACGTAGGCAATGCATCACAATTGAATAAAAAAATAGAATCTAGCAAATAAGATCAGCATTTTCAGCAGAGCCTTGGGTTGCAAACTAGCAGTGAGGGGTACCTGCTGAACCGTCTTCGGGGACTGAGTGCTGGTCTTCAGCCGGCGGATGAGGGGCAGCCCATTCCTCGCCTGCCTCTTTAGGGTCCAGTAGTTCAGCACCAGCTGCACAAACGCCCTCTTCTTCTGGATGGAGACCTGGTTCAGGATGCTCTGTAGCCTGGAGGTCAGACGGACGGGTCGGGGGGTTAGGGAGACGGCGTCATACAAGCCGCAGGCCGGGGATGAACACACAGTATGCGTACACTCAAGTTGTCAGACAGCTATACCGCTGTTGCATGTTGGGTTTACAGATGTTGAGGATTTAAGGTGAATAACATTGCCCTTGCTAAATCAATTGATTGTTTTCCACGTTCCTGATGATGAAGCAGCACATGATTTTCTGTAGGAATCATATGAACACGTAGAGTTATAGGAGGTACATTCTAAAGCCGTACAAACGGGAACAAAACTACATTTGCTGTTATCTACTTTCAATTTAGTGTTGGATGTTTGAAATTCCCCCAGCAGTCTTCCGACGAATGTGGCGTCCTTCTGAATTAAGCACACTTTGTTTAATCTCTCATTGCTTTCATTCCAAGCACAGGAGCACGTATGGATGATTAAAGGACAATGTATTCTGATGCTTCATAATTAAAAGGGGACTGGCTCATGGAATCTGCCTCCATGTCCCACCCCTCAGATGTAAATAGAACCCTATACGTGTGTATTGGAGATCCGGCTGCATTAACACTCCTGCTCGACGCAGTACCATGTGGTAGCCAGACCACCATGTGGTGGTTGGACAGAGCTGATCACACGTGTCTCTGATGCATTAAGATCTGGATTCCATGTGCATGGTATCCATTGCCTAAACACATGTTAAAGTGGGGCTATTATGCCGCCAGGTGTGAGTGTGATTAGCCATCTCAAGCTGTAGGGAAAAAAATCGTCCTTTTCCTGTGTCTTAGTGACACCACAAGTGGGCGTGTCCACCTAGATGTGTGTTGATAGATCAGATTACCAGCCTACCCAGTGGACCGTAACAAATGTTGCTGGTCCAGCCATCATACATCTAGATGGACACGCCCACTTGTGATGTCACTAAAACACAGGAAAAGGCCAATTTGCAAACGATGATTTTCTTGCTTTTCAAATGGGGCAATGTAACTAATTACGTACTCACAAAACCTTCCAAACCTGTCATTAAGGGATGTGTCTACAAAGCCCGTCCATGTTTACTACCTAGCTACACCCATCCTTCTTCAAATACAAATAACTTTGAATATGAAGTGACTATTAGTATTCCATGTGCATAGAACCAAAGCCAACAGATTGGTCACATAACTGTTTGCATTGAACAAAAGTGTCAAGGTTAACCTTTTCAGAAGTGCTTCTTCTCATAAAAACTGTTGAGGTTTTTATGAGAAGAAGCACCACTGAATGGTTCTTTTTTTTTTCTTTTATGCTGGGTGGAAAAAACTGTTAGGATTTGGTATGCATGACTTTTTGCCACGTACAGTTTGCACGTGCTGATCAAGGTTAGTCAGTGTAAAACACTGCTGTGTATTACGTTACAGTTCCACTCAAAAAAGTGAAACGTATCAGAAACACGTGGAACAACAGTCGGGAACAAAACACACCTTTGGAGAGGGACGTTTTAGTGACATCACAAGTGGGAGTGTCTACCCAGAGGTATGCTGGATAGCTCAGTCTACCAGCCTACCCAGTGGACTGCGTGTCAGGACTAACTATCAAGCATTCATCTAGGCGGACACACCCAATTTCGATGTCACTAAAACACAGGAAAAGGCCAATTTTCAAATGGCTTGCATTGGCATATCACACAGACACCTGGTGGCATAATATCACCCCTTTAATGCCAGGCGGAAGCGGATAGTGGCAAGAAGGATGACCCTTTAGGACTCAGTACACACCAGATACCTGCTCCCTTTAATCCATGCACCCCGTTTCAAATGTTGCACTGTAAACCAGTCCAAATCTGAACCTTGGAAATGGACACATCCAACCTCTGATAAGCGACCTGACTGCAGCAGTCCGGAACAAGACGCACCTTTGGAGAGGGAAGCTAGGAGCGTTGGCAGGAGTGGCGACCTCCCCCTCCACCTCCTCCACCTTCACGTCCGGCTTTGTACTCTTCTTGCTCTTCTTCTGCTGCTGCTGCGGCCGCTTCCCTTTCGACCGCCCGCTCCGTCGGGCTCCCTGCTCCTCCTTCTTACACAGTCCGTTCCGGGGCGCCGTGACCGCGTCGTACACCGTCAGGGGCTTCCGGGCGCCGCCGCTGGGCGTGTGCGGGCCGCAGTACGCCACCTTCTTCACCGAGAAGGCCGGCTCGCCGCTCTCCGTCACCTCCTTCACCGGCTCCATCTTCATGAAGAGCCCTGCCTTCTGAGCGCAGCTGACGTGGAAGGCGGCGTAGCAGTTGGCGCGGTGGCACTGGATGCACGCCCCGGCGCCCTTGCGCTTGCAAAGGTGGCACGTCAGCTTCCAGCGGGCCGCCGGGATGTGGCGCACACCGTCGATGGGCTCGATGAAGGTGGTGTTGGAGAAGCCCACCTCGGGCACCCAGAGGGCGCACGCCACATGGCCCCAGCGCTCGTCGTCCGTGCGCTTGACGGCGCCGCCCGTGTTGGGGCAGAGCACGCACGCCGCCGGCGTGCCGGGCGCCAGCAGGCAGTGGCGGCATAGCCACTGGCCCTCGGGGATGTAGGGCACGCCGTAGCACTCCTGGTGCACCGCCAGGTTGCAGGCGTCGCAGAAGAGGATGGCGTTGCCGTTGTGGCACTCGCCGTCTGCGCACACGCAGCACACGGCGTCCTCGTCGACGGGCGCCTGCTCCTGGCCCTGGCTCTCCTGGTGCGCCTCCTTCTCGAAGCGGTCCACCAGGAACTCGAACACATTGTAGGAGACGCGGCTGGCGCCCTCGCCGCGGCGCCGGTCGTTGACCAGGTCCAGCCAGGCATAGTCTTCCTCATCCATGTCGTACTCGGTCTCCTCGTCCAGCTCCTCCTCCGTCTTCTCCTCGAAGGCGTAGAAGGCGGCGGGCCGGCGGGGCACCGCCGGCAGGTTGTACTCCACCGTGCGGAACTTGGGCTCTGGGAGCTTCTTAGGGCAGGCCCCGCTGTGGGGGCCATGGTTCCCGGGCTTGTCCCCATGGGAGGCCGCCGCCGCCGCCGCCGCCGCCGCCGTGGCGGTGACGCCCAGAGCGGCGTTCTTCTTCTCTTGGCTGTTCTTGAGACGGGCCGAGCGCAGCGGGACCTGCGGCGGGGGCTTGTCCGCGTTCTCCTTGTTGCTCGTGCACTCCAGCATCTCCTGGGCCGTGGGGTCGTCGTCCGAAAGCACGCCCATCTTGTCGTAGATGCTGATGCGGTGCACCCGCCCGTCAATCTCCATCTCCACCATTCGCTGCGCCTGGGCGTAGGTGAGGATCTGCTTGTTAGGCGAGGGCATGATGGGAGACGGCGGCCGCTGGGGTACGGGGACCCGGTGGTACCGAGCTTTCTTCCTCATGGTGGCGATCCGTGTTGCTATGGAGACACAGAGTGGAGCACAGAGTCAAGATCGGCTGTTGTGACAATAGGATGAGCAGGACGGATGAATGAATACCTGGCTAGCTCTACAGAGATGTCACAAATGTAAAACAACTGCATGTTGTGAATGTTAAAAGATTGTCGGGCTACTGATAGTTCTGGGACAAACTTTAACTCACAACAACAAGAGTGAGTTTTGCTGTGAAGAAATACCCATTTAACTTCAATTCTTTAAAACGATACACTGTTTACACAAACTTTTTTGTCAATGCTAAAAGATTCCCTTCAAATAAGAGAGGTTTGACTAACATAAATCGAAATATTTTACCCTTAAACATTTACTTGTACATGCCGATGTTCAAATGCTAACGGCAGTAACTATTAAGGTAACTTTCGTGTGAAGCTGACATTTACTTTGACAAATATGTTTTCATTAACATCTCACATGTATAGTGTAAGCACCTATTTGGCACGAACGAGTATTTATCTTGTTTTAAAGTTTCAGTTCATTTAATTATCATTGAAACACAAGAACAGCTCTCACTATGACACGATACAATGCAGCATTTAAATCGCAGACGAGGACTCGAGATACCAAAAAGAACAGGATTTATGCATGATGGTATGGTTGCACCCAAGAGGCATTTCATGCAAAAACCAGCATGAAAATAATGAAAAGTGGCGTGCATACCAGACAGGGATCAAACACCACTAGCTTGTTCGTGTTAATGATGGTGCAACAGAGTACAGTAACAAATATGATAATACTAGTCATCCTGGCCGTCCAGGAGCCCTGCCAGCCAGGACTTCATAATGATCATTGACAGAGGCATTTAAATGCAGTGGGAGGTGGCCCTGCATAGCTCTGCTGTTAGACCCGAGTTAGTAATGTCCTATTTGGTGCAGGGGTGTGCAGTTAACCATCCTAATGCGAGTGTACTGTGCCAAAGTGGCCTGGATGCTAACAATAACATTAGCCAGCTAGCCAGTGAAGCTAGCCCCCTGCTAACAAGAGCAAATGGCGTCAAACAAAACAAAAACGGCTCTTCTTTATTTTCCCCTAACCACCACCCCCTCTTTTAAATTCCGCCATTCACACAGCGAAACACTGCAGATAACGTACACGTCTCGTGGTCTTGGGCGTATCGGGGCCTGTATCGTGTTGCAAATAAGCAGGAAAAACACACATACCTCGGATTTGTAAGCACTTATGCTAGTGGGGGAAAGACAGTAGCTGCAAAAGGCGACGGCGGTACGGCCTGAACCGAACACAATGTTCTCATCCGACGGGCGATTCCGCGATCTTTTCGGAGATTAACGAAAAACGGAGGCTCCCAGAGCGGCTTGTACGACCGCAAAGTTCCGCATTCAAACATTCAAATCCGTGCGTGTAAGCAGGGGATCTGACGGTAGGGGTTTAACGGCTCGTTCACGGGGTTGTTGTGGTGGGGAGTCGCCGTGGTGCCTCCGCGGAGAGCAGGAGCTGAATGAGCGGCGTAGCTCTAGCGTAGCTCGACCCCCAACACAACAATGCACGAGACCGCCGCACCACGCAAGGCACGACGTGGTGACGTTGTGACGCAGCGGGGATCACGTTCGTGCGTGATAATGTACAAACAAACAAATAAAGACAGGATTTTTTTTATAGTTTATTTGTCTTTAGTTTGTTTGATAAATCAGGCAACAAGCGTGATTTATCTAGTTTATTGTATAAATCGGGCAATACGCCTGATTTATCTAACAAACTAAACACAAATCAATATTTTTTTATTTTTTTACTTTTTTAAGATCATTGTATGAGGCATCCTTATTACCTTACGTTAGATCTTATTTTTCTGTATGCAATTATTTTTCCCTGATATTTATTATTGTTCCTTTGAATTAATGCAGCTACTTTTTTTGGTATTAGGGAAGGGTTTCCATTCATTGTGTAAATTATTGTATTTTTGTATACTGTTGTATACTGTACAGAAAATGAGGGGCCCATCTGTCTCAGACACGCACAAACACACGCGCGCCCACACACATACATAAGCGTGCACGTACACGTACACACGCAGGATCAATGGTTTTTATCGCGGCTCCTGGGCCGTCCCGTTAAGATCCAAACAAAGCGGCGACACAACAATAGATAATCCGTCTCTAATGCTACAGTTTACCGACAGATGTGAGCTGCAAACGTATTTCAATATTTGGGTGTATGACTGATATTTAAATAAAAATAGTTTTAATAAAAAATCCTGAATATGTATAAAGATATGTAGATAAATATAGCCCATCAATATATATATATATATATATATATATATATATATATACATATATATATAAATAAGATACACACACACACACACACACACACACACACACACACACACACACACACAGTCACCCCTCTCTCCCGTTCACCTTCACATTAACCTAACTTTACTATTGACTTTCAATAATCTACATTTATATATTCATTGGCTTTTCCCATGCTTAATGCAATACCTGTGTAAACATTGCCTTTTTTATCTGTAATTTGGCGCGTATCCGCAAATTTCCTTTGTTTTCTTACTCATCCTTCATATTCTGCTCAACCAATACAACATGAAAGTTTGTGTTTTAGTCTACAGCAATAAGCACTTAATTTCAATGTGCGTGAACCCGTGTCCCCCACGGCTCCATGAGGGGCCGCGGTGACATCACCAGAGCGCAGCGCTCCTCCGGTCGCTGTGTGGAGCTGCAGTCCGGTCGCCCCGCCGCAGACAAAGCAGCCCGGGACCCACCAGACGGTCTCCGCGTTAACCGGTTCAGAGCCGAGCCCGACCCGGTCCCACCGTCACGTCGCATCGGTGCGTATACCTCATCTGGGAGGGGATTCCGGTTTAGGGGACGTGCGTTTAGGGGTCGGCACGTCGTCGTCGTAGCCGTCGTGCCGAGTCCTGATCCAACCCGGATCTCGGGTGGTGATCCACAGCACAGGGGGTTGGTTCTGCACCGCCAGGTTGGCTTACTACGTCCCGTGTGTGTGTGTGTGTGTGTGTCTCTGTGTATGTGTGTGGCCTAACTGGTTGTGGTTCTGGGGCCACTTCATGTGGGGGGTCAAGGTGGACCTCCTGACACTGGACCCGGGTGGGTCGGTCGGACTGCGTCCGAATCGCTCCGATCGATTACCGTCGGGGATTCGTGTGACAGAAGGGTTAACACCACGCGCCTTGTTTGTGTTCACTCCTAGCCTAGGCTAGCTGGCTAAGCTAGTTAGCTCTGTTGGCTAAGCTAAGTGAACAGCAGGAGAGCCACCCTGTTATTGAGGGGAAGATGTTGTTTCACCACCCTGGGTGTCGGGGAGCGAACCGTCCCTGCGGGTCGCGACCCGAAACCCTCTCGCGAAGAAACGGTTGTGTACGCCAAACACGTGACTTTAAAGCGTACAATTACACGATGTAAATCGGCGACGTTACGAAATTGGCCAATATTATTACGTTGAACGTCCGTTGAATTGTTTTATTAATATACCTTTATATAACTTGGTTGCTTATATTTATTATTTATCGTTATTGGTGTCTTAGTGGGCAAGTGTGGTAAGACGGAGGATTGAGGAAGGACCTGAGTTCGGGTATTGCTTCGCGACCAAACCCGGAAAAGCGGGTTGACGCGCTAAGGAGACGTCCGTGTTGTTTTCTCGGTTCTTTGTGTGGTTCCCTATCCGGATAAGTTCAGGAGCGGTTCGGGAGAACGCGGCTCAGAGGGTTTTGGTTAATGGTTCAGGGATCGAGGATCGGATCAAAGTAATCAAGTAAGGGTTTGATGTTTTTGGTTGGGACTGGTCGGTCCGCTGTGGGGGGGGTGGTACTGGTGGTACTGGTTTGTAGGTTGTTTGAGATTACACTTTCTAATTTATTTATTTGCATTTGTGGGGTGATGGGGCTGGTATTGGTTTGTAAGGTGGTTTGATGGTACACTTTCTACTTTATTTAATTGTATTTAAACACACTAATAATTAACATTTGAATGAATATACTATGGTGGCTATTGCATGCATTGATCCATCGTTGGGGTATTGTTTTAGAAAAAAAACTATGTATTTTCTTTCTCACGTTTCAGAGATCTAATCTTATCATTGTGATGATGAAATACGAGTTTTACACTCAAGGCTACATTTTTGCTGTGGTTCAATTTGCTTTGCTTTTTTTTTTTTAGATTGTTGGAGGGTTTTAAACATGTTAATATTTTGGAAAGGTCAATATTTTGTTAACCAAAAACCTTCTTGTCGTGCTTAAATGATTGCATTTGAATATTTTATCCTTTCTATATGTTTGTGCACCACACTAAAGATGGATTAAGATTCATTCATTCATGAGCTTCAGTTTACTCCAAGTGGTTGTAAAATGTATTTTGCGAAATAAAAAGACAATACTCCATATTAGGCTAGAAAGTGACAGAAAAACCCACTGATCTATTATCGAAAAAGGCACTTGTATCCAAAGATTTAGAAAGTGTACTACAGAAATGAGATGCCACACGCACAAAGACACAGGTTGATAGTAGATTCCTGCCCTTTCCTTTGCCCCATTATGTCATTGAGTTTGTTTACTGAGGGCATGTGACTGCTGGTCAACTGGTCAGGGCTACATGCTAACAGCTAGTCACCTGTCAGTGCTACCGCTTAGCTGCTGGTTACCTGGTCAGTGCTATGAGCTACATTCGTCAACTTGTTGCAGTACTTGGTCATCGAGGGCAAACTGATCTTTATAAGGTTTACAAGCATCCCCCTCGCATCCAAAGGCCCAGCATACTTAATCATTTGCTGATGCGTGAGTCTAGCTAAGCTATTTCGATACTAACTTTGCAGTCCTTTGTTTATTTGGTCACTTAGCCTGTAACCTTTTTACGCTTGTTCATAAAAAAAAAATGAAGGTCAGTCCTCTTTTCACTCGGGGGGTGGTGATGTTAACGGTAATAGGTTGGGTGGTTAGGTCTCGGTGCTAGGGGGTAAATGTCGTTGGGGGTTGGTTTGTTGATTAACTGGACCATCCAGTTGGTGCTAGGCCCCAGGCCACTACCATCCTACTGTTACAGCTTGATGGAAAGCCTTATAAAACATGGTTTAGTTAAGTTAAGCATTCAGTGGTATTGGTTTTAGTTTGAATAAAAAGCATTCAGTGATATTAGTTTTACTTTGAATGTAAATCATTTACTGATATTACAGTTTTAGTTTGAATAAAAAGCATTCAGTGATATTAGTTTTTTGTTCAATATCATAAATGCATATTTCTTTTAGTTGGAACATGAACCATTCAGTGTCCAAATATTTAACCTGCTCTTTTATGAAATATGTATATCCAAATATTAATTTTACGTTAAAATATAAAGCATTCACTACCCCCCCCCCCCTTCCACAAACACATTTATTATTTTTACTTAAGTGATTCCTAATTGCATTAAGCTTATCGGTCAGTGAAATATGTCTCGAGAAGGGGAGGATCTGTTAATTTGTGTATAAGCTCCACCCCTTCTCATCAGCGGTGTGTAAACACCTTTTGGATCTAACGGCTTGTCTCTTGTCTCCAACCCAGTATACCTGGATGACCTTTAACCTCCTGGAATGTCAGTATAGTTTGGTTTTGGAGTGTCTGAAATTAATGTGACTCTCCCCCTCTGCCCATCTCTCTCTCTACAGGTGTTTGAGGTGAAAACGTTTTAAATGGAGGAGGACAGAGGGGCTTCCTGCGTTCCTGGCAGCCAGACGTCAACAACAACGTCAACAAAAACGATAGCTTGAGAGCCAAACACACATGACTACTCCATCTTATATCACTGCCCTTGTTTGAAGACGCTAGTGTGTCCCCCCCCCCCCCCCCCCAGAGAGAAGTCACCGTGGTGAGATGGAGGGGGAGGAGCAGTCTGTGAGGGGGGAGGAGAACACAGCGTCTGACCTCAGCGGCGCCATCGAGAGGAAGAAAAGGGAAGCAAAAGGCAGCTGTCTGAGGATCGAGGGCCAGGAGGGTTATGTGTTCAAGTCCTACAGCATGAGCCTCAACGAAGTACCGGACGCAAAGCCCACCGCGGGTTCCTCGTCAACGCCGGCAAAACCTTCGCCTTCTCCTCAAGAGGAGGGGGAGGAAGATGTATCTCCTCAGGTCCATAAGCAGTCCAATCCCGAGAAGACGAAGGAGTCGCTCCCGGCCTCGCCGACACTTTCGGACAAAAGTATAGACACTGACCACGGAGAGCTGACCATGGAGGTCGAGCCCGAACCTGAGAGGGATAATTGCGACCCAGCAGCTAAACGTATCAAAGTAGAGGAGGAAGAAGTCAACGGAATGGAGGAGGAGGAGGAGCTGCAGGAAGATGAGAGGTCTTCACTGGATAGCTCGACGGGTCCTTACCTCCCCCGGGATGACGACTACAGCAGCTTGTTCAGCGGCTACACCAGTACGCTGTACGACGTCGCCATGGATGCCGTCACACAGAGCCTCCTGTCGTCCATCCGAAGCAACGCCAACCCCCGCAAGAAGTCTCCCGCCTGGAACCACTTCTGCATCTCGCCGCGCGACAGCACCAAAGCCATCTGTTTGTACTGCATGAAGGAGTTCAGCCGCGGGAAGAACGAGAAGGACCTCAGCACCAGCTGCCTGATGAGGCACGTCCGCAGGGCTCACCCCACGGTGCTGTTACAAGAGGGGGCCGACGCACCCTCCAACCCCACGTCTCTAGTCTCCCACCCTTCCTCCCTGATACCTCCCTCTCCCAATTCGCCAAAAAACGGGGACCTGTCGATGCCCGCCCTCAGTCCCACCTCAAACAAGACGTCGCCGTCCACCTCGTCCGCCGACAACCAAGATCCTTCGTCCAAAGAAGTGTTTCCCAAAGTTGAACCCAAAATCGAGCCCGGCATCGATGGCGATCTCTCGCTCGCCATCGGCACACCTCCATTCTCACATTCCACCGAAAGTGGAGCCGAAGATGCGTTGGACGGAGGTCTCGAGCGCTTTCACGGAACCCCGAAGAGCTCGAGTTCCCGCCGGCGATCCGCTGTGTGGAAACACTTTTACCTCTCCCCCGCCGACAGCTCCAAAGCAGTCTGCATCCACTGCATGAACGAGTTCAGCCGCGGAAAGAACGGGAAAGACCTGGGAACGAGCTGCCTCATCCGACACATGTGGAGGGCCCACAAGGAAGTGGTCATCGAGGAGAATGGACAGGGCAACCACATCCCGCCACCCTACACCAACCCGCCCTCGCTCCTGCCTCGTTCCCAACTACAGGAAGTGCTGGAAATAAAAAAGGAATTTCCAGGTCCCCTCTCCCCTGCTGAGTTCATGTCCGACGACGCAGCCCTACAGCTGGACGACAGCATGGAGATGAAGGTGGATCCGGAAAAGGCCCTGAACCTGTCCGGGCAGGAGAGTTCCCTCAACCTCTCCATGGGGGTCCACGGGGACGAGGCCTCGGTCCTGGACTCTTCCCCCGGGGGGGTACCACGGCCTGGGGGCACCAGCCTCGGTCACGATCACTCCGTGTTCCAGCAGAACAAGAAGATCATGAAGCGGGTGAAGTCGGAGGTGTGGCACCACTTTATCGTGTCCCCGGTGGACCAGCTCAAGGCGCTGTGCCGCTACTGCCCCTGCGTCATCAGTCGGGGCAAGCGGGGCGACTTTGGCACCAGCTGTCTGATGAGGCACCTCATGCGGCGCCACCCGGACTTCCTCAAAAACCAAAAAGCCCCCGACGACAAAGACCTCTCACCCCTGCCGTACACGGCCCTCATGGAACCGGAACCGGACTCAACCAAAGCGCCCGACGACCGAGTCCCGGAGAAGAAGCCCCACACCCTGCCCGTTTTCAGCAAAAAGACTTCAAAACTGTGGAACCATTTCTCCATCTCCCCCACCGACCCCACCAAGGTGGTCTGTTTGCACTGTAGCCGCACCATAAGCCGGGGCAAGAAGACCACCAACCTCGGCACCAGTTGCCTGTTCAGGCACATGCAGCGGTTTCATGGACATGTCCTCGACAGTAACAACACTATCTCAGGTAACAAGCCGTCTGTGGAAGTCCAAGTGAAACAGGAACTCTCCGAGACCTCAACGTACGAGGAGACCGGCGAGAAGTTCGACGAAAACCACTCTGTTGCCAAAAAGATCACCAAACTCATCGCAGAGATGCTCGCACTGGATCTGCAGCCATCGGCGCTGGTGGAGAACTCCGGGCTCACCCGACTACTAGAGTACCTCCAGCCCCAGTACTCCCCACCGTCCTCCTCCTACTTCACCAGCACCGCCATCCCGGACATGTACGAGCGGGTGAAGGACGCCGTCCTCTCACATCTCAAAGAAGCCGAGAGTGGCGTGGTCCACTTCACCACCAGCATCTGGGTCAGCTCCCAGACCAGGGAGTACCTGACACTCACGGCCCACTGGGCCTCGTACGAGTCCAATCTCAGGCCTCCGGGCCAGGACTACCACTGCTCCGCACTGCTCAGCGTCTCGCAGATCGACTGCGACCACGACATGCTCACCATCCAGAAGCAGCTGGAGTACCTGTGGGAGTCCTGGGTGACCGCGTCGGGGCTCAAGCTAGGATTCACGGTCACGGACAGCGCCGCCATTCAGGGCGCCCTGGAGGACAGCGACCGTGCCACGGTGCTGTGCTTTGGCCACACGGTGGACCTCATTGTCACTGAAGCCATAAAGAGCCAGCGGATGGTGCAGAACCTGCTGAGTATCGCACGCAAGATCTCCGAGCGTGTGCAGCGCTCAGCCAAGGCCAAGGAGAAGCTGGCCGAGCTCCAGGCGCTGCACCAGCTGCCGGAGAACCAGCTGGTGCAGGACGTCCCGTCCAAGTGGCGGACGTCCTTCTCGATGCTGGAGCGTCTGGTGGAGCAGAAGAAGGCCATAGACGAGCTGTCCATCGAGTGCAACTTCAGGGAAATGATCAGCTGCGACCAGTGGGAGGTGATGCTGTCGGTCTGCAATGCACTGAAGCCCTTCGAGGTGGCCTGCCAGGAGATGAGCTCCCGCACGGCCACCCTGGGCCAGATCATACCACTCGTCCACATCCTCAACCGGAAGGTGGACCTGCTGTTCGACGAGACGGTGGGCATCGACAACATGCTCAAGTCCCTCAAGGAGGCCATGGTCGGCCGGATGTCGGCCAACCTCCGCGACCCGCGGTACACCTGGGCCACCATGCTCGACCCGCGCTACAAGACCTCACTGTTCACCGAGGACGAGGCCGAGCAGTGCAAGCAAGACCTCGTCCGAGAACTGAACCTGTCCTCTTCTACCTCAGCCCTCGAGGATACACCCCTGCTGCCCAACGGCCGCGGCGGAGACCCCTCGGCGGCGACTGCCGTCGGCTCCAGCGGAGACAACCTGTGGTCCCTCATGGACGACATCAGACACAAGATCAAGCAGGAGGAGAAGCCCCGGTCCTCGGAGCTGGCCGTGCTGGAGTACCTGGAGGAAGACATACTCGATCAAAGCTGTGACCCCCTGGACTACTGGAACTTGAAGAAGTTCCAGTGGCCGGACCTTGCCAAAGTAGCTGCCAGATACGTGGGCTGTCCGCCGAGCGTGGTGCCGGCCGAGAGCCTGTTCAGCACGGCCAGCGGCAGCTCGGTGCCCAGCCAGCTGCGACCGTCATTGGAGAACATCGAGGGTCTGCTGTTCCTCAAGGTCAACCTGCCCTTGATCTACTTTCAATACTGATCGCGAGAGAGCGGTCACTTGTTAAACCCTTTATCAGGGACCAAGATGCATAGCTGTGAAATGGGGGGTTGTTTGTTTGGGGGGGGGGGGGGGGGGGGTATGAAAGAATATATCAATTTAAACACTGATTCGTTTTTTGTTCCCAAATGCAGAGGTTAGACTGTGGAGGTTGTGATGAGTTTGGTGTGTACTACTGTTTTGAACTAGCTGATGTGATGGAAAGCTCTTTGTTCAGAGTATCAGGGAGGGGTTTAGTGTAGACGTAGGGGTTACGTGTTTTGCTGTAAATTGATGTGTGTTCAGTTTCTTTTTTAAATATTTTTATTTGTGCGTGTCTGCTCTCTCCTTGTGCCTTATCCAAAACTACTTCAGGTCAAAATGCTGTACATAATTCATACGTTTCGCAAAAATCAAGTCAGGGCTTTTTTTGGATTATCATAGTTGAGTAAAGGTTGCTTTGTTTCTAAAAGTGGAAACATTGACTCCAAAAATAAATGCTGTGACTGAAAGATATTTTATTTAATTCTTTAATTGTGAATTTGTGGCTTATGGTACCGTCATTTAGAGAGATCTTTTTTACTTGCTCAAATGTTTTTAATATGCTGATGTAAAATATTGCTGTATTTTCAGAATAAGGATTTTGTTTGGATAATACTTGTCTCTTAGCACAATTTTTAAGTATTTGTTTTTCAAGGGATTAAATTATGGGTTCATTGTTATTTTTTCTTAATGATTGAGTAATGTAATTTTTATATAATTAATGACTTGAGCTAATTTCTTACACATTTTAGCTTTGAAACTGGAGCCATGCAGATCTTGTGGTTGACTGTAAATAAAGGGTTTCCCTACATAAAAAGTGTATTATTCTTTATAGCATCAAATATCTAGATTATCGCACGTTAAGACTATATTCATAAAGCAGAAGAAAATTCAGAGAGCACAATTGTACTTAAACACAAAGGTTTTATGATTACTATTTTATTCTTTAAAATAATTTACAAGAGCTGATCCCAACCACACCAATGTATCCACTCTACATGAGAACATTGTTGATTTGAAACTGATTGGGCAACTCAGTTGTCCTTCTCGGCTACGTATCTGGAATATAACATCAAGATGGTAGATTTGCATAGGAACAATGTTGTCCTTACAGCTCAGAGCGGGAATCAAACCGGTTCCGCGGGTCCAACAGGACTAGGAGGATCCTTGGTGTCTGTCCTGCGCAAACCACTGAAATCTCCTACAGTCACGTCCCGTAATGTTACGACTAATATTCCACCTTTCACAATACACCATAGGTCTATCAACGGAACTCTGTGTCTCCCACAGAAAAATCGTATTTTCACGACAAAGTGCCAACTTGGCTCACAGTATTCCGACGCTTCCCATGAACTGCTCAACATCCGCGGTCATCTCCCGCCGCTAGGAGCTGCCCTGAAGTCCTTCCTCTGCAGGATCACCACCTTGTCTACTAGCCGCACCCTGAAGGGGGGCAGCTGGGTGGGGGTGAGCACCACCCGGTCGTACCCCTGGATGAAGGCCAGGGGCGGGTGGGTGTCCTGGAGCAGGCGCAGGCTGGTGGTGTTCACCTCCATGATGATGTGGGAGTAGGTGTTCATCTCCGCGTGGCCGGGACGCACGTCCTCGCGTTTGTCATATCTGGCGAACGACACGCCTTGTTAATATTATGAATGAAGTGACACGCCATTTTTTTGATTATGAATGAAGTAACACACCGTCTGGGTGTTATGTGAATGACGTGACACGCCATATTAATATAAGGAATGAAACGAGACACAGTCTTAATGTTACCATGAATGAAATTAGGGAAGTAATAAGATGTCTGTTGTATGGATTTGTTTGGTTTTGGTTATAGAAAAAGCGACGTGGACCAAAACGAGGTACTTTTTCGAGAGTGCCTCGCAATTGTTTATTTTCCCATTTAATTCGCAAGCATAAAGGTCTGTATAACCAGTGTATAACGCTACTAAATCACCCAAATCATAATACAATGATTAATTATTTATTCTAAGATTTATTCAATTCTTTCACTATTATTATTTTATTTTTTGTCCGCAATACGATGTTTTCCCAATATGGTGCAGCCCTGGCAGGTACGGGGTGGAGGGTGCACTCACCTCCAGGTGCTGCTCTGCTGCAGGAAACGAGAGACCCCAGTCTCAGCCACATAGGGGTCCATGTGGACCCAGACGTCTGTTTAGGTCGGGGGTCAGGGGTCAAGAGAGGGTGAGGATGGGGTCGGACGATGTTTCATAAACAAGGAGAAAACACAACATTAATAATACTAGCAGTGCCAGCCGTTTTCACTATTGGATTCTCTTATTTTAGTAATTATCTTTTATTGTATTATATCTGTATTTTATTTACGTTATTGAATTGCAAATGATAAATAAACTTGAAACTCCTACCAAAGGAAATCAATAAAGTCCTAGGTCCTAAGTCCAAGGTCAACTTAGACGTAAACATTGAGATCCAGAACCTTTAGGCTGAGAGCCTTGAATCCTTTTATCTAGATTCTTATTCTTTATTCTAATATATTCTTCAGACACCCTCTAATCAATTCTTAATTCTGGTATAGTCCACATTAGTTTGTTGTCATTAATCAACAATATGAAAATATTATTAGACTAACGTAAGTCTACTTAAAAGTTAAATTAATCTATAAGATGTATGTATTTGATGAACAAAACAAAACCATTCTTCATCGACCTTCATCAACAGCCTGACTGAAACCCCCCAGAGCCCTTGCTGACCGTGGTTCCACAGAACAAGAAGTCATGTGAGCCTATGAGGTGATCTGAAAGTGAGACCAACCTGCGGTGGCTGGTACCCGCCGGTCTAGTTCCTGTAGCGCTTGGCCTCCTGGGTAATTGTAGTGCGAGACGTAGAGAGAGACGCCCGAGAACATGACGTTGGCCAGCAGCTGACCAATCACGAGCAGCGAACCCAGCTTGTAGAGCCAGGACTTGTGATAGTTGCTCAGGCTGTGTGGGGAAGATAAGGCAGACGACCAGAGTCAACAAAAGCATGATGCGCTGTATGAATCACTTACAACGCACACCTCATTGCATCAACCGGTCATTCAGTACTGTTCAGTACTTTCTGCTGTGACAACAACATTATCCGTGCCATGGCCATCTGTCATTAGTGAGTGAATTGCTCCGTGAGAATCGGTTATGGTTGACTGCGTTCCCATCTCTGATTTACTGACTGCTTTGGGGAATCCACCTTGCCTGCCAACAGCCAACAGCTGCATGATGAATTCTCAGTGAAAACTGAGAAGTTTAACAATAAACACCTGGGCATATTAGCTTTAACTTCCACCAGAAAATACCCTTTGAAAGGACTCAACAGGAACTATAAAAAAGCACAAAGCTTTCCCAATATAATAATGTTGACATGTTGTCTGGCAGTGCACCTCAGATTGTTCTCCCCCCCCCTCTAACCACCGTGCATATACGGATCGGGGATGATTGGTGTGGCGTGTTGTGAAACCAGCGCCTGTGGTTAAAAGTGTTAGAGGCAGTTCTCTGTTCTGGAGAGAAGACAGAACCCAGCGAAACTCTGCAGCAACACTAGAGAGGACGTTTAGCATTCATCTGGGGCCTTCCTCATGCTAGGAGCGTGGCTCTGCATAGTAGTAGTCGTAGTAGTAGTAGTAATACTCAAACTAGAAGGTACTTTATTCAAATTGCTGGCAAATATTAAATAAAACCCTAACGCTATAAAATATAATAGATATAGACGAATAGTTCAATGAAATAAACAAAATTTTATTTAATTTAATAAACAAAAGATGAACCAAAGATTCATTCGCATTATTTCTGGCCCATCCTGCCCCAGAGTTCAACAGTCTGACGGACGTGCACTGCTGTTTATCCTGCTTGTATTTCTCTTCACGTTAAAAACCAAAACACAGTGGCTGCGGCCACCGACACAGCGGCCTCACAGTCATTTTACTATCTTCCAATTTCTCAATCAAAAGCGACTTGGAACATCACCAAGCAGAACATCCCCCCCCCTTCCCCTTGTTCCCCTCCATCAGAGGGGATGGGAAGGGAGAGCGGGTTACCGCTCGTTCGATCTCCGGCTCCCCCTAGCTGGAGCATGGTTGACACACACAGTCGGTGTGTGAACGTGTGCATGAATGGGTGAATGCAATATTGTAAAGCGCTTTGAGTGGCCACTGGTCAGAAAAGCGCTGCATAAACGCAGTCTGTTTACCAGTTACCAAGAAAAGATAGGGCTGGGCGATTAGTCGAATTTTGATCGCGATTTGGATTTTAGCGTCAAACTTTCACAAAATTAACATAATTTTAAAAAAAAAACGAAAAGGGGGAAAGAAAGGGCAGAACAGCTGGATACATATCTGTATATCATTTTAGACTGGATCATTTTCTTTTTCACCATTTTGTGTATTTTATCAAGGCGAAACCTCAAAGTTCTGTTGCAAAAAAGAAAATTCGGAGAGACATGCCGAACAAACACAACACGGTTTCAAACTCGAAAATAATCGCTTGAACAATCGCGATTTCAATATTGACCCAAACAATCGGGATTACGATTTTTTCCCCATAATCGAGCAGCCGCATCAGAAGGTGTCCGCCGCGCGCCAGCGCGCGCACTCACATGTAGGAGGCGCCCCGGGCCGCCACCAGGTTGAGGAGCGGGAAGGCGTAGATGATGAAGCGCAGCTCCTTGTGCGGCAGCAGGGAGAAGAGCAGCACGAAGCCCAGCGAGGGCAGCAGGACGGCCCGCGTCCGGGGGTCACGCAGGCCCAGGGGCACCAGGGGCAGGGTGCAGCCCAGGGCCCGGGGCAGGGCGGAGTAGAAGTACCACAGGAAGGGCGAGGTTTACTGCGGGGAGTCAAGGAGGGAGCCGGGGTGCGCATGGGGAGGTTTTGCCCTCTCGTTATTTTGAAGTATTTTTAGAACTTTCCCCTTTGTTCGTTAATGTTTTCCAACGCATATTGGTATATATATATTTTAGATTGTTTTTGTGTAGTTTTTACTGTTTTTATTTATTTATATATATTTATTAAGGTCTCGATTTATTGATGTATTTATATATATTTCTTTTTTTTAAAATTCTACTACCACCCTGTACATTCTGCTGTTGCGCTCGCATTTCCCATCTGACCAATGAAGTGCTATCTTATACTTTCATTGACAATGCAGCCATTTATTTTTTGCTGGAAAGCTGTAGCAAGGAACGCCCATCTCCATTCCAACCCAATCGGCCGCTTGCCAAGCTGACGAATGAGTGAATGAGTGCACACACTAATGGACGAACATGAACATACTCATTCATTAGTGAACACACTAATTCACCATGCCACCAAACAACACTGTCTGACAGAGGGGTCCGCCTGAAGCGTCATGGTAAAGACAGCCTGCCTGAGTGTGGGAGTCTGAGATGGTTCCAGGTGGTAAAGGATATTCCCCAGTTGGAGCTCTTGTTGAGGGCGGTGTTGTACCACAGCACCTGGCCCTCAGGCCACAGGAGCCTGCGCCAGAAGAAGGAATCCACCCCCACACTGAGAGCTGCAGACACACAGAGGGGTCAGTGGAGGACACTGTGTGTGTGTGTGTGTGTGTGTGTGTGTGTGTGTGTGTGTGTGTGTGTGTGTGTGTGTGTGTGTGTGTGTGTGTGTGTGTGTGTGTGTGTGTGTGTGTGTGTGTGTCGTGTGTGTGTTTGTCGGTGTGTGTGTGTGTCGGTGTCGGTGTGTGTGTGTGTCGTGTGTGTGTGTGTGTCGGTGTGTGTGTGTATGTGTGTGTGTGTGTGTGTGTGCGCTGGAGACACATGGCGAGCCAGGTCAGCGGAGGCCTTTAAATCAGGTTACTGTTCAGCCCTGAGCAGACGCTCTTATTCCAGTGATATATCGTGAATCAGGTTAACGTAAGGAGCAGGACCAGGTGAGGGGCATGTTGCTCTGGGATGCCCAAAGACAGACTGGGGATTGGCTAAATAACCAAATAGGAATAAAAAGTCCAACATACGAATGTTGGACGTATGTGTGTGTACAACGTGTGTATGTATGTGCATAACGTGCGTGTGTGCGTGTGTGCAACTTGTTTCTATGTGTGCACAACTTGTATGTATGGATGTATGTATGCATACATGCATGCATGTATGTATGTATGTATGTGTGTGTGTGTGTGCGCAACTTGTGTGTATGTGTGCACAACTTGTGTGTATGTAAGCGTGTGTACAACTTGTGTGTATGTGCGCACAACTTGTGTGTATGTGTGTATGTGCACAACGACAACATGTATGTGTACAACGTGTATGTGTACAGTGTGTGAGTGTGTACGTGTGTGTGTGTCTGTTGTGTATGTGTGTCTCTCTACCCAGTGCTAGTATCCCGGCGGGCACGGCACAGCAGAAAAGCTCAGACAGACTCAGCCTCCTCCAGACCAGTGACATCATCAACATGAGCCCCAGCAGGAGGCAGAGCTCCGCCCGGAACACGATGATGACGAAGGCTGAGAGGGCGATAAAGGGCCGGTGCCTCTGGGCCATCCATGCTGTGCACGCCATCACAACTGGAGGGCAGCAACGAGTGAAGTTAAAGAGGAATAGAAACACACAACGCATGAAGTTTTCTTATTTTTTATCTATTTCACTTTCACTGCTATTGATACAAGCATGGAAACTTTCTTTCTCCCTCCCGATCTCCCTCTCCCTCCATCCCTCCCTACTCCTCTCTCTCTCTCTCTCTCTCTCTATGAAAACAAATGTATACAATTAAATTCAGTACTGACTGAAAGACCGTTTACTCAAACTATCTGCTTATGAGAAAGATCCACTTTGGAAACATAATAGGAGAGTCAGTAGCGACAATGTTCTTAAAAAAATACAGAAATTGTAACAGCTTGTACTTTGCAGGGGCTCTCACCTAAGGGCAGGGCGAACACGTTGGGCAGCGTGCGCGTGCAGTAGAACATGAGGTGGAACTGCGACGCACACGTCAGGCAGAAGAGCGCGGCCACCGTCGAGCCGAACTGTTTCCTCACCTCCTTCTGCATGAGCCAGAGGGCCACGACCACACACACTCCTAGGCAGCCACGCACTGCACACACAACACAACACAATACAACACAAAACAACACAACACAAATGGATTGGTCAGGGGACGCAAACACATGATGGGATGGATGGCTTGTTATCAGGGTACAGCATTATTAATGAAGAGCTGTGTCCGGTTTAGAGGCTATTTTATATAATAATAATAACTCTGGCTCAAACTCTGGCCCAAACTTGTATGTTGGTTATTTAATAAAGAAAAAGGGGGTCACTTCACAATAAGGTTACATTAATCAACAATTAATTAAAGTTAGTCAATGCAGTTATAATCATTATTATATCACATTAGAATGGCGGTTGTGGATAGGGTTAACTTTAACCCTATTAAATAATGTATAAATTACCTTAGTTAAAATGAACACCATTAATAAATTATTACTAGACCATTAGTTAATTTAGATGTATCAGTGTCAGTTGAGGATTATTACCGCAGTAACTAATGTTAATGAATGCCTGATTAATTTACCCTTATTGTAGTGTTACTGATTATTGTAAAAATGATGACTACAATGATTAAATAAAGGTCATCACAATTATATTGACAACGGTGCACCATACATGAAGATGAGAATGACTATTATGGTATGGATGAGCTACCCATCAGCTGTGTGTAGATCCTGGGTACGTCCAGCAGGGAGGAGAGGGCCACCAGGGGGGAGACCAGGGCGGATATGAAGAGGGGGCCGAGGAACGTCCGCGGAACCACACCGGGGAACTCATGATGGTCGTACTGGGGGAACCACAATCAGTGCTCCTTTTATGCATCTTATATAAGATACAAATGAATAACTGTACATGGTTACTAAATACATCAGCTTTGATAATGTCTACTTTCAGTTTAGTGTCTTATCATTTCTGAGACTCTTATTGCGTATATTGTCTATGTATTTTTTGTAATTATTCCTATTCCTATTTTCTTCCGTGACACCTGAATTTCAATATATATATATATATATATATATATATATATATATATATATATATATATATATATATATATATATATATATATATAATATATAATGCAATATAAACCAACTCTCCAAAATAAAGTAAGTCCTTACACATTCATAATATGAACATATGCAATACAAAACAAATCTCAAATATAAAGGTAAAGTACTCAAGTCCTTGGATGTAAATTGATAAATTAAGTATATGCAATATAAAACAAATCTCATACATAAAGTTTAAGTTAATCCTCTCTGCAGAGCTCTGCACCAGAGACAACCATGACAACACCAGACTCTTACCCGGTCAAAGTCGAGTCTGTGGTACAGAATATCATGTGCTGCCTGCAGATTGAAGCTCTCTTCCACTTTGGAGAAGGGACATATGAATAAATGTAACAGAGACACAGAAATCATTAACAGCAGCAGCAGGAGCCCAGAATCTGTCCTCTTCTCTGCCATGACAGCGGCATTGAAATCAACTTCCTGTTTAGCCGGATGTCCAAATACGTTCAGTGGAAGGATATACTTACGTTGGTTTTTATATGTTATTATTTATGAATTTATTTTTATTTTACACTTTATATTTTGACGTATTTCTTAATTGTAATCGAGAAAATAAAAAGTTAATAATGTTTTTCTCTGCCACATGACACTGGAATGGAAATCAACTTCCGGTTTAGCCAGATGTCCAAATATGGCACATTATTTTCGTTGGCTGATATACTTATGTTAGTTTTTAGAGGTAATTATTTATACATTTATTTTTTATTTGACACTTTATATTTTCGCATATTTTTTAAATCTAATCGATGAAATAAAAAGTTAAAATTGTTTTATTTTTTAACGTTCCTGGTGTTTCCACGTGTAGCGCGCCAGAGAGCGACGACGCCCCACGCGTGGCGCCATGTGATTGCTCCACGACGTTATTGACGCTTCAAAAGGACCAATCAGCGCAGGCCACAATCCCACAAGCAGTTCTGACGCGGAAACGCAAGGGGTACCGTTTTTGAGCCACACTAGCCGGCATGTAAATAACACAAAACGGTTCTTTGCATATGTACATACACCTTCAACTTTAGATTGAATGATTAAAACGGCCCATTAAGTGAGCTGGCAGAGCCGTGCACGGGGTTATGTTTTCATTTTAAGGGGTGACTTTGTGCATGAGATCTCTCCCAGCTTGTGAAGATGCGGTCCATCCGTCCATCGCTGGTGCTGCTGCTGCCCTGTCTGCTGCTGCTTGGGATCTCCCGGACGGCTGATGCTAAGAGAGATTTGAAAAGCGCGTGCACTACCTGTCGACAGGTGACGGATAACTTCAAAAAGGTAGGTTTTATATGCCGTAATCCCTACATGCATAGGACATGTGTGGTGGGCTTCGTCTGGTCTGCTCATGTTGGATGATACTCTATTTCTTATTGTTGTGTGTGTGTGTGTGTGTGTGTGTGTGTGTGTGTGTGTGTGTGTGCGTGTGTGTGTGTTCTAAGGGGATTGAAAGAACCGCAAAGCAGGGCTTTGGTGGTGGGAACACTGCCTGGGAGGAGAGAACGCTGTCAAAATACGAAACCAGGTGAGGATTCACATTAGATGCTTGTACTCTCTCTATGGATTCGTCTTGCAGTACTAGACCAGTATTAGATATATTGTCCCTCCTGGACGGAATGTGGTATCTGAAGATGTTATATTGACTCTTGCTGCACTGTTAAAAGTCATGTAGTAGTAGTAGTAGTAGTAGTAGTAGTAGTAGTAGTAGTAGTAAATTTAGTTTCTATGGACACTGTCTTAGGAGTATTATAACCACTAGTATTTAATGTAGTTTATATTTCAACTGTCGTAGTAGCAGAAGTGGTATAACCATTGTGACCATTGTAACTGTTGTTACTGCTGGTAGTGGAGGTTTCGATCTATGGTGTTGGGTTACCCGAGTTGTATGACGTCGTTGTTCTGCCCAGTGAGATCCGTCTGACGGAGATCCTGGAGGCGGTGTGCGATAGCAGCAGCTTCGAGTGCAACCGCATGGTGGAGGAGCACGAGGACCTGTTTGAGACCTGGTGGTTCAAGAGGTAGGCGCGTGCGTCCGCGGGAGTAGATGAACGTTCCCGCTGCGCTGGTCCTGCCAGGGGGAGTCACGTTCCCGTCTTGTTTTCCAGAAAGGCCAAACACCCGGACCTCCATAAGTGGTTCTGTGAGGAGTCCGTTAAGGTGTGCTGTCCTAAGGGGGCGTATGGACCACAGTGCAAAGGTACCCGGAGCTCATTCAGCACTTAGATTAATGCATGTCCCACTGCACCGACTGAATCTGTACCTAACTGTACCTGATGGTAAAACTGATGCTCAGTCTTTACATATCGTCACCCTCTTAAAGTAATGGCCTAAGTCACCTTTTTGCCAAAATGATTTTCTTGCCTAAATCAGCTCTTTGTGATGCTAGCCACCTCTGGTAAAATCCCCAACATCCTCAGTTGAACAGATCATGACATGATCTGTTCAACTGAGGATGTTGGGGATTTTACCAGAGGTGGCTAGCAGAGGGTGACGATATGTCATCTATAATGTCATAAAGATGCATATCATCATAGGCCGCAACAACAGAGGCGATGCCCTTTCCCTTAGCTAAATGTATGTCACAGACTGATACTGTAACTGATGGTAAAACTTCACATGTATTCGTCATCTATAAGGTCATAAATCATACATATCAACATGGACAGAGACAGTGTGGTCGATGCTCTGTCACTTAACGTATCCTGCATCACGTCCTTGACCACATCCTCTATGGTAGGATGTCAGGCTGACACCAAGAACACACCAGAAGTTTTACATCCCATAAGTGCATGAGAGGGATCTAGGTGGAGGGAGGGGTTGTTTGTGTCAGTTAGGATTTTCAAACCATGGAAGTCTTGTGTTGGGATGTATTGAATGTTCCGGGTCTCGGTCAAACCGCTGAAAGATCCTTTTTAGACCAGACGACTGAAAAAGAAAGATCCTTTTTAGACCAGACTGCTCTCCGGTTAACCTTCCGTCTCATCGTCCAATCACAGACTGCGTGGGGGGCTTGGACCGCCCCTGCCATGGCAACGGGGCGTGCGATGGCGACGCGACCCGGGGCGGTGACGGCCACTGCAGCTGTAACCACGGTTACGAGGGGGAGTCCTGCCTGGAGTGCATCGACGGCTACTTCGGCGAGGTGAAGAACGACACCTTCACCCTCTGCTCAGGTGAGCTGGAAGCCTCATCCTTAGAGCTGCACTGTGTACAGCTTCCCTTTAGCAGCCTCTAGTGGCCGGGGACGGAGCTTCATTTACAGCTCTATCATGTGTAGAGGGCATTCGCTATCATCTGAGATTAGGGGGATGTGGAAGGGCAGAAGGGGACAAGAATAAGACAATTCGTTGGGAATAATTCCGTGGATTGGTTTTGGCCGAAGAGTGCATTTTGTTCTTGAGAAACATCGTAGGTCCGATTTTTATTTTTATGGAGTAAATAACCTTTCCATTTGTGTAGATATCTCATTGCTGTTTTTCCATTAAATTTGTCTAAGCACAACTTTATTGTTTGTTTTGTGTTTCAGAATGCCATGCCTCCTGTCAGTCCTGTTCCGGGGGAACCAATCAGGACTGTGACGAGTGCAAGGCAGGCTGGGAAGAAGACGAGCAGGACGCCTGTGTCGGTAAGACGTCGGCCATGACGGCCAATGTAGCCGCTGCTGGCAGTAGTTATCTCTCAGTCTCCCTCCCTTAGTACATACGGTGATTCCTCTTGATATCTTAAAGAGACACTGAACAATTTGAACACCCTTCTACGTCCAAACATTGATGAATGACAGAATTGGTCTGCAGTGTTTATTGAACTGTGTTTTGTTTTACTATCCACAACCGTCTCCAAAAGTCAAGGTAGAAGTTTGGGCAAACCTTAATCTTGAAAACGGGCGTGTCATGCCATAGGAGTTTGTTTGCTTGACCTTGAGAGGGTAGATTGTTCAGGTTAATGCAGGTTGTGGAAGCAGTCGGTACTTTACACAGAGAGCAGATAAGTCTGTTGGGTGGTGTAGGGCTAACATGGTGACCTGGAGATATGATATCTCCTGTTTCATTCAGTCTGCGACTCAAAGGGTTTTCCATGTTGTTCTGAGTATTAATATTTCAAAGAAAAGTGCTTAATCGTCTTACTGATAACTGATCAAATAACGCTCATGGCTATGCGGATTACGTTTTGTCTTTAATTCAGAAGAATAATGGATATTGACGATGGATAATGCAGATATTTTGGCAGATAAATTAGCCTTGTCGATTTTTCAGCTCACTTATTGCTTGTGTATATGACGTTAATTGTTAATGTACAATCCGATAATTAATATCGATCTCATAAGTCAAGAGTAAAACACTGTTGCAAAATAAATGGTCAGTCCGACCCAGGCAACCCACGTATCAAGCTTATCTAGCTTATCTGACCTTTCCCTTGATGTTGATTTCCTTCCACAGATGTGAACGAGTGTTCCAAGGACCCGGCCCCCTGTGGTGAAGAGGAGTACTGCATCAACAACGACGGGTCCTTCTCCTGCAAGGGTGAGAGATGGAACCCAACTGAAGGATTGTATTTCAGTTATAATATTATGTATTACTATGTTTAATTTATTCTGGTTATCTGGTTACTCAAACCAAGGGAAGGATTGTATTTCAGCTGTACAGTCTGGGTCTCGTGATGAGCTCTTTCCATCCCATAATGTGTGTCAGGGTGTGACAAGGTGTGTTCCGGTTGTACCGGCGCCGGGGCGGACGGGTGTCGGGACTGTGCCGCCGGTTACCATGACGTCGAGGGCACCTGCACAGGTGAGGCCCGGATCACATGACGTCCTGCAGAACATCACTTCCTCGTTCCTTCTTGTATGAAATACTACTGCTTTTATCCAGAGGGACCTACAATCCCATGACTGCGTCCGTTCTCAGCTCGGGTGACCAACTACCAGTTGATCTAGAAAGGGAATCAAACCCTCCATCCTGGCAGTTCTAACGCCTTGCTCAACCAGTTGGGCTAGACAGGGAATGGAACCCCTTAGCCCTGACTGTCCTAATGCCTGCCTACCCTCCTCTCCCCCCCCAGACGTGGACGAGTGCTCCAGCGGGGGGTCGGCGGCGGTCTGCGCAGCGGCCCACCAGCAGTGTGTCAACACCCCGGGGGCCCACCTGTGTGTGTGCGCCGAGGGCCACGAGGAGCAGGACGGGGAGTGCGTCCCCCGCGCCCTGTCGGGTAAGACGAGGGTACAGGGGGGGGGGGGGGTCTGGTTTCCATGGGGATACAGGGAGGGTCAGGCTTCTGTGGGGATGCAGGTCCGGTTGCTATGGAGATACAGGGATGGTCGGGTTGACGTGGGGATACAGGGAGGGTCAGGTTTCTGTGGGGATGCAGGTCCGGTTGCTATGGAGATACAGGGATGGTCGGGTTGACGTGGGGATACAGGGAGGGTCAGGTTTCTGTTGGGATGCAGGTCTGGTTGCTATGGAGATACAGGGATGGTCTGGTTGCAAGGGCGATACAGGGACAGTCTGGTTGCTATAGCGATGCACGGATGCATCTGTTGGCCAGCTTCAGGAAGTATCTGGTGTCTCTACTGATACAGCCGTGGTTACCAGGAACTGGTAACCACTATACACAATACACCCCCTGGGTTAGTCATCCAATCTAAACTAAAACCTGACATGAACCTTCACGAAAAGAGAGGAAGTCATGTCTTTATGGAACATTTACCAGTTAGTTAAGAAGCAGTAGTTACAGTGTACTAATGTGTACAATTATTTATAACGGCAACTGTAAGATGCATTAAACATAAACAAAATGACGTTAATGATGATAAGTATTGTTTATTTTACCTTCATCTTCTCCAGAAGAGCCGGATGAGGAAGAGCCGGCGACTGAGAGTCCACAAGCACATGATGACCTTTGAGTTCAGCACACGGACCAATAGGAACCGTTCCGGGTGAGAAGCGGTGCCTCCTATTGGCTGAGAGCCTTCGGACAGCGGTTCCCCTCCCGCCCCCCCCCCCGACACCCTGCTGTCTGGGGGGGGAGGGCTTTTAAAAATACTTTGAACAATGCAGCACTTATCCCGTCCAGACGGACAGACGTCCTACTCCGGCCTGGAGGACGTTTTCTACCTGTGGATTGGAGGAGCCGAAGATCTCGTCGGCCTATCACACGCTCGTTTTCTGCCGTCTGCTCGTCGTGCGATGTATTTCCTCTGTTACCGTCTTTAAACTGTTGCTTTACGACGCTGGTATCAATAAAGATGAATTGTTAAATTAATGTGGTTCCGATGTGTTGAAATGGATTAAGATTTATGCATGATAAACTAACATTTTGCTTAAAATAATTAGTTCAACATGCCTATATTTACTATTAATATAGGCCAATAATTGGTAATGTAGTGAATATACAATGTTTCCTGCAGTGTCAGCCAATGGCCACCAGGCGGCACTACTCTCCCGTGGAATAACGGTTGAGCTCCACAGAAAACGGTGTGAAGTTTCTGGGTTTGACCCCCTATGCCGGCAGTCAACCTGTAGGCATCCTTGAGCAAGCTTTCTAACCCCTAAATCTTGATGACATTGATCTGAATTCACTAAGTCGCATTGGATAAAAGTGCCTCATGTTTACTGCTGTTAGAATTTCTGATACATTGTGGGTGGAGATGTTCTGGTTTTGGGTCTCTAAGCTGAGTAATGAGCTTGTTTTGGAGCGATGTCACCATTTCTGAGCAACAGACAGACTTGTCTCGACCTGCCTGCACCGGTAAACACACCAAAGAAACCCCTTTTACCCACAGATGCAACGCACAAACAATCAACACACCAAACAACATACCAAACACGCACCTACAAACCGCTCAGATATACACACAAACACACCAACGAAACCCATTTGTATACACACGCATGTAACACACACAAACAACACACCAAACACACGCACATGCAAAACAGTCAGATATACACACAAACAAAACACACACCTACAAACCACTCGGATATACACCTGCACTCATTGACACAAGCACAGATGCACAGATATACACACTCTTGTGCCCGACTGTCGAGTCTGACTCAAGTGAAGTCCCCCCCCCCCCCCCCACACACACACTTATTTCCCTCGAGTAATAGGCGTTATAAGGTCGACATGTTCATCAGAACCCAGTCTGATTCTCACTGCTACCTCATCACCTGGTCGGGATTCAAACTACCAACCAGAAGCCCCCAACAGGTCCACCTGCAGATCGACTCCCCGTCCCGGCCTGCGGGGCGGCGACACTGCGTTCCCCAGCGGGGAGGAATGCATGTGGCGGGCACGTGGCGGCAGGCTCCCTGCGGTGCTGAACGCCCGAGCACAAGGACGACATCATGGTGAGCGCTGTCCAATTAGCATGCGGTCAAAGTGTAAGTGTCAGGAGCTCAGAGTCCTGGTGATGGGACCAGTGGGTTTGGATGGGGGCATTAGAGGCGTTGAAGTACTGGGATTATGTGGGCTCACCTTGGGCACTAGGGCAGCCCAGTCCTCAGGAGACTGGTTGGACTGGGATGGGATGGACTGGGATTGATCCGGACCCAGCAGTCCAACTGTGTTGAAGCAGAACTGATGGGGGGAGACGGGGCAGATGACATCATGAATGAACACTGTTTATCCCCCTGACATCATAGAGGGGAGGGGAGATGGAGGAGAGAGGGAGAGAGAGAATGAGGAGTGAGATGAAGGAGACAGAAAGAATGAGAGACAGAGACAGAGCCAGCAAGAAGGGGGCTGAGATGAGAGAAGGGTGAGATGAGAGGGGTGAGATGAGGGAGAGTGAGGTGAGATGAGAAAGGAGTAAGATGAGGAAAAGGTTAGAAAGGGGTGGGATGAGAGAGAGTTGAGCTGAGGGAGAGAGGGAGGGGTGAGATGAGAGAGGAGTAAGATAAGAGAGATGCAGTAAAGGTTAGAAAGGGGTGAGATGAGGTAAAGGTTAGAAAGGGGTGAGATGAGAGAGAGGTGAGATGAGGGACAGACAGAGAGAGAGAGTGGGGGAGGGGTGAGAGAGAGAGAGGGAGGGGGGAGGGTTGTGAGAGGCAGAGAGATATACTGGAGAGCACTCCATTGTCTAGGAGAGATCAGCACCCAGGCAGACGTTACCTCACTCCGCTTTGATCTCTCCGCTTGTGCCCGTGTGTGTGGTTCTCCGAGAATTACGCTCGCACGCACATTTTTCTCTATTTAGTCTTCTCTTCTGGGTGAGCAAGTGTGTGTGTGTGTGTGTGTGTGTGTGTGTGTGTGTGTGTGTGTGTGTGTGTGTGTGTGTGTGTGTGTGAATAACTAAAGGTGTTTTATGTGCCTGCATGTGCATGTTTTTCAGTTCATACGTGTGTGTGTGTGCGTGTGTGTGTGTGTGTGTGTGTGTGGGTGAATAACTTAAGATGTTTTATGTGCCTGCATGTGCATGTTTTTCAGTTCATACGTGTGTGTGTGTGTGTGTGTGTGTGTGTGTGTGTGTGTGTGTGTGTGTGTGTGTGCATGCGGTGTGTGTGTGTGTGTGTGTGTGTGTGTCTGTCTGTCTGTGTGTGTGTTCTGCTCTGTGATGTGTCCCATCAGGAATGAGAGAAGAAGAGACAGACTGCTTTGATCTTGTTAAGAATGAGCCGTTGTAGTCAGTTCTCAGTTTCTGTTTTTGCCTTTCATAGTCTGACACCCAAACCCCAAGAACACCCACATCTCCTGCCCTTGGTTCACCCCATAGGAAACCCCAAACGCAGTCTTCTCGCCCATCCACGACATATCATGAGAGTTATCGCTGGCACTAGCAACGGAGAGATGATGAGCGCCAACGTAGCTTAGCGTGTGTGTCTAACTGTATGACTCGATGTTATGGTGATGTGTAGTCAAAATAATCTACATCTTCCGCCCTGGAAATCGAAACGAGAAAACAGCTTTGTCTTATCGTGAGTCAGACAGCGATGATAAGCCTTGATTGTTCTCGGTCTCTCTTTTAAGTCGATTCTGGATGCAATCAGCGACTAAAAGCACTTTTGTGGTGGAAAAACATGTTCAGACACAAACACAAGTTGGTGTTCAGACACCGGGGGTGGGAGGGTTGGAGCTGGTCTGAGTTGTGCGTCTGTTACACACCAAACACACAAACAACACACCAAACACACACACACACACACACAGACCTACAAACCACTCCGATACACAAACACAAACACACACACACACACCTACGAACCACTCGGGTATACACCTGCGCACAAACACACACATGTACACCAAAAAAAACCACAACACGCTGACACACACAGATACACACACTCTTACGCGTGTGTCGGGACACACACACACAAGGTGGTGTTCAGACGCTGAGGGTGAGGGCTGGGAGCAGGGGGGGGTCCTGGGAGGGGTGGGAGGGCTGTACTGGGGGGCTGTCTATGGGTGGGTGCTGGCCTGGGTTGTACCTCTTTTAACCTTCTCCCTTTCACGCCTGCGGTAACCTCGCCTGCGGGCCGCCACACATCGAAGCACCGTGCTCCTAACCCGCTGCCTCAAAGCTGTCAAATGTTTTCTGAATGTTTCGGCTTGCTGTATGGAAAAGCAAAAAAGCCTCGCCGTCTGTTGATCGCGGGGTTACCATGGCGACGATATTGTTTTACACAGCCCGACGCCGTTTAGAGACGCCGTTATGAGGAGAGAGCGCAGGAGGAAGGGGTCCTATGCGGCCTGTGTGTGTGTTGAGGGCCCGGCGTCATGGGTTCGATTTCCCGACTCAGGGACGTTTTCTCTTCGTTGTTTTTGGGCTGTTATGTGAGTTTATAAAACAACGTGATAAGTTGTTCCATCGAGAGACGGAGAGCAGTGAAGTTTCACTCGCATCTTTGTTATTGGCTCGTGACTCCTAGAGTACACTAGCTCTCTGATTGGCTGACAGGTTGGCTCCTACAGTATTCTAGCTCTCTGATTGGCTGGCAGCTTGGCTCCTGCAGTATACCAGCTCTCTGATTGGCTTTCTGATTGGTTCCGACAGTATACGAGACCTCTGATTGGCTGACAGGTTTGATCCTACAGTATACCAGCCCTCTGATTGGTTTACAGGGTGTGGGACTACCAGACATTCATCCAACCACAGGACCAATCTGTGGACCAGAAGCAGCCCTCCAAGCCGCTGTGTTCTGAACCGGCTGAACCCTGGAGACAGCGGAGGAATGTGCGTCGACGGCGCAACGTTATGAAGGAAACAGATGTTACGCATTCCTGAAGAAAAGATGATAGGCGACCTGGCTATGAAAGAAGCCCAGAGGTTCTGGGGTTCCTTCGCAGTTCCTGGGGATCTTCTGTGCTCAAACTCTTAGCATGTGTCAGACAAACACGGGGGTTTGAGGAACCTTCATGAGAACCTTCATGAGGACTTTGTGACATTTCGGTCAGCCATTGGTCGGGAGATTATTGTTGATAGATGGGAGATTGTTTTTCTCTTGGAGTGTTATCTTCTCACTCCTCTCACCTTTCCTCTCTCCTCCCCTTCTCTCTACTCTCTCCTCTCACCTAACCTCACTTTACATCCACTCTTCTCCCCCTCTCTACTCTCTCCTTTCCTTTTGTCTCTGCTCTCTTCTCTCCTCTCCTCACCTCTCTCTTTTCCTCTCCTCTCTCATCTCTCTTCACCCTTCTCTCCTCTCTCCTCTCTTCCACCTCCTCTTCTCCTCTCCTCTCCATCTCTCTCCTCTCCTCCTCTCCCCTCACTGCTGGATGAAAGACCTTGAATGAGGTGGAGAGTGAGGTGGAGAGGGAGAGAGGGAGAGTGAGACGGAGAGTGAGAGGGAGGCAGATCTACCAATTTGTAACCTGGTCTTGTCTTGTCATGTCAGACTGGTTGACAGTCTGACATGACATTTTGACATTTTTTTGGAGGGTCAGGCTGACACATAGTTCCCCAGCTCACACGCCGTCCTCGTGCCAAACCTAAAATGTCATGTGTACACAAAAACATCAGTAAGTAAACGGCGCTTATGTCAAGCTGACCGGGACCGGTTCAAAACAGAGACGGCCTGCATGGGGACACCTCCCCAGAGTCTTGCCGGCCTCTCAAGATGTGCTGACCATGGGAGTGCAAAGGGACCCTGTTCAATGCAGCTCTGAGTGATCAGCCAGAGCCTTTGGTTCCACAAGGTCATCCAGGCTGGATGCTTAAGGTCCTCATACATTACAGAAGTCGCTTGACATCGTCAGCCAATAGGTTTACATTGACATTTACAGAGGCTTTTATCTAAAGCGACTTACGATAAGTACATTTGTCGAAAGAAAAATAAACAATATATCACCGTCGGTAGGCTACAGTAAGGATGTTCATAGAATCAAGTGCCATGCACTTACAATCACTAGGTTAACCCATTCCCCATATAAAGCAAAGATAGCTAGGATAAGATGCTAAACAATGCTGAGTACTGTTTTTAAGTATATACTGTTTTTAAGATAGATGTCTCTGCTTTGAGGTGTACTCATGCAGTCAGCCTTTGTTTTGAACATGTCCCCGTT
>NC_136951.1:15139910-15167410 GCF_949987615.1 Pollachius pollachius
TAGAATCATACTCATATGCTACTATAATCATTTAGTTATACATTTAATGTTTATTTGGGCCTTTTGGGACTACAAACTGTCATGACTGTGCAGTTATTGTGTGAGTGTGTAGTGGTTATTGTGCGAGTTTGTAGTGGTTATTGCGTGAGTGTGTGTGCATAAGCATCACCATGAGTGTGTAGTGGTTATTGCGTGAGAGTGTGTCAGCATCACCATGAGCGTGTGGTGGATATTGCGTGAGAGAGTGTGTGCATCAGCACCAGCGACATGCGGTACATTATTTTCCAATAACAGGCTGGCCCAGGGGGGCGGGGGCTTTAGCTGGCTGCACTGATCAGACATCACCTACTCTCCTATATCACAGTACTGTGGTTCATATTATCCTGCAGGGCTTTGGCCATACTGGTATTACGTTGTCAAGGAAACATCAAGGTGACAGTTCTAATCCGACTGTGGGATTTGTAGATCATTGATTCTGGAACTATTGGAGGTTTCACTGTTGAAGAACAACCTTGGACCGTGATCGACCAATCAGAATGAAGGATTATGCACACGTTGCGGTGTACATATATAACCGCAGTGCCACGCGCTGTGTGTTCTGGCCTCTTAGTCACCTCACCTTTCTCAATGCATGCTGGGTAGTGCTGCTCTCTGGCCTGTGATTGGCTGGATCCTGGCGGTACGTGTGTAGAATGTTCCCAGCAACAGAACACATTTATGAACCTTCCCATGGTGCATTGGGGTTTGTCCTCTGGGTCGTCGCTGTCAGTTCCTCTCACTTCAGAACGCTCGCGAAGAGCGAGAGAGAGCGAGAGAGCGCGAGGGCAAGAGCGAGAGAGTTTTCATGTTTGAAAACTCTTGTTCCGACTAGAGATCACATATTTACATTTAAGGCTTTTAGCAGACACCTTTATCCAAAACGACTTACAATAAGTACATTTGTCAGAAGAAAGAGAAACAACAATGGATGTTTCAACAGCTGAGTTTGTGGGTATCAAGGGAGTGCAGGAACACAGACCTTAACATCTATGGTATGGTTTGGGTTTCCAATACACACACACGCACACGCACACAACACACACACACACACACACACACACACACACACACACACACACACACACGCGCGCGCGCGCGCGCGTTCCATGACATCACCTCAGACGTCTACAGGTCTCAGCGGCCGGTTTCAACCGGTCCGGAATTCCACCCTCACCATGTCCACCGCGCGATGATGTCATCAGCCCCGAATTCGACCTCAGCCCTCCCCCAAACATCTGGAGTCCTACCTGGGTCGCCGTGGCAACGCTCCACGGACGACTGATGTTTTTTACAGAAGTCTATTGGAGCGAGTAAACGAAAACGGTCGACTCTGACGAGACACTTTCTATATGGTAACCCTGGAGAAATACAATCGACATAAATGAGATAACTACTATTTATTTACTATTCCCTAATTTTCCCTTCTGGAATTAATATTAAGTATATATAGTTATTTGTTATCATCATTTCAGTGATGCTTTTATCCAAATGAACCAACAGTGAATTGAGACACATGGCATTAAGGAGGAGGTTAAGGGGGGGGGGGGGCACTTAAGATCCCATGGCCCTCGTCACCCTGGTTCCAGTACCAACATGTCCGCCTAGACCTCCCCTGGTTTCAGATTGGATAGCATCGCTCCACACCTCTCTGCTGAGCCAGTCTGTTCACACATGCACACACACACACACACACACACACACACACACACACACACACACACACACACACACACACACACACACACACACACACACACAGAGTTCTGGTGTCTTGAGAAGCGTTATCTGAATGCAATTAAATAATTATTATTTTACTATAATTATATCATATTATTTGATTAAATATGATTATCATTTTTTTGTAATAATACATTGTTTTAATGGATCAAAGCACAGAGAGTGAACATTGAATGGTTTGATGTGTCGTTTACTTCAAACAGGACTCAAGTCTACTATGGAGGGAACATTTCTAAGACATTATTTGCGTGTCACGACTGAACACCCTGAAAACCAGAAGGACTATCCTGTGTCCTACAGACAGATCGTAGCTTTTTACCAACGAAAACCTTTCCATTCACTTAAGGAGACATTTTAAGAAATGGAAACATGAAACCAAAAGAGATGATGAGGGTGTAGACCAGGTGCATTCTGGGTAGGTTCGTCCATGGTCTATTAGCGACACAGGATGTAAACAACAGGTAGGACTTTGTTGAGTAACCCGGGTTATTTCCAGGGGAGCGTTCTATAAATAGCTGTGGACAGGTGGTACACCTGATACGCTCGCCTTTGACGTGGGTGCATGAAGTGGGCGCACATATCCATGGAGATAATCACCAGCAAACAGAGACCATGCACGCACAATTACACAAACAGACACACACAGGCAAACAATTAATTTGATTTGTCATGCATTCACACACACACACACACACACACACACACACACACACACACACACACACACACACACACACACACACACACACACACACACACACACACACACACACACACACACACACACTAAAACCAAAACCTTTACCTTCTGCATTTGACTTTGAGGCATGCATGAAATATAGAAATAAATACAAAAAACAGACTGAAAAAGGTCACTGCCCACTGTGCCCTTACTATGCATTGTTGAGTACAAAGTGACGAGGCTTGGAAAACCAGGAGAGAGAAGTAGGTCATCATCAACGCACTTCCTGCTTTCCACTGAGCGTGTGGATGCAGTGTCCCACTTCTGCACTAGCACTCTCCGGTCACGCTCACTCGCTCTCTGACTTTTACTAGCGGCTCGGTGTCTCACGCCCAGCTCATCTTCCCCTGCAAGGCTGTGTTCACACAGAGAACAAACAGCCGTGGGAAGCTAGGCCGCGGCGGCACCACAGAAGAAGAGAAAGAGGATCCGGCGAAACTGTCTGACCAAACTGTTTCCCATGGAAGAAACGGTTTCTCATGACGACAAACTGTTTCTCATGGACAAACTGTTTTCTCATGGACCAAACTGTTTCCCATGGAAGAAACTGTTTCTCATGACAAAACTGTTCCTCATGGACAAACTGTTTCTCATGGACAAACTGTTTCTCATGGACAAACTGTTTTCTCAGGAACCAAACAGTTTCTCATGGAAGAAACTGTTGGAACTGTTCCCCATGAACCAAACCGTTTCTCATCCTGACCACTAGACAATCCTTCCCGTACCCCTTAGATAACAGCGATTGATGAAACCCCTACATTTGTCATTTAAAAAGCCTATATACTGGTTAGTCATTAGATGAGACCGTGGAGTGTGTGGAGGATGGCTGGTTTGAGCAGCCTCACCTGGGTCAGACTGTTTGTCTCTGGGTGCGGCTGCACACCTGTTGCACACTGAGCAATCAGTGTGCAACAGGTGCAACCAGCCGTCACCCCACACACTCTTGGAGAGATGAGATGATGAAAGTGTTTTCTTCTATGGCCTTCCCTGCATGCCTATATGTGTGTGTGTGTGTGTGTGTGTGTGTGTGTGTGTGTGTGTGTGTGTGTGTGTGTGTGTGTGTGTGTGTGTGTGTGCTTCCCTTATCCGGTGTTTCTGGGAACCGGCCCCTCCCCCCTCCCCCATCCTCGTCGTAACACGATCAGCGCTGTCGCCGTGGCAACCAGGTCACCACAGCTGGAGGTGCTTGACAGGTAAACAAGCTAGCTCCTGGCGCACACACACACACACACACACACACCCACCCACCCACCCACCCACCCACACACTATTATCAACACTATCATTAATTATTCATATTTGTATTGCTAGGAACTGCAGTACTATAGATAGTAAGAGCCACAACAGTATGGACTATGGAGTACAAGTCGTGGATTTATCAGCAGACGTAAAGAACCAGACACTAAGTACATGCAGAGGTAGAACCCGGTTCATCATCTCTGGTGCACACAGTGTAATACTTACAGGAGTCTCTGATGATCCTGCATCACTTTATATCACGTAATAGAACGGGATGTACCTGTGAACTGCCTGCAACCCCGCCGGGGCCTTAGGGTCCGCCACTGGAGCTGACATCACACGGTGTCCTTACGTAACCCCCATCGCTGGCCCAGTGTGGGAACAGCTCCACCCAGGAGGATACACCTCCCAGGGTCACTGCGCTTCAGCCCTCCACAACAACAACCACCACCACCTCCCACAGCCACTGTCGCCACCACCTCCACAACCACCTCCACCTCCTTTACCTCATCCACCACCTCCACAACCGCCACCACCACAACTACCGCCGCCAGTAGCATTTTTTAGTGGTGGTTTTAAACAGCATAATGTTTTTTATGAAACAACAAAGTCATCTATATATATATATTTTTTTTAAAACATAGGTCTTATTCTTGGTTTTATGGTTGGTTATATTTTTAAATTCATTGTTGTAAAAAAAAAAATATATATATATTGTGTATGTTTTAAAACATTGAACGAATGTGACAGATAAGACATGATAACTTGTGTCAATAAATTTTTCGAATGAAAAAAAAAAAAAAAAAAAAAAACTACCGCCGCCTCCACCGCCCCACACCACAACCTCCTCCCCCACCACTACCTTCTCCAGCAGCACCACAACCACCACGACCACCGACAACACCACCACCTCCACCTCCACAACCACAACCACAACCTCCACCATCACCGCCACCACAACCACAGCCAACACCGCCACCACCTCCTCCACCAACACCTCCACAACCGCCTCTACTACCACCTTCTGAAGAAGATAGAACAGGCTGGATTCTAGTCAAAACGGCTCAGTAGCTGCAGAGAGAGAGAGAGAGCGAGAGAGAGAGCGGGAGAGAGCGAGAGTGAGAGAGAGAGAGCACAAGAGAGGGATGTGGGAAAACAGGGAGGGAGAGGGAGAGAGCGAGAGAGAGCGGGAAGGGGGTGAGTTTCACTCTCAGCGTTCATGTATAGAGACGGTCCGGTGACAAAGACATTCCAGGTAAACAGCACAATACCTCACGCTCGGGCCGGGAGCGACGGAACAGAACGGGCCCTTTGTTCAGCGCCAGTATCAGCCCCCACCCATTTCCCATGTCCCCACCAACAACAACAACACTAACACCAACCTCCCCAACCTACTCCTCCTCCACCACCACCACCACCACCACCACCACCTCGACCCGCTCCACTCAGCGAGGGAGTCCTTTCAGGTGAGCACCTCCATCACCAACAGCTCAGCCAATGTCATCTTCCCATTACCCCTACCTCCATCGAGTCCACCACAACTGACACCTCCACCATCACCTCCACTGTCATCTCCTCACTAATATTGTCACCCCCTATTCCACCACCTTAACCCCCAACTCAATCACCTCCTCCATCATCACCTCCACTACATCCACCCCCGACAGAATGGCTTCCATCACCTCTGCTACGACCCCCCCCCACCCATCGCGTCTGAACTCCACCTCATCTGTCAAGCGTGACATTTAATTCACTAACGACCCCAAGTTAGAAATCACTTCTTGACTTGCAGGGTGAGGGAAGTGATCCATGGGTGAGAGAGTGAAGGGGAGAGAGAGCAAGCGAGAGAGGAAGCAAGAGCGAGAGAGCGAGAGAGAGAGCGAGAGCGATAGTCAGAGCGAGAGAGAGAGCGATAGTCAGAGCGAGAGAGAGAGCGAGAGAGAGAGCGAGAGCGATAGTCAGAGCGAGAGGGAGCGAGAGCGATAGACAGAGCGAGAGAGAGAGCGAGAGCGATAGACAGTGAGAGAAAGAGCGAGAGAGAGAGCGAGAGCGATAGAGCGAGAGGGAGCGAGAGCGATAGTCAGAGCGAGAGAAAGAGCGAGAGCAATAGACAGAGCGAGAGAGAGAGCGAGAGCGATAGTCAGAGCGAGAGAGAGAGCGAGAGCGATAGAGAGAGCGAGAGCGATAGACAGTGAGAGAGAGAGCGAGAGCGATAGTCAGAGCGAGAGAGAGAGCGAGAGCGATAGACAGTGAGAGAAAGAGCGAGAGCAATAGACAGAGCGAGAGAGAGAGTGAGAGAGAGCAAGAGAGCAAGCTGTAGTTAAAGCAAATGAATGAGCCGTTTTGCGCTGACATAACCATCTGTAAGAATAAGGCCTGGTGAAGTGGGTCACTTTTCCCCCTCCCTTCCTTCCTCCCTCCCTTTATTAATCTCTCTCTCTGTCTTCTCCTTCCATTTCTTACTCCCCCTTCCTCTCTCCACCCAACGTGAAAAGCCCATCCTCCCTTTAAGATCTTCACTACCTTTCCAGGAAATCCCAAAGTTTTTTTTTCATCGACACCAGGAGCCAATCACGTGCTCCGGTTCCACTCACTCGTCCCTACCAACAGTCTGGGAGAATTACAAAAGCTTGAAAACTATTTCCTGCTTGAATGCTAACAGTGAACAACGTTTAAAGAGATATATGTCGCTTTGCACACAAGTGAACAAGTTGAATAAAAAAGCATGATTCAGTGCTTCTATCGAGTTATGGATCGATCGCTGTTGTTCTACTGAGTTTTTGTTGATTAACATTTGAACCAACTCAGAAACGTGGAGTGAAAGGTTTCGTAGGACCACAGCTCCTTACAATTATTAATTAATAAGTCTAATCTTCCATTTCCTTATTTAGAAACAGTATCATGATTCCAGGGCTGCTGTTGCAGATTCAAGATGGGCTTTTTTTTAACATGTGCAGATTTTGTTCGAAGCATTTAGAGGGAAATTTTCGACTCCCATGAAATGTCATATTTCTTTAATAAATCATTTTTACAACATTCTTTGCGATTTTAACCCAAAAGGAGGAGCCTGCATATTTACACTGAAACCCCCGTAAACATAAACACACACTCAAATCGTACTCACTGGGTAGGCCCTACCAACATGTCTCCCGCACATTCCTGTCGTTGGTGGTGTGGTGTGTGGGGGGTGGGGGTGGGCGTAGCTGTGGTTCCCAGTGGCCCCCTGGTAATCACAGTGATGGAGAGGACCGACCGACTGGGAACGGGAGCGGCTTGTAATCAGTGAGCCTGCGCCGCCGTGTGAACGGCAGGAAACCGCGGCCAGAAACGTAGGTTCTGACGCTTTGTGCGGCGCAAACTTCCGAGGGAAAAACGTTCGCTTTTATTCTATCTGGTCGGGAAAAGTGGGCCAGAGCAGCTCTGTAAAGGGTTTGGAAAGGCTCTAATTGAGGGGATACTCGTTACACTGTGCGGCCAGAGCAGAGCTAGCCAGAGACAACGAGGTCTGGCTTAAAACAGAAAGTTACAAGCTGGAAATGTAGTTTTAGATGAAGCAACAACTGCTTATGAAAAGGTGTTTTATTGGTAGCATTTATAAATAGAATGATAAACACTGGAAAAGGTAGCATTGAACTCAGCACATAGCACTATTACATTACATTTCGATTTAGGGCCTTTAGCAGACGTTTTTATCCGAAGCCACTTACAATAAGCACATTTGTGTTTGACTCTTGACTCTTTGTTTGACTCTAACCCTGTCACAGTCGTGCCAGAAGAATACATTTAGTTTGTTGTTTTCGTTTGTCGATGACACGTGTTAATAAAGGTCAGAGAAAACATGACTCCACGTTGCGTTGTTTGTGCTCCATGTCTTATTATATAGAGGGGCTATTGTACGACAGCAGCAAAATAACCTTGGTTTTGCTGAAGAGGAACACAGCTGAAGGCGAGAGTTGTTCTGAGAGGAAGGCCTTAGAAGAAAATACTTTCACCGGCGTCTCTGACACACTCATGACCATATGAACAGACGCACACGCACACGCAAGGGAAACTTGTTGACTCTTTTGTAGAACTTCCTGGCTTCTACCTCCGTCAATAAGTCCTACATTCTCTCACACACATACACACATGCACACATACATGAACACACACTCACACACTCGATCTTAGTTCATCATATACACACGAACAGAGAGACTCACACGCACACACACACAAACACTCAATCTCAGTACATCATGCACACATGTCAAGCCAGACACACCCCCACACACACGCACACAATCTCAGTACATCATATACACACAAACAGCGAGACACACACACACACACACACACACACACACACACACAAGCACACCCTCTCATGTACACTCCATCTCAGTACATCATATACACGTACAGCGAGACTCACACACACACACACACACACACACACACACACACACACACACACACACACACACACACACACACACACACACCCTCCCAGTGACGACCCGTCTGGCGCTCTGTACGGTTCATTCCTGGTTTCTTCCTGTCGGTGTGAAGTCTCCGGTCTGTGAGGCCCGCGTACCGCCCACCAGCTCATCTGTCCCCCGGCGCCATCTGGCCCCCCCCGACACCCCCGTGTCTGTCGCTAAACCCCGGGCCCCTGGGAGCCGACAGCCGACTTAGACGGAGCCTCGTGATGACTGACTGAGGTTCCCGTGTGCAACGGAGAGCCGGAACTGTTCTCGCTGTGTTTAGACCTTGGGTTGTGTTTCAGTAAAATACACTTGATCATTAAGTGAGAGAAATGCTACAACCATCTACTTAACAGACATTAAGCAGATTTACAAAGAGGTCAGGAAACCTTTTTAAAAAGGGGTGGTATTGTGCTACCGGGTTTGAGGGTGATTAGCCATTACAAGCCGTTTGAAAATCTGCCTCTTCCTGTGTTTGAGTGACATCACAAGTGGGAGTGTCCACCTAGCTGTATACTGGAAAGATAAGCAACATATTCTATAGTCCACTGGGTAGGCCGGTAGACTGATCTATCCAGCTTACATCTAGGTGGAGACTCCCCCCTTGTGATGTCACTAAACACAGGAAAAGGCAGATTTTCAAACGGCTTGTAACGGCTAATCATATCTGGTGGCGCAATAGCACCCCTTTAAACTCAATTGTATAGTATATAGTATAGTTCTTATCCCAGGGTTTGAGTCCCGTGTGGTTGGTATTGGGTGAATGAGTGAATGAATACTCTGGTGTTTAAGTCTTGTTTATCCTACCGTTAACATCAAGTGTAACAACTAGGCGACTCAATGCCTTCGACAAAAGGTGCAATGGAGACGGTCCATGTGACCAGCGCTCATGTCCCCTACCCGGCCGACACGGTGTTGGAGTCTCGCTGAGGGTGGTATTGGGTGAATGAGTGGCAGTGTCTCGTTCGCCATAGAATCCTCTTGCTCTTAAGTTACGTCTGTTCTAGCGTCGACTGCAAGTATAAGTTCCGAACATCTTGTGTGTCAGTGGCGCGACAGAGATAGCAAATGTTACCTGTGGTGGGGACAACTTGACAATGTCATCTGGAGACCGGAGTTCAAGTCCTGCCAACCCCGCTCTCCGAGGAATCCTGATTTCACTTTTTGAAACAATGAAATTGAATGTAACGTAAAGTCTAAACTGTGACCGATTCATAGTCAGCGTCATGTGGCGCAAGTGAATGAGCTGTTGGTCAGTGAGGTGAAATCCAAGAAGAAAAGGTCTCCCCTGGTGCAGAGGTGAGCTGGGCCTACCGTGTCTCACATCAGGTGTCGCTTGAGGTCGCTGCGAGTCCCGAACCAACAGTCTCTGAACATCTAATGGTCGGCTCGCACAGCAGCAAAAAACTTTGATGACATGAGGTGTTTTGGCGTCGGCCTGAAGCAATGATTGTTCCAACCCTTGCCTGTCTTCCACGACCCTTCAACACCAGAGCAAAACACACCTGCTTCCCTTTGTCTCCTCCCATTTAAGTTTTCCCTCCATTGCAATCACCTGACTGTAGCTCCGCCCACAGCCAATTACTCCCCACCAATCGCAGCCCGCCCTTCTTACCTCTGTGACTTGTTGTGATGCGCATCAGACAGTGACCCCTCCCCCCACTTTCAGGGCTCATAGTACAAGTGCTTATGGCCAGGGCAGAGGAAAGATGGTGAGGAACAGGGGTGCAAACTGTGTTCCTTTTTTGTTCATTTGTTACCTCAAGGCAGAAACTGAGGGAGGGCACCAGGCACATTTTTACTTATTTAATATTTCTCCTTGGAGGGCGACCAGTGCCCACCAGAAGGTGGCGCTCTCTAGGAGACCCGTCTGCATGGCCTACGCCTTAAGCCTTTAGAGAGCTGTTGTTAAGTAGCCTGCTTCTACTCTGCTAATATTTACTTTTGGAATGCACGTTTAAATTCGTCAATGCTAGACGTGTACTTAGAATGTAAATAAGCTGCTTGGGTGCAGAAAGATCAGATCAATATAGAGCTTTTTATGAAAGATATTCTGGACTAAGCACCGTGTCCATAAACAGTCTAGTAATACCAACTTGTGCTCAATAAAGTGCACTATTTAGGCTACAACCATTTTATGGAGTGGTCTGAAATGTACAGATGTGTACAAATCTGGATGCCTATATGGAACATTCATTTTTACCCATGGTGCATTGCAAAATAACTATGGAACAACTCCTGGTATATTATTTTCAGGGGTGACCTGATTTGATATTGCAAAGCAATATTGTATCAGTTGTTGAGGTTTGGGTTCAGAATCCCATGTTGCTATGAAGAGGAGGAGTGGACATGTGGAACTAGTTTCATATCCCTAAAGGTTTGTGAAGACAGTCGACCACACAGGAAACAGACGTAGAGAGATTGTGTACAAAAGAAAGGGATTTTTAATCTGAACTTCTGTATCAAAAAATAGCCATTATCAACCCTCCCACTCCGCTCGGCCAATCAGCACCCCCCCAGCAGAAGGCATGACACGCCCTCACCCCTCCACACGCGGGGGGTCCACACAACACACAGACGGGGGAGAGGGCTTAAAATATAACCCACAGGTGGATTTGCATCACAATGAGTTCATTCCAACGGTACGACACACAGACTCGCGACGAGGTGTTGACATTCAGACGCTCCCTCCACCCTCAGCATCCGTTCCTCCGCTCCACTGATTCAGTGTTTCCCCGGCTTTAAAGGACACGTGAAAATGCCAGAAAAACGCAAAGATATACACAGTTGCGGAACGATAAAACAAACATACTGGAAAAGTCTGAAGTACGCAAAATATTGAGCCATTGAGTCATTGTAGGGGGGGGGGGGGGGGGGGGGGAGTAAGTAAATAAATAAATAAATAGCCACAGGGTGTGGAATGTCTACATGTGTACAAATAAATTAAATGCAAATGGGAGGGATATATATATATATATATATATATATATATATATATATATATATATATATATATATATATATATATATATATATATATATATATATACACACACACACACACATACACACACACAAAAAAGAAAAGAAAAATCACTCTGTACATTAAAAATAAAAATACATAACCAAGTCTATCGATATTGCATTGATTGTGCACCTCCCAGCCCCGGCCCGAGAGACCATGGGGGAGGGAAGATCGGGAGGGAGGGAAGGAGGGAGGGAGAGAGAGGAAAGGGAGGAGAATGTGTGTCAAGCAGCAAGTTAAAAGAGAAAAGAGAGCACGGTTTGTTGACATTCAGAAGAGACTAGATCCAGTTGCCACATGTTGAGAACGTGGCATGAGAGAGCAGCAGGTTGTAAGACAGAGAGAGATAGAGACAGAGAGAGAGAGAGAGAGAGATAGATAGAGATAGAGCCAGAGAGAGAGAGAGTTAGATAGATAGAAATAGAGACAGAGAGAGAGAGGGAGGGCGAGATAGAGAGCAGCAGGTTCTAAGACAGAGAGAGATAGAGACAGAGAGAGAAGAGATTGAGAGAGCAGCAGTTTGTAAGACAGAGAGACAGAAAAGAGGGATCAGGTTGTGTGTGAGAGAGAGAGAGAGAGAGAGAAAAGATAGAGTCAGAGAGAGCAGCAGGTTGTAAGACAGAGACAGTCAGAGATAGAGACAGAGAGAAAGAGGCCAAGTTGATTGTAATTTCAAGTAATTTCCACGGTCAGAAAGGGTCCCACACCTCTTCCTCCTCCTCAAATTCTACCGTTTCTTAGCCCCGCCCCGGCGGCTGCCCGACCAATAGGGATGAAGGGATGCAAGAAGAAAAAAAAAAAAAGTTTTCACCCCTCCTCCCACTGTGGTACGGGCAAGATGGCCGCCCGGCCGAGCAAAATCGCAAAAAAGGCACTCCAAATCAAAATTAAACATTTTGAACGATAATAATATTAATAATGATAATAAACAGTGTCCAAGCTCTATGAGAGCAGCTATGTTCGAACCAGGGATGGGGGTTGGGGAATCTCGCAGCCTGGTAACAAAAAAAGGATTTAATTTAAAATAAAAAGTATAAATAAACAGAACTGCACTGCTTTCTCCCCAAAATAAAAAAAAAAAAAACTTAAATGTTCATCAGGAAAATAAAAAAAGTTAACAGCATAAATAACAAAAAAAAAAGTAATAATTTAGAAACACTCCCTAAGAGAAACGAAGGGAAATAAGGAACACTTTTCTCTCCGGTTCAACAGAGTTCAACAGAAACACACAGTCGAGTCGGCTCAGGGGCCCCCCAAGACCAGGGCCCTCGGAGGTCCCCCAAAGACCAGGACTGACGGCCTCTAAGGGGGGCCCTCAGAGGCCCTCCAAAGACATGGGGGGGGGGGGGGGGGCTCAGAGGCTCTCGTTGCTGGAGCTGGTGCTGGAGGAACAGTCTTTGTCGAGGGTCCTGAGGCAGATGTCCACAGGGCCGGAGGGCCCGATGGGGGCCTCGGGGGAAGGGGCGGGGGCCCGCATCCAGGGGTGGTCGCAGATCTGCTCCAGGGTGGGCCGGTCCGAGGGTCTCAGGGCCAGACACCACTTGATGAGCTGCTGGCAGTCTGAGGAGGAGCGAGGGGGTCTAAAGTTAGCCATCATCATCATCATCATCATCATCATCATCATCATCAGCCTAGTAGATATGGATGAGGTCTTAAAGCACAATCTAACCACACCTGTAACCACGGGTAACCAGGGCAGCCAATGGCAGGGGTTTAAGGTTATACTGGTTATACTGAACTTTAGATTTCAATTGATTTCTGGTTAAAGTGTTACTCTATTATTATAAAAACCCTTATCCAGCAAGGTAACTCTATAAAGAACAAGCCTTGTGAGCGGGTGAGTGTGTGAGTGAGTGAGTGAGTGAGTGAACCAATGAGCGTGTGAATGACCGAGTGAGTGAGGGTCGTACCGGCCGACAGCCTCCGCCTGAAGCACAGCTTGCCCCTCAGGATCTCGTCATCCTGCTCGAAGGGGATGTCCCCGCACACCATGTCGAACAGCAGCACGCCTAGCGACCACACCGTTGCCGAGCGACCGTGGTATCTATGGAAGCGCACCCACTCGGGGGGGCTGTAGACTCGGGTGCCTGTGGGGGAAGAGGAGGTACGGGGGTGAGAAGGTACTGGGGGTGAGGAGGCAGGCCTACCATGAATTAAACAAATGAATGCTTGAGTTTAGGTAAATAAACAAACGAATGCTTGAGTTTAGGTTAATAAAAACGTGAATGGTTGAGGTAAGGTTAATAAAAACATGAAAGCTTGAGTTTAGGTTTGTAAAAACAATAAATGCTTGAGATTAGGTTAATAAAAACAATGTGTAGCCTTGTGTTGCTTTCAGAGATTTACAAGTTTTAAGTTGCCTTCTGACTTCGGTCTGAAAGCAAGGCATTGTGGGGATCGGGGGAATAGTGATTGTTTGTGCAGGGCAGGAAAACAGCGCACATTAAACGGGTTTAAAATGTCAACGTCTCCGCCGCATAAGAGCTTTCTGTTCTCGCAGGGGCCTACGGGGACCGAGTAAACTAGCTGACCTGCGCAGGCTCCTCCCTTCCTCTCCCTCTTCTCTCTCCCCTCCCCCTCCTCCTCCCTGGAAGGAGGAGTAGCTCGGATACCAAACACACACACAAAAAAAAGTGCAACGTGAGCGCGCGTCACATGACCACCAGCCGTCTCGGGTTTCACAACAAACAGATGTTACGTGGCGGCACGTGACCCCGAGGAGGGCCGCCAACACCAACACCGTCGTGAGCGCGTGACTCACGAAAGCGAAAGATCAAAGTCACCGGAAAGGACAATAAACAGTCCACGCGCTCGGAGGAAAGGAAAAAAGATAGTTCCGCCCGGAGCGGAGTCACATCCGTGTTAAAATGCGTCACGGGGTAAAAAATGACGCAGAAAGATGATAAAAATTATAATAAAAGGAGGCCAATCAGCGAGCATTAATAAAAGATAAAGACTGGAGACCCTCGACCACAACGCCACCATTGTCCGCGCGCGCCCGCCCCCCGGCGCGCGTCTCATTACAGTGGAAAGGGTAACCGGGGACATGCAACCGAATCACAACCCACACGCCTCCGCGCAATGGAAAATACACGCACACTCCATGTAATAATAAACCATCAAATCTGATATAACCATATATCGTTAACATTTATGTTGCATTGACATCGTTAAACACATTTTGTATGACTAAGCTTCAACTCGTTCAGAAAATATATATTTTATAAGCCACACATGCCCGGTTAATGACCGTCTGCTGACCACCAGAAACCACCGCGTCGGGGATCAATACAGTGCGTCGTAACCCGGTGTGCGTGACCGCGGGGGCGGCGACGTACCGTCAAAGTCGGTGTACACCGTGTCCTTGAGCAGCGCGCCCGAGCCGAAGTCGATGAGCTTGAGCTCCCCGGTGCGCAGATCCACCAGCAGGTTCTCGTCCTTGATGTCGCGGTGCACCACCCCGCAGCCGTAGCAGTGGCGCACCGCCTCCAGCACCTGGCGGAAGAAGCCCCGGGCGGTGTCCTCGTCCAGGGCGCCCTTCTCCGTGATGAAGTCGAACAGGTCCTTGACCAGCTCGGGCCGCTCCATCACCAGCAGCCAGCCGTCCGCCCGCTCGTAGTAGTCCAGGAGCTTGATGACCCCGCGGAACGACGAGCTGCTGACCTTCTTCAGGAGCAGGATCTCCAGAGGCACCAGGCTGCCATTCTGAGGGGGGAACGGATCCGAATTAAATAAGGTTTAGATGTAAAGGTCGTGTGTTGGTTTGAATGTGGTCCACGTTTGAAGGGACTACGCTAGTGTTGCGATGTTTGGGTTGGTTTTCCCCGGGCGTGCGGGTCTTACCAGGGTTCCCCATTCTGTGACTCGGTCCTTCGCGACATGTTTCACCGCCACCTGGAATAACGGCAAAACGTCAATAAACAGTCAGCAATCTCAACACACACACACACGAAGCACACTTGCTTCAAAACACACACACACACACACGCACACACACACACACACACAAGCTTCATAACACACACAAACAAACACACGCTTACCGGGGCGCCGTCGGTGATCCTGCTCCCGGCGTACACGGTGCCGAAGCCGCCGCTGCCGAGCACGGAGCCGACCTGGTAGACCTTCTCGAAGGGCTCCTTCTCTGATTTAACTGCGAAAATAAACACCACCGTTAGAGATGTGCCTAACTGCATCCCAAACACACACGTTGTGTGTGTCCGGACGTTTGTTATATAGGTCCGGTTATTCCCCTGGAGAAGCCCCAATGTTATGGCCCCAGATGCGGGCTCCACACACGGCGGAAGACGCACCTGGTATCTGTATCTTCACCGGTAAATGATCCATACTGGAGGGGTTGCAGATGTGTGAAAACGATCCAAACTTTGACCGCAACATATTCACTCACACCCGAGTGTATTCCGTGTGTTTCAGGATCAATAGAAGACCAATGAAGAAGCAGTGATGAAGAATAATTGTTTATTATTATGGGTCTCTTAGTGCAATGCGCCAGTGCGCCAGTGCGCCGCGCCCGTCCGTCCGTCCGTCACCGCCGCCGCGTCACGACGGCTGGAGTAGTCGTCCAGATTCCCCAAGAAAAAACGTCACAAAATAAGGCGCAAACGACGTCTCGATGCGTGCGCTTTGTGTCCCGGTATGTCCAGTGAACTCGTGTGAAAACACGCCGTCTGAAGGTTAGCCTCAGCGGCCTCAGTGTGTTGCGTGTGGAGCGCCTCTCTGCGGGGTGTTGTTGTCCTGAAGAGTCGAGGCGGTCTGATCATTTGGCGCGGCGTCCCCACGCCAGTATTTTGACGCGCAAGAGTGAAGGATGCGATCACTCCGCCAACGGATACTAGTCGATGTTTCGGCGGAGTTGCTGCGTAAAAACGACATCTGTGCCAAATATTTTTACTTAGTTTTAGCCAATACATCTATTCACCATCAATGTTTAATTTTGATTCATCCGTTTTGGTCATAAAGGGGGTTTCATGTTGGCACTATTTTCTCATAGTATGAGACGCCCAAGAATCCCTTGTCTGGGAGCGTTTCACGGCGTTCACTACGGACCTGTGGCTGGCGACCAATCAAATCGCTTATATAAATACCATGTTGTTGATTTGGACCAATCGGGAACGAGTTATTGTCACAAAAAGGCCATTTAAAGCGCACGTGGCGGTAAGTCTGAGAACTATTATTAATATTTTTCCCTCCTTTTCTGCAGTGTGCACGAGGACGGCCGGGTGGGTCGTGATGATTTGGTTTCGAATCGGATCAGACTTCGTGTAAACGAAATTATTTAAATAAATTTAAATATTTTTGGACGTCAAATTTTAAAGATTTGTCATCACACACAATTCAGAACGCTAACACACAAACCCAGATCTCTGAATGCCATTTTTATTCTTTCCAAATTAAAACATTAAGTCACAATGCGAACATGCGATTATTATTATAACTTGATTATTCACAAAATGAGTCATTACATTATCAATTTGACATCCTTTCTTAATTAAGCCTAGTTACCCACCACAGTAAACTGTGACTCATGCAACATCAATGACTAATGTGTAAATATCCCAAGTATATGAATGGTATTACAACAACAACAGAATGCATTGTTGATTTTTTTTTTGTTGTTGTGTCACCTGACGGCGTGTGTGTAACTTTATGTATGAGTGCTTTCCAAGTTATTTTCCCTTCAGTGCACTTTCACACAATCACACCATCTAACCTTGGCTCTTTTCCCTACGTGTTTATCTCCTGCCTGCCTGGATAGCCCTTTGCGTGTGTGTTTGCGTGTTGTGTGTGTGTGTGTGTGTGTGTGTGTGTGTGTGTGTGTGTGTGTGTGTGTGTGTGTGTGTGTGTGTGTCTGTGCATGTATGCATGTGTGTGTTTGCGTGCGTGTGTGCATTAGGTGTATGTGCCTTGTATTGTGTTCAGGTCAGGCTACTGTTGTAATTCTGACACCAACTAAATCTCCCACACTCCTCTGCTCTGATCCAGACCTTGATACAGTCTCTGCTCCACAGACATAGATGTATTCACGATACAATATATCATACTTTTCAGAATTGTTTTGAGGTTAAAAATGCCGCTATTACATATAAGGTTCCACTTTCTCCTATCTGATATAGGAAAAAGCTTCAAATATTTATGACATGCACGCTAAGAAAAGGTATACACAGCAGTTTTTTTTTTAGATAACTGATTGACATGAATTATTATTGTTGATTGCATTAGCATTATTATAAACAGATGATTTGACTCGACCAAATTTTCCACGAAATCAATGTTTACATTCCTACTTCATATACACATTGCTTTCGTGGAATATACAAACAATTGTGTTTGGATGTGTGTGTGTGTGTGTGTGTGTGTGTGTTTGAGTGTGCCTTTATGCATATGAATATGTGTGTGTGCGTGTGCGAGCGTGCAAATGTGTATATGTATGTGTGTGTTTGCATGTGTGTGCGTGTGTGAACATGCCTATATGTATGTGTTTGTGTGTGCGTGCGTGTGAGCATGCCTATATGTACATGTATGTGTGTGCATGTGCGAGCATATGTGTGTTTAATCGCTCGGTATCGTTGTTTACCTAGTGACCTCGACTGTGCGTGAGTTTCCCGAAGTTCTGTGGAAACCTATCTGTAGAGTTATGTAAATGCCCATTGTAAGATAGGATATAGTCTGTTATCTCATCTCTATGCTAACGACGGGCTCTTGTTCTACCGAAGTGGAATAATGGGGCAGTGTGTGTAGGATGTACAGGAAACCAGTCGGTTTGCATATACTCGTGGCAGGACTTTGTTGTTGTTGTGTTTTTTGATTGAGTTATTGCGGATCTAAAAGTTGTTTTGGATTGGACAACAGCACACCAGGAAGTTAGATGCACAGACAGACAGACAGACAGACAGACAGACAAGTCAGAAAGTGAGTCAGACAGACACACAGACACACAGACACACAGACACACAGTATGCAGTTAGTCAGACAGACAGACAGACAGACAGACAAGTCAGAAAGTGAGTCAGACAGACAGACAGATAGACACACAGTCAGACAGACAGACAGACAGACAGACAGACAAGTCAGAAAGTGAGTCAGACAGACAGACAGACAGACAGACAGACAGACAGACAGACAGACAGACATACCGACAAACAGACACACAGACAAACAGAAAGACAGTAAGTCATTTATTCAGATAGACAGGCCAGCCAGCGATGGAAAAAAAGGTTTGTGCGAGTTGTCTTCTCACTGTCTTTATGTCTCTTTCTACATTTCTTCTTTCTTTCCTCCTTTCTGTCTCCCTCTGTCTCTAATTACCGCTGTCGGAGCCTGTCAGCGGTAGTTTTGATAAGGGTCCGGCCAGGTCTGTAATTTGATGGTTTTTGGGGAACATGAAACCAGACGCACCGCTGGCTGTGCGGCCACATCACAGCCGGGGGGTCAGCGGAGGTATTTTTATCCGCAACGCGCTATGCGAGTGGCGGCCACATAATCTCTGGAAGCCTTCCATTTAAGTCAGGCCAGCTGGGTTAAGCTTTCGCTCAGCGGCCGCGGACTGATGGCTGTCGGGCAGGGGAGGGCCAGCGCAGAACGCCCCAGCGCGGGCGCGGCTCGCACGGACTGGGGTTCTCGACATTGGGATTCTATTTATTTGTTCATTCCTTTCGTAATAATAATAGTAGCAGTAGCGGGCCAGTGTTGGTTTGTCCCTCAAAGAAGTAGGGCTCTGATGTTGTTCAATAAAGCCTATACAACGTACACACACTAACACACACACACACACGCACACACACACACACACACACATGCCCTATGCGCAGACTGGGGTTCTCAACTGCCTCATTCGTTTTTAAATAATTTCATCATATGATCATAACATTGATAGATAAAGGCACGGATGGATGGATGGATGGATGGATGGATGGATGGATGGATGGATGGATGGATGGATGGATGGATGGATGGATGGATGGATGGATGGATGGATGGATGGATGGATGGATGGATGGATGGATAGATAGATAGATAGATAGATAGATAGATAGATCAGGAGTATTAACAGCATGGCATAAAATAGTGCAGTCAAATATGAATATAGAATAGCATTGGATAGCATACAGTATTAATATAGCACTGTATATTATGCATAGCATTTCCTAGAATACTATAGCATAGCCATGTTTAGTTTGGTAAAATATAGTATAGTATAGTATTGTATAGTAACGAATAGTATAGTATAGTGGTATATATAGTATCCCCCCTCCATCCTCCCGTTGCCATTGGAAACCAAAAGCCAGCTCAGAGCCTCCGAGTGCATCCGTGCAAGAGAGTGGAGGGGGAGAGAACTGTCCGTACGTCCGTTTGTACCGCCGTCCGTATGACCAGGGACAGTCGAAGATTAGCGTCTGGCCTGAGAGTTACGCAACACCAGGTAGCCTTGCTAGCCATGCGCTAACCGCTAATCTATCAGACAGGTTGCATAAGAGATCATTAGCTTCTGTGACACCGGTTCCCAGATTCATAATCCTGATGTCTTTGCACTTGAAACATTACAAATAATGGGATTAAACATTCCATCGTGAAGAACAGATCGTACTAGCAGGTTATAAGCAGGATATAAGCTGATAAGTAGTTAATCGAAACCATTAAAAACGTGTGGCCAGACGAATGATCTGTTTATCATTGATTGTTGGTTTGTGGTAAACAGAAACAATCTTGAACTTGGAACAAAAGTGAAAAAGGTAAACAAGGAAAGTATGAATACGGTTAAAAGATAATCAACTCTGACAACTGTACACTGTATACTGTACACAACGATACTGTAGTATGTGCTGAACTCTACTGAACTGTTATAGAGTACACAATCCTTCATGAGACTATACTAAACCACACTTTACTCTCCTCTACTATAATACACTACACCAGTGGATCTCAACTGGTCTGGCCTCTGGGTTGAGACCCCCTTTTATGAAACCAAACCAAGCATTTTTTTTCCTCAAAACTGGGCGAGTAAACACACATACACAATGTCATCATGACCTATTTTAAACATAAATAAACAAATATTTTAATCCCTTCATTGAAATCTGAAAAAATATATATGCGACCACACACTCGACCCATTCCGAACAATTCCGCGACCCTCTTTTGGTTCGCGACCCACCAGTTGAGAAACACTGCACTATACTATATTATACGATATTATACTTTACCAGACTGTACCATAATAGATGACTACTATACTACCCACTGTGCCGTCCTGTACTGTACTGTACTGGGCTGGACTGTGTGGGTGTGGTAGGGAGGACAGCCGGGGGGGACGGGGTTAAGATAAGAGGAGATGACGAGGTAATCCTGGCGTTTAAGACACTTCCCCCCAGGTCCTGGGCCAGGTTTTCACCTGTTCCTCTCCTGACCTCAATACAACCACCGCACCGGAACGACAGCACACTCCGCCTTTCATTAGCAAATGATCCCTAAAGCTCCCTGTCACACACACGAACGCTCACACACACACAGACACACACACACACACACACACACACACACACACACCAGAACGCTCACATACACACATCACAACACACACACACACTCCGTCTCTATCTTGACCTGTATCCCATTCTGTAGCCATAACTATCCACTTAAACCGCGCGGTAACCTGGATCTTAATTCAACTACTTAACCAACTCTCTCCCTCACTCTGTGGTTGTGAATGACTGATTGAGTGAGGGTGTGTGTATGTGTGAGTGCGTGTGAGTGGGTGATGGTGAATGCGTGTATGTGTGTATATATGTGTGTATGTATTTATCTGTGTGTATGAGCGTATATATATATATATATATGTGTGTATATATATGTATACATGTATTAAAGAGTGTAAGTGAATAAGTGAGTGCGCGAGGGAGGTGTGTGTGCATGTGTGTGTGGCTGCATGTGTGTGTACATGTGTGCATGTGTGTGTGTGTGTGACGTACACACATGGCCAGGAACAGAACTTGCCAAGGGCGTCCATCAGACTTCATGCCGCTGAATGCCCTCTGATCACGAGCACACGTTTAGATCACATCTCTCTTCTCTGTCCCTCTAGATTGTCCTTGCTGGATGCTCTCCCACTGGGTCTTGTTGCGGCAGTGAAGTCAAAGCAGTACCACCAGTTCACAAATTCATGGGGAGTTTCTTCCGGCTCTTCCTGTTAAAGATTGGTCTCTTCTGTACTGTATGTAACCCGGTGGAAAGTGGTTCTGTTCCATAATATATCCTGATAAATGTTGCAATAATTTAACAAACTTAACAATATGACATATGTCCTAAACATTTTAGGGAGTTAACCGTAATGAGTCGTTCACAATGGCTAAATTGTTGTTTTAACCCATTTGTACCGGCTGCTGCGCGGCGCAACGTTGTATCTACTAGATACAATGTTGCGCCGCGCAGCAGCCGGTACAAATGGGTTAATAAAAAGTTTAGAGTAGGGCTAATGGCAATTCATGTTTTATTCAAGTTTGTGTGTTTTCTAAGCGAAAAACATGCTTTGATAATATATAACAACGTTTTTCATATGTAGGCCTCCAACAAACTGAACCCAATCGTTACAATGTAGTCTGTGTGCCTTTGTTGCTATCCCTAGCGTTAGCGTCGCGTTAGCATAGCCACAGTGTGATGATTTGTTTGGAGCTAATCCCTAGCCACGGCGCTAGTGTTGTCATAGGTGGAGGTGTGTTTTGAGCTTATCCATCGCTGTAGTGCCAGCCTAGCCACAGGAAAGTTGTAGCTAAGTAGCGCACTTCAGTGGAGAACCTGCTTGATCCTGTTATCGGCCATCTTGTCTTAAGAGGATCTGAAGACCAGATCTTTAAATCCTACAAACAAAAAGACAGGAAAGGCTGTGCCGATGGCAGCAGGAGAGATTTGATATCAAGGTGCCGGAAGGTTTCTACAATCCCCCAAATTTCTCTCTTCAGAGCTTAAAATATTTGTAAAATCAGTTAAAAGGAAATTATCAAAATCTAATATCTAACAACTTTACACATTGTTAAAAAGAGCCAATTTCTTACATTTTCTACATAGTATCTTTAAATATGTTTTGATTTGATTGGTACAATAACACTAACCATATCGCGACACAGCTTGATGCTAGGCTGATGCTAATGCTAAGAAAAACTTCAGTGATATTGTTCCTCTGAAGAGACTAAACGTTTAGTGCTTCATAAACTCTGCATAACTTGGGGGCAGGACATGATAGAGTCTGGTGGCTGGGGGGTCAACTCCAAACCAGAGGATACTGGGCTCAAACCCGTATCTGCCGTCACATTTGAACAAGGGGTCCTGACCCCTACCTGAACTTTCACGGCTTGATGCTGAATTCACTCTCAATCACTCAAGTCACCTGGATTAAACACTCAAACGCCGAAGTAGTAAATTGTAAATAACCTATTATTGTATTGTTTGTAGAGAATTTCTTTAGGCTGTGTCTGTTGGGCTCAGTTCCATTGTGCTGGCGATCGGACACAATGCAGATATCCTGCCCACACCATTGGTCAGTCCGAGCGCTTTGGCCCGAGGTTCAAGCAATGTCATTGGTCGGGGGCTGTGATCGACATTATGCTGACGAGGTGTCTGTGTGGACCCTCACAGAATGCCTTGTCAGCAGTACACACACACACAAACCCATGCACACACACACACGCACACACAGTCACACACATGCACACACAAACCCAAACACATCCTCATAAACGCATGCATGTGCATACACACACATAATTACATCAATCCACATACGTACCGCCCCTGCCCCCCCCCCCGCACACACACACACACACACACACACACACACATAAAACTCCTCTCCCCCTCACAGCTCCTAGTCTATACACTAAAAGTGTTTCGCTCCAGTCTGATATTTATGACGAGGTTATGGCCTGTCCTCTGCTGAACACACAAACACACATAGGGTGACACACACACAAATCATAGTCATCAAGACACATAGGCAAATACAAAGTGAAACACACTGGTCTTCCATACGGAATAACACCCTACATTTTGACGTCTTTATCTCCTTAGATGCCACTAAATGGAACAAAAACACATGTACACACACAAGCATGACGAGCATGAACCGAGAGAGGCAAAAAAGCAGGGATAAAACAATTCCAAACGTCACCAAGACTAACGCCTTAATGAGGCCTAAACAGTATTCTAATATCATGTCAATAATTTCTCTTTGATATCGCCATGCAGCCACATCGAACCCAGCCAATCACGGGCCAGTAAAGGAAGACATGTGATCTCTCTTGGAGGAACCATACTGCAGCCCTCCCCAGTGAGAAGGGAGGGCTGAGGGTCAGGGGGTCCTTCGACGGATGATGGACAGGTTTGGGGGGGGTTGAACTATGGTCTTTAATCCATGTGGCCTTTCAGATGCTCTACGCACAACATGCAAATCAAGTCAGACTGGAGTTTGTTTGTGGACGTCGTAGCGCTCTTTCTTTCTCCCTCCGTCACTCCCCTTCGCTGTCGTTCTCTCATGACCCTCTATCCTTCGCTCTCTCTCTCCATCTCTCTCCCTCTCTAGTTTGTTTCTCTGTCCATCTCCTTCCTCCTCTCGTTCTCTCACTGCTTCCATCTCTCCCTCACTTCTCTCTTTCCTCCTTAGTCTCCCTCCCTCTCTCCTTCCTCCTGTTCGCTTTCCTGCTTCCTTCTCTCCCTCGCTCTCTTTCCTCCTCCATCTCCCTCCCCTCTTTTCTTCCCCCTCTCGTTCTCCCCCTGCTTCTGTTTCTCCCTCCCTTCCTCTCTCCTCCACCTTCTCCCTCCCTCTCTCGCATTCTCCTTCTCTTCCCCCTCTTCCCTCCTGCTTCACCGCTCCTTGTCTCCTTCTGTGCGTGAGAGAGGCAGAGGGATTATGGGTAATTACAAAAGACCCTCGCTGCGTGTCACGTTGAGCGGGAAGGCTCTCAGCTGAGGGGGGGGGGGGGGGGTTGGCATGGCAACAGCAAGAGGGGGGGGGGGGGGAGTCAATTATTTTTCTCCTTTTGAAGAACAGGAGGAATTCCCTCCTCAAAGGATCCCAGACACCTGTGAGGTGACCCCAGCGTCTCCTGCGGCATGCAAGCCCCTGCGAGCCCTCGACCATCCCCTGACCATAAAGAAACCGTCTTCTCTCCCGCCCCCTTTCCCCGTGTGGAAGAAGACAATTCTGAGACACTTTATTCCTCTTGTGCTTCTCAACGATACCGGGGGCATTTGAACAAGCACTTTAAAAACCGCAGAAGTTAAGGCTGTCTCTAGCGTTTCACCGAACGTCCCCTTGAATACGCAATGAGAAGCCATTTTTTTCTTCTTCTTCTTCTTCTTCTTCTTCCTCTTCTTCTTCTTCGGTGTGTTGCTTAAGGACTGGTGGTCAGACACGGTCGCCTACTATAGCGACACGGCCAACCGCAGACCCCCCCCCTGGGATGAAACAGAAGCCGTGTTCCTCTCTCCTTCCCCGTCACGTTGTCTTCCGTTCTCGTGGGCAAGCTTGTTATCGGAGTGGAAAGGATGTGAGTGCTAAGGGACTAGCTCGCGGCTACGTGTGAACGCTAAGTGATAGCAATTACGCAGGTGGCTCCCCCCCCCCCCCCTCCCCCCCGCCCAGTGCACACACCCCCAGTGTGCGCGTTGAACTGATTCATCTGAATATATCTTTACCAATGAGCCCTTTCACTATTCAGCATAAAGGGGATCTGACAGTTATGCAGGGCAGCCTTCCTCCACTATGAAGGAATGAAGGATAACGTTCCGGACAGAGGAGGGAAAAAAACGTTTTTGTTGGGAGTAATAATCCTGCACGATTAAATTCAAAATAAAACCTCTGAATTTAATAGAAAACACTGTTTTGCCGATTTGCATAATTTGGCCCAAACTGTATTTTTTTTAATATTGTGTTTAAATTGGAATAATAATGAATAAAGCTGGCTGTTTTTTTGTCAATGTGTGTGTCTGGGTTGATGAAGGGCAGTTTGAAACCGGGGCTGTTTTTCCAGCGATCTGCAAAACACCTCAAAGCTCCAAAACAGCCGATTGTTTTTTCCACTACACGCCACCGCTAATCTGAGTGATGAGCGAGGCACGCTGCAGTGGCGTGCCCCACAGCCGGCTTTTTAATTGGTTCGTCAACACAGTGAGACCCTGCCTCTGTTTGCCCAGGACCCACAGGCACACACACACGCACACACACGCGCACACACACACACACACACACACACAAACACGCGCACACACACACACACACTCACACTCATGCAAACACAAGCAAACCCGTTCACACTCCGACACAACGTCAAGTACAGACTCACACAAACACACACACACACAAACACACACACACCCGACACAACATCAAGCACACACTCCCTCTCACACCACCACACGAACGCACACAAACACACACACACACACAAACCTGCACACACCCCGACACAACGCCAAGCACACACAAACACACTCACTCAAACACAAACGTGGGGGGGGGGCGTCTCTGACCAGACGACAGGGGGAAGGCCTCCCTTTGGTCCTCCGCTGGGACGATTAGGGAACCCAGATTGCGGTTATCGCAAAGTTTCCACGAGGCGGAACACCTTGACTTCCAAGGCCTGTGTGTCCTCCAGCGAGCCTTCTGTTTGCGTAAACAGGCCTCACATTCCTGCATCCCAGTTTCCACTGAAAACACGCGCCGACAGGATGGGGGGGGGGGGGGGGGGGGGAGAAGGAACGGCAACAGCTGGAACACTGGAAAATAGGACAACCATGTCAGCCCCCCTTAACAAAGGTCAAAATATGTTCTAATGTTTCTTCATGGGGTTTGTCGTCCCAATAGTTAATGTTGAATGTATGAATTCACGTTTGTGTAAATGGATGAATATTTGTCTCCTCTAAAACGTTATAGTGTTTAACCCAACATGCATGTCGTTTCACGGTAATGGTAGTTCTACTTGTTCAATAGAAGATACATATGGGTAGAAGTGGGAGACGCAGAAACGTACAAGAAATTATTCAGCAAACCTTAAATTAAGGTTAACAGTAAAAGGGATTAGTAAATATGCTGAGTGCAATTCAAATGATCAGCTGTTCATACTCCGTTGTGTACCATTGTGTAACCAAATTAATAACCACTTTCACTCAACCATTAATAGTGGACTTCTACTTTCACCAAACTACTGTTTCGGCATTGTGCGTGATCATCTCCTGCCATTCATTATTTACTGTTTAGTCAGACACGTTTGTTAAGAGAACTGCAAGGCAGTACCTTCTGAAACTTACACTAAGGGATTAAGCATCTTAATCAGAAATGCCGACAGGTTAGGCTGCAGACTTTGGGCATCGATCAGAACCTTCGGAAGGCTCGGAAGGTACGCGACCCTGGAACCAATGAGTGAGAGAGAATGGTACATAGTTTTAGTTCTGATACTTACTCAACTTCTTTCACTTGTATAGAACATTAAAAGGGCAATTTTACAATACTTTTACTTTACTTTAGGGTTTGTTACTTTTAATTTAGAATAGGATTCAAGTGAAAGTAAAGTATTTTAATTAAAGTATTTTAAAAACAGATGGATGGTATCCATTGTGGTTGTATTTCTGTTTCCGAGGCCCGGGCAGTGTGTTCAGTCACTGGGGGTCACAGGTCGAGAGGCGAGAGGGAGAGTTTCCACTGTTTACCTAGCCAAGGTCAGAAGCCACCGCCAGAGTATCTGATAACTTCTTCTGTTCTTTTTCCGCTGGGAAGAGCAGCACATGTGATCCGGGCCGGAGCGCTCATCACACAGTATACTTTGGGGCGGCATGTGGTTCAGGAGGTAGAGCGGGTTGGCTAGTAACGGAAAGGTCGCTTGTTCGATCGCCGGCCCCTCCTAGCGTAAGAGTGTCTTGTTATCCCCGAGCAGGACACCTCACCCTAACTGCTCCGGACTAGCTGTCTGTCGCCTTGCACGGTTGACACCGCCGTCGGTGTGGGAATGTGTGCATGAATGGGTGAATGTCAGGCAATATTGTGAAGCGCTTTGAGTGGCCACTGGTTAGAAAAGCGCTATATTAATGCAGTCCATTTAGCATTTTGGAAATGTAGCTGTTCATTTTCACTTCATAAATTCATTCCAGAGTAACCCAACACATAGTTATCTATGAAGTCTGATCTATTGGCTGCTTGGTAATGTATTAACACACAGCCTGACCAGTGTTTCAGCTGACTCCAGGCTGA
>NC_136951.1:15172410-15182410 GCF_949987615.1 Pollachius pollachius
ACACACACACACACACACACACACACAGTCACAAACACACACACACACTCACAAACACACACACACACGTGCATGGGACAACACGTGCGGTGCGTCAGGAACAACTATGACAGGGTGTGAAACCTAAACACAGACACACACACACTCATTGACACTCCAGAAACATGCACTCACACACATGCACACACACACACACACACGGACACACACACACACACGGACGCACACACCAGTCCTCGTTGACGTAGACCGCCAGCGATCTTGAACCTGAACTGGCGTGACGCAAGTCTCTAAAGAAACTATTTACAAGCTACTGCTGCTTGTTCAAAAGAATAAGTGAACACATTTTGAGGTTTTCTTTTAGCCAATACCATTAAGACAATGAATACGTTTTGGATTTAGATAGCTGTCTCTTTATTCGCTGATCTCCTGTGTGGGTAACTCCAGGTATGAACTATCCGACTTATACGGTACTCCTTGTAAATACTGTAGCTTAAGGGGCTTCTCTTACCATTGCTTGTTCAGTCGTAACTTTTCTTTACGTCATACTACAAACCACAAGTGCCTTTAAGGACTGGACGTCCCTAGATTTCCTCTAGTTAAACCCAGGAAGGTTTTTGTATTTGGCCCTGAAACCGTAATTTGGGATTTCGGCGCTTACTAACCGAAGAGCCACATCAAATACAACTCCAAGAACATTGGTATCTTTATTATCATCAAGAGTGGTACAACAGAAATGACCGGTTCAAACCTGTTTTTGTGAATAGCTATCCTTTTATTTGTAAACTTGGAACACAAGCTTTTATTATCGTAGATTGGACGATTGTAACCACATTGTGACCACCAGGATGGCCCTATACTGGGAACCCACCCCGAACTCCAAATTGAACGACAGGTCGTTTCTCAATATGACCCAAACTGACCTGTATTAGCTGCTCCATCCCCGAACCGACTGGTCGACCGAAACAGCAAAACCTCGCGTACATCAAGTATCTGTTTGCCAAAACAAAATGACATAAGCTTTGTTATCAGTGGAAAATGTGACATCTGAGATAGTTTCGCCATTAAAATGCTTTTTTTTTTCTTCTTTTTTAATAACCTTTTTTGCGAGTAAACGTAAATGGTGTTTGCTTTTTTAGTTAATGCAAGGTTTTCTATCATTGCTTTGGTGGTTGGGATGCTGCTTTCAATCGAAAATCATCCGTTACATAAAATAAAACTCAACATAACAGCTAAGATGACGACTAAGGCAACGATTCAAACGAAACACATTGTAATGCAAAACAGTCGGTGTGAGCGACTGGAGACCAGCAAACACCCATATGCTGGTATCGACAAACGACCTGTTCTGACATCAGGGATGGAGAATGGGGCTGCTGGTCTACCATCTGCCAACAGACTGGGTAACAGAGGAGTGGGTTGAGGCTTTTAAAAAATGTTTAAAAACACAGCTCTACTTTCTAAGCACCTGTACAGGTTTTATAAGACCCGAGGTGTATTTTCCTCGGTTCAATCGGAAATCCACGTTTTTAATCACAGAAGATCATCAGTTACATTAAATAATAGTTCATATAACAGCTCAGAGGACGACCATGACAATGATTCAAATGAAACACATTTTGATGCAAAAACGGGTTTTGCAGGTTTTCCAGGAAAGGGTTTTAAAAAACTTTTAAAAAGGCACCTGTACTATTCTAAGTAACTGTACAGCTTTCATAAGCCCTGAAGTGTGTTTGTCCCTGTGCTTACTTTCCTTTATCGAGTTCTTGCGTGCATAGACCTACCACTCTGCTATTGTTTTGCTGCGCTCGGTTAAGCATTGTTTAATAAGGTGCTTCATAGATAAAGATCGACTTACTTAGTGACTGAGAACAGGGAGGAACGTTATGGATGATCACCCTTTAAACTGTACCAGCCAACCGTTCCTTGGACTGGTGATTAATACAATTCACTGGAATGAATACAGGACACACGCGGAAATCACATTACGATTTTAACGGATGAAATTACAGCTGCAGAATGCATGAGCAACGACGATGACGATGATGATCATGAGATTAATGAAATGAATAAAATGCTGTAGCGCCATTTGCATCTCAATGCAAACGCTGTTTGGTTTTGTTTAATTACTTTTCCCCATTGGATTCTTCTTTCAGCCATTGCTGATCTGCATACAGCAACAGGCCTCCCCGAGAACGACATGATTAGTTATATATCAAGCCATAGGAAAGTGAACAGGTCCCATCCGACAAAATAGACCGGATGGGAAGCTGTAGAAATGAAGAGCTTGACTCCCGGAGGAGCAAAGTGAAGAAGAAAAGGAACATGTATTTCAACGAGAGTTTGATTCAAGGATTTCAATGTCAAGCGTCACGAAACGTTGAATGAAGAAGAGGACGATGATAATGAACACATTGCTTCGTTTCTCTGAAGTCTATCAAGATGGAGGCTCAGGATCGCACCCAGTGTTTGCTCTTCTGAATCGCTCTTCTCTCCCAGATGAAGTGGATAATGATCCAGGCCTCAAAGCAGAACCACAGCTCCATCAAGGCCAGCCCCCCTACATCTGCCTGCACGCAGGCTACGTGTGTGTGTCAGACATCAAAAGACTGCCAACATTAAAGAACAGGTTCCAATATGTTAATAAACTCACTGGGAAAAAACTGATATGTGCACTTAGTGGAATGCTAGCAACATTAGCCTGTGTGTGTGCATGTGTGTGTGTCTGTGTGGGCATGGCTGTGTTCTTGTGTGTGTCTGAGTGTTTACCTAATCATCCTTTGCGAGCAGCTCTGCTGAAACAAAAGCCTGTAGGGATGTAGAAGTTATCTTAAGGAGGGTCTGTCGTTTCCAGGGATATCCGAGTTTGACGTAAGACAACCCACGGTCAACACAGCATTAATCTTCTGTAAAGGCCGCCACAGTGCTGATTTTAAAATACGTGAAGGATCCGCCACACTATTTGCTTAACAAATGCAATTTGGCAGGTATAATATGATAGGATCACCAAATGTTGTTAGAATGACAGCTACTGAGGGTGGCAACATAAACCGCGGTCTTTAACAACAATTGCTCTCAAAGCCTCTCCCTTTTCTTGTATTCATGCTATCCTAAGACAGAGCATGAGCAGAAGATGCTTGAGGCGGCAACCAACACTGCCTCTAATGGTTTGCTTGACAGTTAGCAAAGATTGCTAAAGGAGATAGCTAGCAGCATCCGTTAGTGCAGAGTGCTAGCACAGACAGCTTGCACAGACAGACCAATTGCCACTAGTTTTGACAGATAGCACAGAACACTGCAAACCACAAGCAAAGAATACTTAATCCGATCGCAAAGACTGGTAGCACAGATATGAAGGTATTATTGTAGCAAAAGTCTTTAGTATCTGTAACTGCAGATTTTGAATGCGTACACTAAAGTCACGGTAAATTTGAAGTCGTATATATTTATTTTGCATGTGTACTCTAAAGTCACAAATGTTTAACAGTACATTTGAAGTCGTAATAATTTTTTCTACCATTGTAAACACAAAATAGGGTCTACGAGTATGCAAGTCTGTGTTACAGTGAAGGTATTATTGTAGCAAAAGTCTTCAGCACCTGTAACTGCAGATTAAAATAAAATGATATAGAACGCTATGTTGATTGGTGGTCCCAGTGTAGTTTGAAAAATGCACCCCCTGCCGGTGACTTTTATTGGTTAGTGCTGCAATTTTGTCCCGCTCACGGACGCTCTGCCTCATACGGATACAAATCACTTTTGCTACACATGTACCACCTAGACGTGTTGCAAAACTACCTGCAAAAAAACCCACAGCTGAGACTTGCAGGAGCAGATTTGAGCAGTTGTAACGATGGACTTTTTCACAGATGTGCAACTTCTGATGCATTAGATCAAAATTTGGGTTTACGAATGCACACATTTTGGGCATGTTCTCAGATTATGAAACACGGTTGTGCAAATGTGTTTTGCACCAACTGCGCTGCAATGATTGTAGCAAAAGGATTTGTGCACCTGTAACACAGACCTGCATACTCATAGACCCTATTTGGTGTTTATAATGGTATAAATAATAAATATATTCGACTTCAAATTTACTGTGACTTTAGTGTACGCATTCAAAATTTGCAGTTACAGGTGCTTAAGACTTTTGCTACAATAATACCTTCATACACAGACCGCTAACTGCAAAAACGATACTACTAGCTCATTTAGCAGAGACCGCCAGTGCAGACCACCAAAGATGACAAGCACAGATATTAGCAAAGACCGCTAGCGCAAAGAGTTAGCAAAGACCTCTTGCACAACCATTACGTAAGACAGCCATCTGTGGCTGCCCTATCCCTAGTGGTAGTTTAGCGCACACTACTTCTAAAATGGCCGTTGTTGTATCGCACCTAAAGACGCTAAACCGCCAAAAAGCATGGAGTCGTGGAAGCTCTGTCTGGGGAGAGGTGGTGGTTGGTGCTAACAGAGCTCCAGGCTAGCAGTAGCTAGCCTCAAGCGCGGTGGAATGTAGCCCAGCCCACTTAAAGTTCTGTGGATTTGCATACAAGCGGGCTTTGAGGTGTGACAAGGTCACGCTCAGATTTACGGGAGTAGAACGGAGGAGATTTGACGGATCTAATTTGATGGCCTGGGAAGGAATGCAGCGTTATTGTCGGTGTTTCGCATATTTCAGTGAAGAAACTTGTCGAAACCCACACCTGTCACCCATGCACCCACGTACAATACACGAATCAACACATGCACATCAATGCCCGCACACACACCTAACCTGTTTGCTGCTTGCATCCCCCTTAAATGAAAACGTAAAACATATCTTTCATCCTCAGCCAAATACAATTGAAGGCCTTTTCTGTGTGTGTGTGTGTGTGTGTGTGTGTGTGTGTGTGTGTTCACTCCCACTCCCTCCATCTGTGTGCGCGTGTTTGTGTCTGTTTATTTTGCTCTCGGGTCGGTTTTGGTGTCTGCAGGTGTGTATTTGTGTTGTGGGTTTGTGAGTTTGTGTGTTATGTTGGACATGGTCAGCAGGGTGGTGGTTTTAACAGCCTGTTCCTGTCAAAAGCCATCCACTCAACAAATAAAAGCCCTCTGAGAAGAATAAAGAGAAACATATCTTCAGAGAGAGAGAGAGAAGAGAGAGAGAGAGGAGAAGGGCAAGAGACAAACGATGGGGAGAGCGAGACACAGAGAGATGATGAAAAAGGGAGAGAGGGAGAGAAAGAGACAGACAGAGAGGATGAAAGAGGGAGAGAGGTAGAGACCGAAAGAGAGACAGGAAGGAACGTCATTCCAATTTCAACGCAAACATCTCCATACATCTCATTCTGTCCCTGGAGGTTTAAATGTGTTTGCTTGTGGTCACTTAGTCCTCTGACAGGGCTAATCCGTGTTTGCGTTTGTTGCCCTGGGCGCTTCAGAGAAGTACTGTAGCCTTTTCACCCAATCACAAGTCCCCCCATCACAGGTTATGTCTACTTTCAAATAGGGCGGAGAGTTACTTAGAGTGTACAGTCAGTCACTTTCAACACAAATCCAAAATGTGACGGCTTTGCCTGCATACGCTGAAAGAAAGAAAAAGAGAGAGCGAGAGAGAGAGAGAGAGAGAGAGAAGGATGGAGAGAGAGATATGGAGAGAGAGAGAGAGAGAGAGAGAGAGAGAGAGAGAGAGAGAGAGAGAGAGACAGGGTGATAGAGAGGTGATGTAGAGAAAGACTACCAGTCTTTTCCCACACTTTTCCCCAAGCAGTGTTTCTGGAGAGAAACCAACCCTGAGTGAATCAGTAACAGAGCACGGGGCTCTAGGGGTCCGGATCACTCGCGCCTACTGTGGCGTTCTCACCCCGAAGCAAGACGTTCGTCCTCTGACCCGATGCAGCCTCCCGCAGAACAGAACGTACCGCAACAGAACAGGATCCAGCACAGAGTACTGTGTTACTGACAGACCTCTCGGGAATCATACTGTCACACTCTCTCTCTCTCTCTCTCTCTCTCTCTCTCTCCCCATGTTTTCTCTCTCTCTTTCCCATCGCTCTCTCTCTCTCTCCCCACGTTTTCTCTCTCTCTTTCCCATCTCTCTCTCTCTCTCTTTCCATCACCTCTCCATCACCATCTCTCTCTGTCCCTCTCTGTCCCTCTCTCTCTCTATCTTCCCCCTGTGTCTCTCTATCTCCCTTAATTCTCTTTGAGCCTGTTATCCACTAGCTTTGGCTGAGGTAACCCTGTACAACAGCGTGGTGCACCTCAGGGTTGAGCTCGGTCTCCTCAGGTACGTTTTGCTAAGGTGCAGGCCGGGGTTCGAGGATCTCGCACAGGGATCATTGTTAAAACTGGGGATTAGTTCTAGAACCACACAACAGGGAGTCGAACAAAGACCTAATGACGAAGCCTCCTGTAGCGGATTGAATCGTGGGTGTTGGTGTGTCTCCCACGTCTGTTTCCTACTCCTCGTTCAACCTCCCCCCCCCCCCCCCCCCCCCTGTAATCCCTCTCCATTGTGGCATATGTTCTAGAGTGGGATTAGAGAATTTCACTTAGTTAATTAAAGAGAGAGAGAGGCGGGGGAAGTGGGGGAGCGAGAGACCCCGACACATTGTTTATCAAATTAATTACTGACCTTACAGCAATTCAAGCATTACCCCCCCCCCCCCCGCCTCTATCCCCCCTCATCCCCCGATCCCCCTCTCCCCTGACCCTCCCCCCTCCCACTATCCCCCTCCCCCCTCCCTCCCCCCATGCCCCCTTCCCTCCCCCCCATAATCCCCCCTCCCCTTCATCCCCAGCCCCCCTCCCTTTCCAGGAATTCTCCATCATGATTGTCATGTCAACAGCTTTGTCTCGGAGATCCAGGAACCGTTGAAGTGTGTGTTTCTTTCCGCGAGTGGTTTGGGTAACGATTACAAAGTCGTTCACGTGTGGGGTTCAGGAACCGAACTACCAACACTAGCACGTTTGTCAGCAAACATGGGCCCGGGGTCGGAGGTCACCGTAACCCAGCCTTCTGATATTGTGGTGCACCGCAAGTTCATCAAGTAGCAGATTCAACAGAGGGTGGTGTGTGTGTGTGTGTGTGTGTGTGTGTGTGTGTCTGTTTGTGTGTGTGTGTCAAGCAGAAAACGTGATTCATACATCGGGGGTGGGGGGTAATAATGTCATCCTACCTATCTTTGTTGTGTACGGGGAATGGATTGACCTAACGATTGTTAGTGCTTGAATATCCTATAATATCCTAACTGTACCGACAGCCATATATTGTTTCTCTTTCTTCTGACAAAAATCGCTTTGGATAAAAGCGTCTGCTAAATGCCCTGAATGTAAATGTAAATGTAATAAGTAACCCCTCCCTCCCCTTACAGGGGTCAGGAGTTAAGCAGGGTTGCTAAGTAACACCTGTCAATCACTTAGCATCGTGGTGGGGTAGTGTAGCTAAGCGCTACACTGCCCTGCACTGGTGTGTTGCGTGTGGTGTTGGAAGATATTAACCAGACGGGCAGAACACACACAACTGTGCTAGCTGTGATAGCAGTCGCATTCATGCCGCCAGTTGTTAGCGTGTTCGTGTTAGCATTCCCTGTGTTAGCTTAACCCCGAAGTAGTTTGCGATCAGCACTTGGGAACGAAACCACTCAGCATTACATAACTGGTAACCAAAGCTAAAAGCTAACTGGTCTTGAAGCTACGAGCCAGAGCTAGCTGGAGTCCCAACACCCAGGGAATGTTTCTTCAGTCGACCCCTCCTAAAATAAATACTGTGTGTCGAGTGTCAGCCCGACCTGTTGGATGGGGAGGCTGTGTCCTGACTCAAATGTCAAGTTAAAAATCTAGTTTGTGTGCCAGAATCGGCAGCCGCTAGGCTAAGATGAGCTAAGGCGTGCTAAATGCGAAGTTATGCTGACAGGGGACAGTAAGCATTAGAAATCAGAGCGGGTTCATATTAAGAAACCTTTACTAGGTAATGACACCTTTATTTCTGTCTGTCCGTCTGTCCATCTAGGTATCTATCCCTCATCTATCTCTATCAGTTTATCTCATATATGCTCATTCTTAAAACATCATCTACAGGTTATTGGTGGATTACCATAAAATGCAAACACTGTTATAGAGAGCCGGTGTGATTTGGCCTTAGCTCTTGGTTGATTCAACATGGCTGCCAAAGTGCTACTGCTTGAGTTGAGTCGGTCTCAGGATATATTTTGGCGGGAAAACTGAGACTAATGGAAGCCAGACTCAACTGCTACTGGACTCATGTGGTCCCTGGTGGTGGTGGTGGTGGTGGTTGTGGTATGCATGTGCGTGTGTGTGTACGTGTGCGTGTGCGTGTGTGTGTGTGTGTGCGTGCATGCGTTAGTGTCTGTGTCTGTGTGGTTGTGTTTATGTGTGTGTGTTACATTTACTGTTTTCCACCAATCAGGGCTCTCCGGTGCCCCAACCAGCAACCTGATTCGACCAATCAGATCCCAGGCTGACCTCTACCCTGTAATAAAAGAGCAAGGGCCCTCTGCCTCTAAAATAGATCAAAGTTCCCTGGTCTCTCTCTGTTTTTTCACGGTGAAAAGCTGCATATTCCCGGCAGTAATTTTTCTGCTTTTTTCCCGTTTGAAAGCTTTCCTAATTTAGACGGATTTCACATCACTCCGCGACGCCTCCCAATACGTTGACATGTCTCTGAAGTCATATTTTTAGACACAGGCCGACATTTCACGGCGCTATAATTGTCGTCAAGCTGCATAATATCCCAGCAATGGGTCAAGTGAGGTTGCTGGTGCGATTCTCCGAGGCCTCTTGCCGCTGTTATTAACTCCCTGGTGGCTGCCCGGTTGTGCTAGAGCTGTCCTTACCATCTAAGACTGTGTGGGTGTATGGTATTTATGTGTGTTTATAAATATGTGTGTGTGTGTGTGTTTGTGTGTGCATTCGTGAGTTTGTATGTGTGTGTGTGTGTGTGTGTGTGTGTGTGTGTGTTGTAATATGTTCAAGTGAATCCGTATGCTCCTGACCAGATGACCTACATTAAGGTTACACTCAAATCAAAAGTGACAACCTCAATTACTGCTTACACACACACACACACACACACACACACACACACACACACACACACACACACACACACACACACACAACACACACACAGCATGGCTGTGATCCACTGAGCCAGAAGAGAAAGTACAGTAGATCCTTTTTGATTCAACGTACCGTGTGTCTGATAAAAGGTGTATGTGTTTAACTTTGTGTGATAGTGTATTTGTGTCTCCGTCTGTCTCCCCCCAGCCTCCCCACCCGGATAGATCACCAGACAGTACAGTGAGAAGGCGTTCTAACGCCGGGCTGAGAGTCTTTCCTCTGCTGTGTGTTGTTGTTATTTTTAGCCCGTTAGCTAAATGTGTCCTTCGGTTGACAGCATGTGGCAGCTACTCCACTGGCTGTCATCATAGCAACACATCCTGTGTTCCTCTCCAAGGCCGGCCCCTTGAAGTGGTGCGCTCCGTGTCGCTCTCTCTCTCTCTCTCTCTCTCTCTCTCTCTCTCTCTCTCTCTCTCTCCTTCCTCTCTGTCTCTCCCTCTGTCTCTGTCTCTGTCTCTCTCCCTCTCTCTCTGTCTCTGTCTCTGTCTCTCTCCCTCTGGCTCTTTGACTCTCTCTCTATCACGATGACTGTCGCTCTCTGTCCATCGCTCACATCAATTCAACTCAATTATATTCAAAAGCTTTATTGGCATGGAATATACTAATATACTCTCTCCGTTGCTATCCCCCTCGCTCTCTCTCTATTGTTCTCTCTTAGTTAAATCGCCTGGGAGGAGGAGGAGAGGTGGAGGAGGAGGGGAGGTGGAGGAGAGGAGAGATGAGGTCAAGGAGGAGGATAGGAGAAATGAGAGAGGTGGAGGAGGGGAGGAGGAGAGGAGAGAGGAGGGAGATGTCGAGGGGAAGTGGAGGAGAGGAGAGGTGGAGGAGAGGAAACATGAGAGAGGTAGAGGAGAGGAGAGATGGAGGAGTGCAT
>NC_136951.1:15187410-15192410 GCF_949987615.1 Pollachius pollachius
CATTCCTCATACCCTCATTCCCTGGCTGGGTGGGGCGCATGCGGATGCTTGTAATTAATTATCCTTCTTCCTGAGACACGCTAGCAGACAGTTTGATTTGCAGCCACTCCCGCTACTCAATCTGACAAGCTGTCGGCGGAGGGAGGGGGAGAACAGAGTGCAAAGAGAGGGCGAGAGAGGGTGAGAGAAGGTGAGAGAGGTGGAGAGAAGCTGAGAGAAGGTGAGAGAGGGGGAGAGAGGGTGAGAGAGAAAGAGAGAGGGCGAGAGAGGGTGAGATAAGGTGTGAGAGGTTGAGAGAGGGTGGTAGAAGGTGAGAGAGGAACAGAGAGGGTGTGAGAGGGTGAGAGAGGGCAAGGGAGGGTGAGAGAGGGTGAGAGAGGGTGAGGGAGGAAGAGAGAGGGTGAGAGAATGTAAGAGAGGAAGAGAGAGGGTGAGAGAGGGTGAGAGAAGGGGAGAGAGGGTGGGAGAGGTAGAGAGAGGGTGAGAGAGGGTGAGGGAGGGTGAGGGAGGGTGAGAGAGGGTGAGAGAGGGTGAGGGAGGAAGAGAGAGGGTGAGAGAATGTAAGAGAGGAAGAGAGAGGCTGAGAGAGGGTGAGAGAAGGGGAGAGAGGGTGGGAGAGGTAGAGAGAGGGTGAGAGAAGGTGAGGGAGGGTGAGGGAAGGTGAGAGAGGAAGAGAGGGGGTGAGAGAGTGTAAGGGGGGTGAGGGAGGGTGAGAGAAGGTGAGAGGGGTGAGGGAAGGTGAGAGAGTGAGAGAGGGGGAGAGAAGGTGAGAGAAGGCGAGAGAGACGAAGAGAGAGGGTGAGAGAGGAAGAGAAAATTATTTATGTTAAATCAGAGGAGAAACCGGAGGCGAAATTGTCAGGTTGAACCCTTGACCCAAGCGTTTGAAACGGCAAGTACAGTTTCCCGCCGCTGGGACGGTGAAGTCCAGGTGAAGACACACGTCATGTTCAGAGCGCGACGGATCATGTCGGCTCCGCCGTTGTTGTAATAAAATTCCCTATTTAGGTCCTAGAGACAGACAAGATCTATTTTTGTAACAATCAGCATAATTGTAATTGTTTTATTGTTTTTCCTGATTCTTAAGCACTTGAGAGTGAGACTGGTTTACAACCACCGCCTCCAGCGTCTGGATGCGGCGCGGGGTTCACAAGCAGTTCGGAATCCACTCGAGAGGAGGAGAGTGGTGCGCTCATGCAGAACGGACACTGTTACCCTCTGGAGCCCGCTGCAACTGCATTTTAATAAATTAGAAACGTCGTAATTCACCTAGCGCCAACATTGAGGTCATTTAGCAGGCGCTTCGGCGTCGGTTCATTCACACATTCAAACACCAACGTCGGAGTCAACCATGAAAGGCTACAGCCGGCTCGTCGGGAGCAGTCAGGGTCGCCTCGACCCTGACACCTCGACCCTCAGCTAGGAGGAGTCGGGGATCGAACCAGCAACCTTCCGGTTACCAGTCAACCAACCTTATTCTACCTCCTGAGCCACATGACGCCCGGAACCACTTTCATCAGGTCGGCGATCAGCATACCCCCACCGTAACACTGACCCTTAATCCTACAGAGAGAAGACGTAACTCCCTACCCCAAACGCCAACACTGCAAAGAAAACTCCCTAACCCCAACACTGCAGAGAGAACTCCCTAACCCCAACACTGCAGAGAGAACTCCCTAACCCCAACACTGCAGAGAGAACTCCCTAACCCCAACACTGCAGCGAGAACTCCCTAACCCCAACACTGCAGCGAGAACTCCCTAACCCCAACACTGCAGCGAGAACTCCCTAACCCCAACAATGCAGATAGAAGAGGGAACTCCCTAACCCCAACACCTACACTGCAGTGAGAACTCCCTAACCCCAACAATGCAGATAGAAGAGGGAACTCCCTAACCCCAACACCTACACTGCAGTGAGAACTCCCTAACCCCAACACCTACACTGCAGTGAGAACTCCCTAACCCCAACACCTACACTGCAGTGAGCGAAGAGAAGGGGGCGAGATGAGCCATGAACAGATCACCCCAATGCAACCTCTGCCTCTCCCTCGCCCCCCCTCCATGACATCCCCCCTACCCCTCTTAAACCTCTTAGCCTGCCGATCCCATGCAACTACTTATACACAGAACTGACTTCCACACGCACACACACACACACACACATGCACACACACACGCACGCACGCACGCACACGCACACACACACACACACACACACACAATGGCTCACTCACTTACACACACACAGCTTTGTTGATTTGGACCCTGTCCAAATCTCTATGTCATCAACAAAATCAACATAGACCTATCTAAGGCATGCAGTGAAGAAATGCCTGCCCAGACCTACCATAACACAGTAAGCTCCACCATACTCCCTATATCCTTCCATGGGCCAGACTCTGATTGTTTCGTTTGGGAACTGGAAACTGGATATCATCCCACACGGTGGAGCAAGGGACAGTGTGTGTGAACTCCGATCTGGGGTGACTGCAGAATAACAAACTTAGTCCAAGATTGGGTTCACACCAAAACATGGAATAAGAGATCATGTATTTACATTTTGGTTGCTGCTTACAATGAATGCTCTAGCTTGCAGGGAATTTTAGGACTTTAGAAAAACATGTTTCAAACAAATCTCCCAATTCAGATCTTGCCTAAAAAATCCCAAATGATTATTGCTTTTATTCTTCTACATTGTAGCCACATTTATTCACTAACTATGATCAATGTGTAAATGTCCTTGTTTCAAAGCCCTGCAAGACCACGCTGATACTGCCAGTTCATATTTCTTTATCTTGCTAAAGATCAGTCTAGCCTTGCTGCCATTGAAACCAACTTTCAAAACCCAAAACATAGACAGGCAGATCAGAATGGAGAGGATGGAGTTTCTGCTACCCTCGCACAGCTCTTCATTCAGTTCTTCATGAAGCCCTGGCTGCGGTCCAAGTCTTTGCATTTGAAGGTTGACCTGGAAGTCTCTAAGTGTAGGAATGCATCCCAGCAGTGCACTATACCCAGGGTAGCACCACCGCTTAAATGCTCAACTCTATAGGAGATCATTGGCATGCTTCAGAGAGAGCGATATCCACTTCAATTTCATGGGTTCAGCGACGAGAGAGAGAGAGAGAGAGAGATAGAGAGAGAGAGAGAGAGAGAGAGAGAGAGGAAGTCTTCTGTTGGAAGGATATCTGTTTTCCGTTACACATTTTGGATATTGCCTTGTCAAATTCTTCATGAAGAAATTCCATATGTGTTCTCCATGTCTTTGCTGTCATGTTCTTCTTCTTCTGGCTCTGGTTAGCTGGCTACACATCACATAGAAAGCAAGAAAACAGGAATTGCATTGCGGAGGAACAGGATAATGCTACGATTCATGACCGTCTCTTAGCCTCATTGGAGCGAGGGAATACTGGACTTCAGCACGGAACTGAAATGGGAATCTGTGATGATGTGTGATCAGGATGCTCTAAAGGGGGCCACTCGTTTCATGCATTGTCTACTATCGTAGTTACATGTTAATTTCTGTTTTTTTCCTTGCCATGCTGGCATGGAAAAAATTCCATCAATTAAATTCCATCTCAATAAAGCCGATAAAGCTTTATCGCATTAAAGACGGAGAGAGGGAGAAGGGGAGGGAGAGAAAAAGGAGAGCATCCCTTTGTGCAGGTCTGCAAGACAAGTGTCCACTCAACCACTCCCACTGCCAGACCAATAAATGCAAATGCATGTGTGAGGGCTCTATTGGATCTCCCATGCAAATGACCCAGCATGCACGCCCTTAACCTATACATGTCAGCGCAGCGTCTTAACCTAGACCTGTAGCCCTGAACCGCTTAGGCTAGCGGAGCCTTAGGGTGCTGCTTTAGCCTAGCGTCTTAGCATGGCATCCTAGCCCCAGCGCCTCAGCAAGGAACAATGTACCTCTTTAAGGGTGTGCATGCCGGGCAGCTTAGCAGGTCAGGACGGCCGGGTGCTACAGCAGCTGTATTTGCACTGTACGCCGCAGTGTGGTGTGTGTGTGTGTGTGTGTGTATGTGTGTGTGTGTGTGTGTGTGTGTGTGCGTGTCACTGGGTTTCTCTGCAGTGGGAGAGTCTCCATAAGAACAACAAAGCGTCCTGGTCGTATATCAAGCGTTTTCTCCTCTCTCTCCCTCATCCCTCATTCCTTCCTGGTGTGTCAGTCGCCGCTCACACTCTAAATACCGCTTGGAGTCTGTAGACACGGCCCACGCTAAATATAGAGCGGGGCAGCTAGACAGCGACAGCCTCCGACCCGCGTGCGTACGCGCGCGTGTGTGTGCGTGTGTGCGTGTGTGTGCGTGTGTGTGTGCGTGTGTGTGAATGCTCACACATTCCACGTCTGCATGTGGGTATTGAAATGCTTTTGTGTGAATCTGCAGGAGAATATGTGGTGCACACCCTGTCACAGATTCTCTTCTGGTGAGATTTACCCCCCCCCCCCCCACACACACACACACAGGGAAGAACCCTCTCCCTCTCCATCCGTCTTATTCTCTCTCTCTCGTCGTCTCCTGTCACCCCTTCTCATTCCCCTCCACTCCTCTTCCTTCCAGCATCCCTCCTCTCTCTCTCTCTCTCTCTCTCTCTCTCTCTCTCTCTCTCTCTCTCTCTCTCTCTCTCTCTCTCTCTCTCTCTCTCTCTCTCTCTCTCTCTCTCTCTCTCGTCTCCACATCACTAGCAGGTCAGGGCTGGTTGTCCTGACCACGTCGACATCACTGGGTCACGGAGAGGGAGAGACGGAGAGACGGAGAGACGGAGAGAGGAGCAGGGAGGACGCCGGGGGAGGCGGGACTGAGGGGAGAGCCGGATGCAGCAGTGGTAGAACAGAGGAGGGGAAGAGAGAGAGAGAGGGAGAGAGAGAGAGGGAGAGCGATGGACTGCTGCTGCTGCAGTGGAGAGACGGGGCACTGGGTACACCGTGTCCTCAAAAGCCTTCGCCGCGATGCAGCAGACACGGAGGGGAGGAAGGGAGAGGCC